>NC_080757.1:909090-1212121 GCF_020826845.1 Diceros bicornis minor
TGAAGATTAGCTGTCCATACATGTGTGGGTTTATTTCTGGGCTCTTAATTCTGTTCCATTGATCTGTGTGTCTGTTTTTGTGCCAGTACCATGCTGTTTTGGTTACTATAGCTTTGTAGTATATTTTGAAACCAGAGAGTGTGATTCCTCCAGCTTTGTTCTTTTTTCTCAAGATTCCTTTAGCTATTCGGGGTCTTTTGTTGTTCTATGTAAATTTGAGGATTCTTTGTTGTATTTCTGTGAAAAATGTCATTGGGACTTTGATAGGGATTGCATTGAATATGTAGATTGCTTTAGGAAATATGGACATTTTAACTATGTTTATTCTTCCACTCCATGAGCACGGAATATCTTTCCATTTCCTTGTGTCTTCTTCAATTTCTTTCAACAATGGTTTATAGTTTTCGGTGTATAGGTCTTTCACCTCTTTGGTTAAATTTATTCCTAGATATTTTATTCTTTTTATTGCGATTGTAAATGAGATTGTATTCTTAATTTCTCTTTCTGCTATTTCGTCGTTAATATATAGAAACTACCATATGATCCAGCTATTCCACTTCTGGGTATTTATCCTAAGAAGACAAAAACATGAATGAGTAAAGATACATGCACCCCTGTGTTCATTGTAGCGTTATTCGCAATAGCCAAAGCTTGGAAACAACCTAAGTGCCCATCAACGAAAGAATGGATAAAGATGTAGTATGTATACACAATGGAATACCACTTGGCTATAAAAAAGATGAAATCTTGCCATTTGTGACAACACAGATGGATCTTGAGGGTATTATGGTAAGTGAAATAAGTCAGATGGAGAAAGTCAAATACTGTATGATTTCACTCATAAGTAGAAGATAAAAACAACAACAACAAACAAACACATAGATACGGAGATTAGATTGGTGGTTACCAGAGAGGAAGTGGGGAGGGAGGAGGGTGAAAGGAGTGACTAGGCACATGTGTATGGTGATGGATGGTAACTAGTGTTTGGGTGGTGAGCATGATGTAGTCTACACAGAAGTTCAAATATAATCATGTACACCTGAAATTTATATAATGTTATAAACCAATGTTACCTCAGAAAAAAATGAATAAAAGCAACCTTAAGAAAAAAAAAGATTATTGCCTCTTCGTTACAAGATGGCTGCTGTGACTCTAGCCAACATACCACCTTCAAAACAACAAGGCCACAGGATGTGTGGCCTCAGTAAGAATGGCCACAGTTACTCTTTCCCAGAAGCCCTCTGGCATATTTCTATCATGCAAAACTGGGTCACATGCCCACCCCAAGAAAGGGACTATCTTCTTTGAAATCTAGAGACCTCTACTCCATCCCTGCCTAAGATCAGGGTTCCATCAGTAGGAAGGGAAGAGTAAGCCCAGAGTCTCTTACATTCAGTAGGCACCTCTCGGGACAGTGACCATTTTCCACCTGCATTATAGTTTTCTCTCTCTTCCCGAACTGTGGGCTTGCTGAGGGGAGTCCATCTCCGAGCACCTCCGTATCCTGCACAGTGCTGAGCACAGTACCTGTGCACAGGCTCTGTCACCACATGTGGCTTTGGATGGATGGACAACCTCAGAGCCACTGTCCGGTCACAGCAGACAACGACTAAAGAGCCTCCCTGGGAAATCTGAGTTCTGTGTGTGAAAGTGACACGACACCAAGATGCCCACCTCTGCTCCCATCCCCTGGGACTTAGTTTCTTCTTGTGGCTGTGACAGCGGGAATCATCCTTTCCCCGCCCCCTCTCTTACCCTCCTCCACACCCTGCTCTGGAGCCCGAGGACCGCATCACCCTGTGCCTGTGTGTGTTTGGGTTAACCTGGGTCACAGAGAATGAGTCACCCTGTTGGATAGACTTGGAGAAAGGGAAATTTTCCCTGGAAAGGGCTGACGGTATGAGAAGCACTCAGCCTGAGGATGGGAGAGGCCAGGCTGTTTATTGCTTCTGGGAGGCGTGTGCATGAGTCACTTTCCATGGGCTGGATCAGGGGCAGCTCAGGCTGGAGGACGAGTCCCCCGACCCCAAGGGTGCCACTGCACTGTGAGCTGCTGGTGAGGTTACTGGATGGGTCTCGGAAGCGCAGCTGGTTAACAGTGTCACCTCATCAGCAGTGCGTCTCCCCGTCCAGGCGGTTGACGAGCGCTGGCACTCGGCCAGGCTCCGCGTCTGTGTCTCAGCTGCAAGTGACGCATCCACAGAGTAGAGATGAGACGATGCTCGAGGCCCGGCCCAGAGCTTGGCTGTGGCTCATTGCCCTGTGGCTGCAGTCCTCTGACTCCTTAGGTCCCGCCCCGCACTGCCCTCCTTCATTCGCGAGAATCAGGAGATGGGCCTGTGTGAGCACGCTTCTGGGGGAGCAGAGGATCAACTTATATGCCACGTTATAGGTCATCCAAATTCAAAACATTAAAATGTAATAAAATACAAAAGCACTAAAACCAGACCAGAGGTCATTTTATTCCTCCTTGATAATGCACAGGGCTCGTCTCCGGCTTTTGGTGGGGCCTGAGGCCAGCCGTGGTGAGTCCCCACCAGCCGGAGTGGCACAGCTTGCAGGGGTTCTGTTGTTGTAGACTGGTGGTCAGGAGTCTGAATGACCGGGAGTTGGGTTAAGTGGTCGATCTTCCCTTCTTCAAGGTCGCTTGAGAGCTGGCATGACCCTGTCCCTCTTGAGTCTCAGAAGGCTGGTGAACACCTGATTCCTGGCCTCTGTCTGGCTCATTTTAGGAACTGCTCTTTGCATGGGCTACTTCACCCTCTGGCCTTGGCCGGGAGTCTAGTAAAATGCTCTCCTGGCTGTGGAGGGCGGGAAACTTGGTCACCCCATTTCAGGCAAGCTGTCAACACCATCCCTTCCCTCCGTATCCCGACACACAGGTAAGCTAAGGTGAGGAGCAGTTAGGATAGAGCCTGACACGGCTTAGGGCTTGTCAATGGCACACTGTCACCCAGCGTCATTCAAGGCTGCGTCCCACCTCTGGCCCATGGAGGAAAGGTCTGGTGTGATTGGGTGTGTGGCAACGTCCTCCGGGGACGCAGTGTCAGCTCCTTTCGGGTCTATCTCGGGCATCCTGTTTCAGAGCATCACTTCCCTCTGCCCTCCCACCCAGCTGGCGTAGGCAGGCTGGCTGCGGAGGGCCGTCCCTTCACAGGAGTCGCCCTCTTCTCCCCCTCAAAGGCCAGGAGGGAATCCAGTTGGGGGCCGGGGGAAAGCAGGCGCAGACCCACCTTAATAAAGGGATTCCTTTTCCATTCACTTCCCGTGGTTGCACTGTTCATCTGTGTGAGGCTCTCAGCCAAGCCCGGCCCGTGGGGCCCTGTGAGGCCCTGCTTGTATTATAGTTGTAGTGGAGAGGGTGGCTAGTTTTCTTATGCCTTCATTTCCCACATATCTACAGTTTTCTCTGTGTACATTGTGAGCTCCTTGGAGGCCGCCTGTCTCACCTGGCAGCACAGCAGATCCTCAATAAATGTTGAATCAATGTTAAATTTAACTGGGTATTGTACGGCGGTTCTCCCAAAAATTAAAAATAGAATTACCTTATGATCCAACAATTCACTCTTAGATATATACCAGAAGAACTGGAAGCAGGGACGTGAACAGATATCTGCACACACATGTTCACAGCAGCATTGTTCACTACAGCCAAAAGGCAGAAGCAACCTGTGTCCATCGACGGAGGAACGGATAAACAAAATATGCCATATACATACACTGGAATATTATTCAGCCTTGAAAATGAATGAAATTCTGACACATGCTACAGCACAGAAGAAACTTGAGGATATTATGCTGAGTGAAAGAAGCCAGTCACAAAAGAACACATACTGCGTGATTCCACTTATATGAGGTACTTAGAGTAGTGAATTCATAGAGACAGAAAGTAGAATGGTGGTTGCCAGGGGCTGGGGGGAGGGAGGAATGGGGAGTTATTGTTTAACGGAGACAGAGTTTCAGTTTTGCAAGATGAAAAAAGTTCTGGAGATGGATGGTGGTGATGGCTTCCCAACAGTGTGAATGTACTTAATGCCAATGAACTATACATATAAAAATGGTTAAAATGGTAAATTTTATGTTATATAAATTTTACCACAATCAAAAAATTAAATTAAATAAAAAATTAGCCAAGTATTTCTAAATGCCACATTGTTTTGCTGCCGCTTTATGTAGAGAGTTCAATATGATACAGATCACGGCTGGAAAGAAGATGCATCTTACTGACTTTTAATCAGGCTTACGATGGAAGCCTTGCTATTCGGGTCTTGTCGCAAGGGGCTTGGCCCTCCTGCTCGCAGGCTGCCCTAACTGCAAGCCACGTCCCCGAGTTTCCTCCGGTGCCGCGGTCCTGAGCGGGGACGTGCGGCCGCGTTCCCAGGGCTGTGCTAGGACAGCACGAGCGTCTCAAGGCAGGTGCTCCACGGGGGCTGCCGGCCTGTCGGCTGGTATCTCGGGTCCGGTGAGGGGAAGGAGATCTCGGCTTTGGCTCAGCTCAGCCCCTGCAGAAAGGGACGAGCCCAGCTTGCTCCGCTCCTGGAAGGATCAGAAAAATCTGCTTCCTGTTCCCACTGCTAGCCATATATTCTCTTTGACCTCTGTCTGCAGGAGTAAAATAAACAGAGGCTTGGGGAAAACAAGCAGAAACGGGGGTGGGTGCTGCCTCGGACACTTGAGTCACGGCTCAGCAGGAGGCCCATTTGGAACAGCAACCTGCGCCCTGCACTTTCCCCACTTGGCCCTGAAGTCACAAACAAGCCCTTGGCCGGGGTCCTAATGAGCTTCTGACGAGCACGGCCCGCCCTTTTGACACAGAAAACACAATTAGACATGCACAAGTGGCCTGTAAAGGACCAGGCAGGGCACTGGGCACTTCCTCTCCGCAGCGTCCACCCCGGGCTTTCTTGGAAACACTTGGGCTCTTTCTGGTCCAATAATGGCTAATAACACAGAGAGAACATTGTGTTTTGGCTTCAAGCCCTTGACCAGTCCAGACCACCAAGGCAGCGAGAGAGAAGAGTGAGTGTGTGAGTGTATAAGAGCGTGTGCATCGATGTTTCAGGGCGAAGACACTGGAGTTACACATGTTGGTGTTAAGATCAAGGACCCCCTTGGTAAAACGAGGGTAATAATAGAAACTCTCCCCCCCCAGGCCCCCCCCAGCCCCGCCCCAGGTGGTGATTAAATGAGATATTGAGATAGCGCAGGTAAAGCCTTGGCCCGGGGCCTGGAGCATGGTTACGACTCATTCAACACTGGCTCTTGTTAAAAGAACAAGCTTTGCGTGTTTTAGTCCATGTAAGAAGCCATTTTCAAATGTGTATGTTTTTGTAAATGCCCATGCAGAAGCTGGCTGCGAAAACAGCAAGCAGTCTTTGCCCTCGCAGAGCTCGAGGAGAGCTGGACGCCGAGAAAACCACTCTGTGCAGGGTCAGCTCGATGCTGGAGCGCTTGATGCTGGGAGAAGGCCGCTGTGGCTTGCGTTCAGGTCTGTTTGCTCCTAATTTTGGTTAGCTTTTTTTCTTGGGGGGTGGAGGAAGGGCTGTTTTTGTGGCCTGGAGACAGGAGGGTATGCATCACGGTCCACTGAAGGCTGTAATAAGGAAGTGGAGTCTGCTCTGCATTTGCTTGTTACTGCTACCCACTCCATTATTTTCTAGCTGTGATGACGGAATGCCACATCAAATGAACTGAAGCAGAAGTAAACAAGCGAAACCCTCCAAAAGAGATTTATTATTCATTGTCTCACATAATTGGAGAGAACAAAGATGGATCTACCAGCTTCAGTCATAGCTGGATCCAGGTGCTCAAATCTCCTCTCACATTCTCTCTCCTTTCCCTCTTCGTTCTCTGGCGGCTTCAAGCGTACACACGGTGAACCCTCAGATGGTGAGTTCAGATTAGGAGACAGCCTCTCCTTCTTCCAGAACCCACACACTGAATCCTGTGGAGAGACTCTGATGGTTGCTGGGTCACTTGCCATCTCCTTGGATCAATAATTCTGGGTGGGGAAATAGGGCACCAGAGTTGGCCAGACCTGTGTCCCATGGTCACGCCTGCTGCCAGAGGATAAGGTGACAAGCAACCCCACAGGACCATGTGGGATAGATGAGGACATGTGGCAGACACAACTGTCTACACCAGCGGACTCAAGGTAGACAGTGTGAATAGACTCTAAGCACTGGAGTGAGCAGCTGATGCAGACTTTATCCTGGCCCTTCACCCAGTTGTGCTTAAAGTGGCCTGTCTGGCATACTTTGAAGGGTCAGCCTACTTCCTTGCATTCAAAAGCTGAGAAGTTTCTCGCTATTCTTGAATCAAACCACGTGAGTGAGGACTCAGTGCTCCCAAGTGGGGCCAACCATACGACACTGTGGGAGCAGCTCCAGTGAGGCTGTCTCCTGACTGATATCCCGAGTCCCCTCACCACCAAATAGTCCTGACCTGGGACCAATAAGATATTGCAGAAATGACTTCAAGGCTAGATCGTAAGATATCGTGGCTTCTGCCTTCTTCTCTTGGATCATTCTCCAGGGAAGCCGGTGTGATGGAGGGGTCCACGTGGTGGGGAACTGAGGCCTCCCACCAGCACCAACTACCAGGTGTGTGTGTGAGCCACCTTGGAAGTGGCTCCTCCAGCCCCAGTCAAGCCTTCAGATGATGCAGCCCCTGCTGACTCCCTGACTGCAACCTCATGAGGGACCCTGAGCCAGAGCCACCCAGCTCAGCCTCTCCTGAATTTCTCCCCCAGAAACTGTGGGAGACAATGAATGTTCCTTGTCGTTTCAAGCCACTAAGTTTTGGGGTAATTTGTCACACAGAGGTAGATAACTGACACAGGTGTAGGGACAGAGTCACTTGGAAAATTTCCTTGGATCATTTTCAAAGCACTTCTCAATGACCCTATCAGTGATTGTTACAAAATCTAAATTTCTAAATTTCGCAAATGGAATCATGCAGATGCCACAGGGCTGTTCCTACTGTTTCAAGACTGTGAGTTTGCAGTTTTAAAAAATTATACTAACCCTTGTACCCCGCCTTCTGTACTAGATATAGAAGGAGCCGAGATCTGAGCAGGCAGGATCCCTTCAGAGGTTTGCCGGTTGCTGTCCGTGTTGTTAAGAGCAACCGTGGCACGTGCCGTGGCTCTCGAAGCACAAGGGTGCAACTGTGCTGGTGATGAGCAGCGAGAGTGCCTGGACTCTGAACCCCGACGATGTGCCCAGGTGGGCTTCCAGCTGAAGCACTGCCCTGGCAAGCGAGCCAGGATTCAGGGCAGTCCGGCCCTGGGCTGTGTGAACAGGGAGCTGAATCAAGAGGTAGGTCCTGCGCAGGCTCCTCAAATGCGCACTCCGCCACGACGGCTTCCGGATCCCCGGGCTCCTCCCGCCTGGTGCCCTGCACGCCCTCCAAGGCTCCTGCTCGCTGCCCCCAGCCCTGCTTTTCCCAACGAGTCTCCTCGCTCTCCTACAAACGCTCGATCACTTAGGTGCCAACGCCTGGGTCCCTCCCGCAGAGAACCTTGAGTCGGGCACATTTCTGGTCCTGTGCCGTCACCTGGGTGTCCTTTTCTTCCCTTAATGATCCAGATGTTACCATTCATCACGAGCTCTCCTGGGAAACTTTCCGGGGTCCTCCATCTCCCTTCTCGCTCCTCACTGAACTCCAATAATTAAAAGAAATGCCACACAATTTAGTACTTGCTCAGCGTACCAGCCAGGACTCTGCGAGTCACAGAAAACCTGACTCAGACAGGCTCAGGTGACCCACTGGCCCGGGGTCCTCAGGATTCTGTCTCCTGCACCTTCCGTCTCCGGTTTCCTGGGAGTGTCAGCCCCAACAGTCCTGTGAGGCAGGGCCGGCAACATCACCAACAGCCCCCAGGGCCACGTGGCTGGGGGGAGGTCCTTCCCCAAAGGAAACAGGACCGCTAGGGAGACTCATTTGAAAACAGCAATGGTCCACTTCCATCAGCACACCCCGGATATCCACTCTTACTGTCAGCTCCACACTGTCTTCCCAGGGGGATCTTAGGCTCCTCGAGGTTAGCGTCCATTTCTTACAATCCTCATGGCAGAGACTAAATAGAAATGGTCCCCTTATCCTGTTCTGCTTGCATACCTTCTGTGACAAGGAGCTCGTTACTTCCAGAAGTCAGTCCTTCCATGGAATTGGTCTCCTCTCTGTGACTGTCACCCATGGGCCAGTTCTGCCCAATATCGAAGAACACCAATCACCGATCGCCTGTTTCCTCCTCCCTCCCTCTCTTCCCTTTTACCCATCACGCTCTAGTGGATGGGCTGGGTACCCAGGGCGGTTGTCCAGCCGAGGTGCTGTGTTCTGGCCTCTGGCATGGCGCAGAGCTCTTCCACCCCAAATCAAGCACAGCTGCCTTTGGGGAAATCCTGCCGTCTCATTTTCCCTCGCCTAAAATAGCCACCTCCTTATAGGGGGACGCGGGCTGCTGGGGAGCAGGGAAAGGGATGTGGTGAGCCATCCAGAGATGCCTGGTTTGGAAGCATTCCTGGAAAGGTCAGCGTTGACATCAGCCAAACATTAGGCAAGGCACTTCCGTCTGGCCGTTACTGTGTAGACAGAGCGAGGAGGAAAGTCAGAACAGCAAGTGAGTGTCATGAGTCAATGCATCCTCTGTGGAGTATGACTTCCTGCTGAAGGAGTTTGTAGTTGTTTGCAGAAGACCTCAACGCCCTCTGTTCCATTTCACTTCAGATTTAGGGGATAGACTGCTGGACACTGTCCGAGTCGTATTGCACGGGCGGCTCTTTTAAGATAATCAATTAAGTTTCCTTCTCACAATCACGTGCGCAATCTCCAAGTTCAAAGACGAGCAGAGCAGTTTTGAGGTGTCTGCCCTCATTTTCAGTTGCGTCTATAGGTCTCCAGGCCTGGCCAGTCCCCACCTGCCCTATCTTCCGCCAGGCGGGACGCTGTGCCCCCATCTAAACAAGGAGATGGTCATTGAGTCGTTGCCGAGCTGCATTCAGATCCCCCTTCCCCCAGCTGCCTCCTCGGCCCCCAGCAGGGGGCGCCGAGAGCACAGGCGCCCCTCTCCCCCGGGGCTCTCCATCGCTCTCCTCTGCTGCTGCCCACCGGAGAGGACACACACAGTGTGTGTTTGCCACACTGCCAGGGGCTCTCAGCTTGCACAGCTGAGGAAACTACACAATTTTCTGGGAGCCACTTATAATATCCAACGGTCTTTTCCCAGTTCTGCGCTGGTCTCCCTGCCCCTGTGCTGGTGGCCTTGCTGCACCCCAGGCTGGCTGCAGGGAGGCGTGCCCTACGTGCCCTCGTCTGGGCCATCCCCACTGTGTGGGCGAGGAGGCAGCTGGCAGGGCCACGGCGCTCAGGGCTCTTCTGAGTACAGGAGTGTGCACTTGACCAGACAGAGGGGGCTGGGGGGCAGGGTGGTAGGAGGGAGGGGGTGGGGAGAGCGCAGATTTTTCCTGAAAGGTCATTGGCTCTATTGGAATTCCTAACTAAAACATGAGTGCCCCTCGGTATCCAGGATTCCGAGGGATTCTAGGATTCTCCGGAGGACAGCCTGGAGGCTCAGAGGCTGGGCTCAGTCCTGCCTGGCCTCGTTCCTGAGCATGAAGGAGGCACTGCTGGACCAGGTTCTCAGAACATCGTTGGAAGGAAGGCTGCCTGCATCACCGTCCCCTGGAGAGAATGGGCCTCCTGGATCAGGATGGCCAGGGGTGGGCCAGGTGTTTCTCATACTCCCCAGACACTTGCTACTCAAAGTGTGGGCCCTGGGCCAGCAGTGTGGCATCACCTGAGAGCTTGTTAGAAATGCAGACTGTCAGGCCCACCCCAGGCCACTCACTTGGGGTCTGCACTCAAACCTACAAGAAGCGGAACTCTGGAGTTTGAGAATCATGGCCGTGCTCAGTGGAGGCCATCTCTAAGAAGGGCCACTCAGAAGTTGGTACTCTGCCAAATCTGCAGTCCAGAGCTGGGTCAAAGCATACTTTGGGAATCAGAACCCTGAACCAATCTAGGTTCAATGTAGAAACATGCTTTGAACAAAGTCAGAGAAGTGAGCAGAACTGTGGCACCCCAAAGACATGGCACATCCCAGAACCTGTGACGGTGACCTTATTTGGAACAGGGTCTTTGGAGATGTAGTGAAGGGTCCTGAGATGAGATCGTCATGGATCCTAATCCAATGACAATGTCCTTGTTAGAGACAGAAGAGGAGACACAGACACACAGAGGAGAAGCCGTGTGAAGATGGAGACAGAGATTGAAGTGATGCAGCCACAAATCAAGGAACGTCTGGAGCTGGAAGGAGCCGGAAGAGGCAGGCAGGATCCTGTCCTAGAGCCTTCAGAGGGAGTGCAGGCCTGCCCACACCTTGATTTCAGAGTTCTGGGCTCCAGAACCAAGAGAGAATAAATTTGTTTCATTGTAAGCCACCTAGTTCGTGGCAGTGTATTAGGGCAGTCCTAGGAAATTAAAACAGGTGGCCTTTTCCAACTATGAAAGAAAAGAATGGACAACAATGACTCAAGAAAGAAGCAATGACCTGGCAATCCCCAGTGACAGCAGTCTTAGCTTTGTTCCCAGAATTAGCTACTCTCCTCCGTGTCTCCTCATTTCTTTTTAATGCTCCGTGAAACCCAAGTACAGTCGAGACCCAGGCACCTGGTCCTGCGTGGCCGGCTGATCACTGGACTGTCAAAGCCGCCAGAACAGGGCCTTCTGTTCCCAAACAGAGCTGTGTGTTTGTTCCTAAGCCCACCTTGTTTGAAATTAGTTAAAGCAGTTATGGTACAGCAAAACTGAGTTGTATTTTAACTGCTAGGAACCACTTAAAAACAGACTCTAGGGGCCGGCCCCAAGGCTTAGCAGTTAAGTGCACATGCTCTGCTACCGGCGGCCCGAGTTCAGATGCCGGGCGCACTGACCCACCGCTTATCGGGCCATGCTGAGGCTGCGTCCACATACAGCAACTAGCAGGATGTGCAGCTATGACGTACAAATATCTACTGGGGCTTTGGGGAGCAAGAGGGGAAAAAAAAAAGAGGAGGATTGGCAATAGATGTTAGCTCAGGGCTGGTCTTCCTCAGCAAACAGAGGAGGATTGGCATGATGTTAGCTCAGGGCTGATCTCCCTCACAAAAAAAAAAAAGATGGGTCATCAAAAAAAAAAAAACAAAAAACAAACAGACTTTATTTAACAAGACCTTTGGCAAATGATCCCACAAGGGCTGAGTTTGCTGAGCTTAGATGACCATATACTAGGTTAATTTAAAGCAAGATATATTAGTGCTATATTTGAATGGATAGAAACTCTAAAGGCTCTGGGGCTTTTGGATAATTTCATCGTTCCCCCTTAAAAAGATTCAGGCAGTAGTTCTCAACTCTGACTCACCTTAGAATCCTTTTGGGGAGCCTAAAAATAATAATGGCAGTGCTTCAGCCGCTCCCTGATCAGTAAGTCTCTGGGGGCCTGTGGGGACTCATGGACCTTGTCTGGTAGACCCCGCCTCCTGGGGCTCCTTGGACGCCCCCTGTGCCAGACTCTGCTCCCAGCCTCCATGCAGCCAGGGCATGGGCATGTGCCCAGGGCAGGCCAAGCAGACGTGTTCACCCCGGCCTCTGAGTTGGGGGCCGTGATGCCAAGACCAGCCAGGGTCATTCTGCGGTGAGTGGGCTTCCAGGGCAGGATTCAGCGTTGACAGTGGTGGTGGTACAAGCTGAGAACAGGGGCTGAGAGAGGTCTAGTGACCTGTCCAGGGTTCCAGAACTGAAGACTAGCCCTCTGGCTCCAGAGAGGCTGAGATACCCTCCCTGGACCAGTTCACTGCTGGAGCTTGGGCGTTGTTCCGGACTATGCGGCCCTCAGGCCCAGCTCTCTGACCCTCCCAGAGCTTCTGTGAGCCACCAAATGGGCCTTTTTTAAAAATTAAATTTAACTTTTTATCCAAGCATCCTATATTTACAGTGAAGTTCACTGATCCTAAGTGTGCAGCTTGATGAATTTTGACGAAGCAAACACACTGGAGTAACTAGAACCCAGATCAAGACGCAGAACACGGCCCGCGGCCCAGAGCCTCCCCAGTGCCCCTGCCCCTCCTACCAAAGCCATCGCCATCGGACTTCTAGATTTGCTTCGCTTGTTTCTGAGCCTTACATAAATGGACGCATGCAGCGTGCACTCTCTGTGTCTGGCTTCTTGCACTCGGCGTCCTGTCGGTGAGATTCGTCCATGCCGTGGCGCGTGGCTGTGGTGTGTAGTCTTCATTCTCCTCGCTGTGCGGTGTGGATGCACCGCGGCAGGTTCATCTGCTCTGGTATGGATGGGCATTTGGTGTTTCCAGTTTGGGGCCTTGGTGGACGAATGGTGCCGCTAGGAATATTCTTGTGCCTGTCTTTTGGCACCTAAGGTGTACGTCAACATCCTCCTAAGGAAGGCCTTTTCTGCTTAACTTAGCAGAGCTGGGTAATGTGCTTACAGCCCAGCACCTTGATCAATGGAGTCTACAGACACTATTATCACCAGCGTTTTATAGACAAGAAAACTGAGGCTCAGAGAGGTTCAGCCCCTTCCTGAGGTCATATAGCTAAGGAGTTACAGAGCAACAGAGTGGGGTTTGGACCAAAGCCTGCCCTCTTGGCCACCAGGTCAGGGACACGTGTGCATCTCAGCCCTCCTCCTCCGGCCCCATGCCATGCAGCGGTTTAATATTAACACCCACTCCCTTGATGAGGCTGGGGGCCTTGGAGGGAGTGGGCCAGAGATCTGCTGCCCCCCGTGCTGTCCTGGGCACAGATTCATGATGCGGGCTGGCGCCTGGGCTTCCTGAGGAGAGGACCAGTCTTCTCCTGGAGAGCAGCGAGGCTTCCCCCGACAGGAGGGCAGACTCCTCCACTGAGCAGAGCGGCGCTGGAGTGGCCAGTGGAGCAAGGGCATCGGCCGTGAGACTCACCCTCTCCCTCTCACGTGCCTCCTAAGTGTGGGAATGACAGTTCCTATGGCAGGTTCGCATGTCTGGGGTGCGTCCCTGTCCCATTCACCATCTGGCAGCCCCTGCCAGGGAGCTGTCCCCACCCACTCGCCAGTGCAAATAGCAGGACAACATATGGTGGCAGAAGGGGGGGCCCTTCTGGGGAAGGGAAGGTGGTGCTTCTGCTGAATGGCCCGGTAGACAGATCGCCCCATGACTCATCGGAGTGGGGGTGGATTCCTTGCAGGTGGAGGAGGGGGCCAGGGGCCAGACCACACAGACGTCTCTCCTGGGGAGGGGCCATGGGCCCTCCACCAGAACCCTCTGTGAACAGCATTTGAGTCAGGTTCACTCCTCCAGAAACCAGGGGTCAGGGCCCCAGAGGCCCAGGAGCAGGCACAGAGGTGAGGAGTCACTGGCAGTACGTGTGACTGGATCTTGAGACCAGACGTGCTGCCCTGTGTGTGCAGCCTAGACCTCCCTTGTGTCCCTTCCTAGGGGCTGACAGCAAGGGGCAGAGGTGCTCATATGGGGCTGTAGTTACAAAGCGTAGTCTCTGACCAGCAGCAGCAGCATCTGAGAACTTGCTAGAAATGCAAAACTTCAAGTTCCTACTGAATCAGAAGCTCTGCAGGTGGGGCTCAGCATTCTGTGTTTTAATAACCTCCAGGTAATTCTGGCACATGCTCAAGTTTGAAAGCCACTGTTTGCAACCATATGAGTCAGTCCCATCTTATAGCTGAGGAAAGGAGACTCTGCAGGTTTAAGCCAGTTGCCCACATTCCAGGCAGCAAAAAAGGAGGAAAGGAGGAAGGGGGGAAGGCTCAGGCTGCAGCGGTGGGATCTGTCCCCACTGGGTGTCGGCACGTCCCAGCCTCTCTCGTTTCTTGTTTGGGCTTTTCCAGGAGCTCGGCGACCCCGCGTACCGCACCCTGGGCACCGCCCCGTTTTCCCGTGGCTGGGCGTGTGATTGGCCCGGTTCTGCTAACTGGGTCAGGCGGCTGGAGCACAGGGGGGCTGTTTGCTCTGGCTGCATCCCCCTGCCAAGCGGCACACCTAGCACAGCCTCGGAAACCCAGTTGAACATCAGTCTTGACACTTGGACCAAGACAAATGGGCCTGATTCAAACGCGAGCAGTCTGTTGTTGAGCCAAGCAGACAACAGCCCACATCGGGCCATTCTGTTGCAACTGTCCTCATCCCAGAAAAACACTAATGTCACAGGATTTTTCAGAGTGAAGCAAAGCTTTAGAAAGAATTGTCCTCATTTTTCTCGACAGACAGGGAAGGCTATTGGAGCTCATTTTATTTATTGATAGTGTGGACCCTGTCAATTGCTGAATCTCATTTGTCCGACCTCCCTCCCTCCCAGGGCTGTTGTGAGGAGCAGATGGCGACGAGGTGTCCGCGGAAGCCCTTTGTGAACAGAAGAGCAGCCTCAAGTCCTCCTGTGGGGCCCACACTGCACCCTGCAGCTGTGCCCGCCCACGACGACCTGAGGTCCTGGGCTCCCCTCAGCACGCCCCCTGCCCCGAGGCTCCCCTGCTCCAGGTCTTCGCTCCTCCACTGCGACTTCCCAGCTTTCAGGTCAAAGCTCGAGTGTCACCTCCCCTGGGAAGAGGGTCCAATCAATCCTGCTCTGCCCCACGTTCTCCTTAGCCCATAATCCTAGCTGAAACTGTCTTAGCTATTTCTTTGCTGGTTGTTATTTCTCTGCTCCAGGAGCACAGGACCTCGCCTGTCTCGTTCACGGCCGCATCCCTTGTGTCTAGAACAGTGCCAGGCACTTAGTAGAGAAAAATGTATGTTGATTGAGCGACCGCTTGGGAATATGGTTTGGAGAGCAAGGGAAAAAGTGATTGGTTAACAAATTGATTAACGTGCTTAGCATTATCTAAGCATTACCTGCCACAGGTGTTGTGGAGCACGACATGGAGTACCTGGAGTCCCTGAGTACCTGGAGCAGTACCTGGAGTTCCTAAGTACCTGCAGCACCTGGAGAAGTACCTGGAGTCCCTAAGCACCTGCAGCACCTGGAGAAGTACCTGGTGTCTTTAAGTACCTGGAGCACCTGGAGAAGTACCTCATGTCCCTAAGTACCTGGAGCACCTGGAGAAGTACCTGGCGTCCCTGAGTACCTGGAGCAGTTGTGTAAGTGTCTTTGATGCTCAGGAAGCTTACAGATTAGTAGGAGGAGCAACTAATTTGCAGTAGTCAAATAACTGCCACCAATAGGGTGTCGACTAGCAGTAGCTGGGGGCGAAAAACACAGTGGGGGCTGTGGGAGGACGCGCAACAGTGGAGGCAGCCACCATTCTCCTCAGGCGTGGGGCACCTGGTGGACCAGCCCTGTCACCTCCGGGTGGGCACGGCTCTGCTCTGTCTTTCTACCTCTGTCAAGTCTGCCCCTGGTCCCTCTGCTCTGGGGCCCGGCTTTGAGCTCCTTGTTGTGTGGAAGATGAGCCCTGCCATCATCCCAGCCCTACTCTGCGCCAGGCCTGGGCCACACACAGCACGAAGAAAGTGCCTTGCAGGGCCCAGCGAGTGTGGAGCGGCTCTTGACGAGGAGAGGTGGTACTCGGACTGTACCTTCATTTTAGGAGTTTAAAACACTCTTGAAATTTTTTCTTTGGATTTTCTCTGTCTCATTCTCACTAATATGATCGTCATTACAGCCCTCCAGGAACCAGTTCCAGGGATGTCAGTCTTGCTAATAAAAACCTTGAGTATTCTGTCTTCAAGGGATACTCTGAACAGCGTGTTCAAAGGAAGCTCTGAACAACAAATGGAAAAACCTACCAGGCCGTGTCCAGTACAGAGCAAGGGCGTGCCACGATGCGCATATCGAGCCAATTTATTACGGCATCAGCCTTTGGGAAAGAAATGTAGCTTTATTTTTTGAGATCAATCTGCAAGGGGACAGGGGGCATGTACCCTCAGAACTCTCTCCCCAATTCAGGATTTGGGGAGAAATTTAAGAGGTTAGGGAGAACAGGCTGGCACGTGGAAACGCTGGCAGGACAGGTTTTGATTAGTGGGCTTCAAGCATTTATGGTAAAGTTCTAAACATTAATGACAGGGTTCTAAACATTTATAATGAGATGGGGAAGGAATTTTAACACCGGATCTTCCTGAGTGAGGGACCCCTCGCTTCTGATAAGAGTCAGACTTTTTTAAGTTCTGGTCATGCCCCAGTCCTTCTGTTCCGTGGGGAGGAGGATCTGTGGTTCCAAGGTCATTTCAGGTCAAGATTTCTTCTTCTGTGCATGCTCTTGGCTATGTGACTTTGCAGATTTTCTGAAAGACAATTCTCAATCACTCTGTTGATAAGAGACGGGGTCTGTTGAACCGGCTCTAGTGGGCTCGTGATTACAGTTTATTAAAATGTATTTATCGGGCCGGCCCCGTGGCTTAGCGGTTAAGTGCGCGTGCTCCGCTGCTGGCGGCCCGGGTTCAGATTCCGGGCGCGCACCGACGCACCGCTTCTCCGGCCATGCTGAGGCCGTGTCCCACATACAGCAACTAGAAGGATGTGCAGCTACGACATACAACCATCTACTGGGGCTTTGGGGGGAAAAATAATAAATAAATAAAATCTTTAAAAAAAAATGTATTTAGGTTGAGACCTATTTTTTTTTTTCAAAGTTCCTTTATTAGGAAAAACAATTGGATTTAGAGAATGAGGAAGACGTCTTGCACAGAGAGGGGTGTCAACTGTGCTTAGTCCTACAGGCTATCTGCTTCAACAGGCTGCTCACACTCAGCAGGGCAGACGGACTCAGTCTGAGCAGGGTCCAAACAGGAATCAGGATGCTTTGGGTTTTTTTTTTAAATGCCCTCCAAAGCAGAATCTATTCTCTGTTTCATTTAATCACCTTGGGCTGAATCCCACCAGCACAGCCATCCCCGAGGCTCCTGTGGGAGGAGCGCAAGAGAGAAGAAAAGGCTTTTTAAGGGATAGCAGTACCCCTCATAATGAGGCGAGGACGTCGAAGGTGTCACAAGGATCCTGCTCTTGCGCACTGGGCGGTCACTAGCCTGCAGCTCTGCCGCAGCCCCTGCACCTGGGTGTGCTCTCCCAATCTCCAGTCCTTGGCTGCTCCACTAACGAGCCTTCCCCCTTCTGTGAGGCTGTCTCTCGGCAGGAGCAAGGGCATCAGAAGTCAGAAGAAGGGGGTTCCAGCAGCCTTTTCTCCCCAGCAGCACAGCCGTTTATGCAGCCACGAGTGTGGCTCAGTCACACTATGCCTCTCTTCCCTCTTCAGTGAAATTCAGAGTCATCAGCGAGGCCAGAAATGGAAAATGAGGACAGAACAGTAATGTCACATCCCGCTCCCAGAACTGCCCCAGGCGAGGGCAGTGCTCAGCTAACATTAGCTGTCACCGGGCTGCAGCGGGTCGCTGCTGCTCGGCTCTCTGAGCCGTAGCCTCCTGGCCACTGAATGGGGATAATAACACCAGCCCCCAGCTGTGCAGCGTCACTGTGCGGGGTCACGGAGATGGAGCTGTAGACCAGTGGGGTGTGTTGTTGTGCAGGTGTTCCAGGAGCCAGGCAGCACTGGTGAGCAGTGTGGCTACTGGAAGGTCTGCTATGTGATTCAGACTTGTAACCTTCACTGACTGTAACACAGACGGGTCCAGGCCTTCTGGGAGTCACCCTGCTAATCCACCAGGGGCACAGGGAGGTGAAGTTCTGTCCATGGATGTACAGAGAATATCCATTCTTTCTCTAGAGAGATGGAAGTGTTCGTGGGTCACTGTTCTGTGAGTCTCCAGCCCAGAAGTATAGATGGGTATGCCACATTGAAACACAGCAACGTAGTTCAATACCTGTGGGAGCCCACGTCATTGTAGAAATCAGGCCTGGCCTGCTTGCTCTGTGGCCTGAGTGAGCACAGAAGCTAAACTCAGGCTGGAAGAGGGGATGCCAGTGCCTTGCTGACGTGTGGTCCTGGGGCTTATACCTTTGGGTTGATTCCATGGATAATGAAAGACTTCGTAGAAGACTACCTGCAATGGGCCTTAGAGACTGGCTAGTCAGTCCCCCTCCGTTTCCTGATGCAGAAATAGGCCCAAGGATGTTAATAATAATCACCTCCATCCCTGTAATGTAAGTGCCTGACAATAAGCTTTTGATTGCCGAGGCATCCACTTCAAAGACCTCCATCTCGAATAAACCAGCTGTGTGACACAGTTACCAGTTACACAACTGAAGAGCCGGGCCGCCCCTCCCAGGAAGTTCCCCTTTTAGAAAGCCCTGGGTGACCTAGATAACTGACTGCTTGAGCGACCTCGCTTTTCCTTTCCAGCGCCCTAATTCTCATTCATATGGCTTAAATCCATCAATAACGAGTGAACCTACAAAACCCTAGGCACCCCACCCTCAACCCCAATAAAGGCAGGGTCCACGCTGTCTCTCTCTCTACCTGTGACCTACAACATTGATTCAGAAAGAGGAAACGTCTGTGGTGGCTCCGCACAAGTAGTACAGGCCCCAATGAGTGCCCCAGGCATTCCCAGCTATAGCATCACTATTGATAGACTGAGACCAACACAAAGCAATCAATATAACCATCATTATTCTCAATCACCATCACCATCACCATCACTATCATCATCATTATCCCCATCCCCATCCCCATCATCATCCCCATCCCCATCATCATCGCCATCCCCATCCCCATGATCATCACCATCACCATCATCATCATCATCCCCATCACCATCATCATCATCATCCTCATCATCACCACCATCCCCATCCCCATCATCAGCACCATCCCCATCACCATCCCCATCCCCATCATCATCCCCATCCCCATCATCATCACCATCCCCATCCCCATCATTATCCCCATCCCCATCATCAACCCCATCCCCATCCCCATCCTCATCCCCATCCCCATCATCATCCTCATCCCCATCCCCATCATCATCATCAACCCCATCCCCATCCCCATCCTCACCCCATCCCCATCATCATCCCCATCCCCATCATCATCATCCCCAGCACCATCCCCAGCACCATCACCATCACTGTCACTGTCACCGTCACTGTCACCATCACCACCACCATCACCATCATCATCATCCCCAGCACCATCACCATCACCAGCATCATCACCATCACCATCACCATCATCATCACCATCACCAGCATCACCATCACCATCATCATCATCACCGCCATCACCATCACCATCATCACCATCACCATCACCACCAGCATCATCTTCATCATCACTATCAAAACCATGATCATCATCACCACTGTAGGGGAGCAGAATTTGCTAGCCCAAAATGTGTCTCTCTTAAGAACAAAAGATTCAGGAAGCAACTTTGACCTTCCCCCTAACTGCCTAAAAGAAATTAAGATGGCTCCAGGAAGGAGCTATCACCATGGGTAACTATAGTATAATATGAACTGGGTGTGGTAGACAGGGAGGAACCTGGCCCATTTGATCAAAGTCCTCTCATTGTCTCACTGTCTCTGCAAGGCATGGCAAACATTTGTTTACCAAACATTTGCTTTTCCATCTCCACATGAATTGCCTTCCTTCTCTTTGAAGTCCCAAACTACTACCCCCAACATCCTCCTTTGTCTTTAGCTGAAGGTGGTATTTAAGGTGGTATTTAAGGTGGCTTTGGCCATTTTTGTGAGTTACTCAGTTTTCCAGGGTTGCTCCCATGTATACGTGTTATTAAATTTGTTTGATTATCTCCTGTTATTCAGTCTCATGTCAATTTAATTCTTAGACTAGCTAGAAGAACCTAGAAGGGTAGAGGAATATTTCTTCCTCCCCTACACCATCACCACTATCATCATCACCATCATCATTGTTGTCATTGTCACCAAGATCATCACCAACATCCCCATCCCCAGCATCATCACTACCATCATCATCCTCTTCATCACCATCACCACTGCTAACACTTATTGCACACTTACTGTGTGCCCGGCATAGTGCTAAGCCCCTTTCATGGATTAATTCAGTTAATCTTCACAAGCCCTTTGAGGTAAATATGTTTATTATCATCCCATGTTTGCTCATGAGGAAATGGATGCTACATACATACACAGGCCACATAGCTAGTAAGTGGTGCAGCTGAGATTTGAACCCAGTCTGGCTTCAGGATCTGTGAGCATTTGGTCAAGACTTCACAATCAGAGGCAGCTGGAAGACTGGAGCACATATTTCTTGACCCCATTTCAGAATGACTTTCTGCTGCCCCACACTCGGTCTCATGTGCCATGGCTCAAAGGAAGTCTGAGGGGGAAGGAGGGAGGCTGCCATTTGCTGCCTTCTTATTGCTGCCTGCTGGACCTGGTGGAAGACTCTGGTAAATCCAACAGGAGTGGACTTTTCCGTTCAGTTCAGTCCAGTTCTGTGGTAGCCCAAGTGCAGGGCTTCTTATCTTCTGTCGAAGGGCAGCTTCTTAAGCCCCACAAGCAGGATGGGAAAACAGAACCCACAGCTGGGCCACAGAGCGTCAGCCATGGGCATTCACCCCTCAGTAATCGTCCAGACTCAGGCTGTTAAATCCAGTTTTCCCAGTTCTTTGGAACACAGAATGCCGTAGCACACCTTCTGTGGTTAAAACATAGCACACACACACCCTTCTTTATGAAACAGGCCATAAAACAACACCAAAGAACTTTTTAAAAATAAAGAACACCCATATCCTACCACCAAATGACTATTTTGGGCTTTGAATATTTATCACCGCTCAGTTGACTGTCTCTTTTAAAGTCTCAGAGAGTCATAGCCATAGGCTCTTATGGCCAGAAACCTGGTCCCGTTCCCTCCTTTTCCTAATGAAGAGACTGATGTTCAGAGTCATGGGATAGGATTTACAGCGAGGGAGCGGGGGGGATGCCCAGCAGGCTTTCCCTGGTGGGCCTTCTGGCAGCTCCTCCAACTCGCCAGACAGGCTCCCAGCTCAGGGAGAACTGTGTCGCATGGGCAAACCTTTCCCCTTTCTCTACTTATCCAGTCACCAGCGGGTCATTTCCAGTCTTAAAGATTGTCTGTTGAACCAAAGTTCAACTTACCAATGAACTAAGATCATCAGGAAAATCACGAAGAAGTTAATCACTAAAAATAGATGGAAATTACCTTAACCTATGGTTTTTACCAAAAATCTACAGCAAATATCACATTTAGCAGTAGAACACTCACCATATTCCTACTGAGTCAAGAACAAGACAACAGCTACTGAAGCTACTACCACCATTATTCAGGGGGTCCCAGCCAACCACACAAAACAAGAAAAGGAAATGAGCGTTATAAAGATTAGAAAGCAAGAGACGAAACCATCTTAAGTTGTCAGTGATGCAGTCTACTATCTAGAAAATTCAAAAGAATCAACTAAAAACTCGTAGAAAAATCAGACTTAAGATGAAAAATTTTAAGACTTACTGACAATAACCAATTTTAAAAGTGTAAGGAAATAAGATCCAGTGATTACGTGCTCATCATAGACATCTGAAAATGTGCTGGCTCTCGTTGGCTGATGTGTCTGTCTCGGTGCCGAGCCTCGCAGGGCCGCAGAGCTCGGCGGCCACCAGCTGAAGGAGTGAGCGGCACTGCGCCTCTTCCCCCGCTGTCCCTGTGCTGTTTAGACCCAGGTGTCGGGTGTGACAGCTCCCTCAGCAGCACCCCCGGCCTCTCTCCCTCCGTCCTGCACCTGCTCCCTGCACACCGGGAGAGCCTCCTCCCTCCTTGGAAGGACTGAGAGGAACACTAAGACCCAGCAGACACACTCAGGGCCACAACAGCAAGAGCAAGTTATTGCGCTGGCGATCTTCTCCCGTTCTAGGGAGCTCTAAATACCCCAGGACAAAATCCACCTTGCCAGAGGGAAAAGCAGGCCCGTGGAGAGCAAGGGCGTGGAAGTCGGGACGTTCAGCCCCAGAGGGCTGTTTGGACTGAGAGGGAACTACGCTGAGCATCGTGACCCAGGACTTGTCCTCGGAAACTGACTGTAAACGAGCAGGAGGGAAGGAGGCTCTGCTACCTGCCCTTGCTGCCCTTCAAACTCGCCCTCAGAACACCCTGCACAGCGGGAGGGAAGAGCCTCCTGGGGAGAAGTGATTTCTAAGATGCCTGTTTCAGCCACTACTGCTGGAAACAAACTACTGCAAAGCTTGGCGGCACAAAGTGATCCTTTGGTTGTGCTCACGACTCTGTGGGTCAGAGGCTGGGATCAGCTCTCGCTCCTCCACAAGGTCCCGGCCTCAGCCGGACGACTCCAAGGCCGGGGGCAACTTCCTGTTGCCTCAACTCCCAGTCTGGGGTTGATGCTGGCTGGTGGCTAGGACCTCAGCTGGGCCTTTTCACGCGTCTCTCTGCCAGAGCTGGTTTGGGCTTCCTCACAAGGCGGCTATAGGGTTCCGAGAGTGAGTATCCCTAGAGAATGAGACAGAAGACATGCTTTTATTATTATTATTATTACTGTGGTAAAGAACACATAACATAAAGTTGACTATTGATCATTTTAAGTGTAGTTCCGTAGTGTTGAGTATATTCGCCTTGTTGTGAAACAGATCTCCAGAACTTCTGCATCTTGCAAATCTGAAACAACAGCTTCCCTTTCCCGCTCCCTCCAGCCCCTGGTAACCACGACTCTGCTTTCTGTTTCTGTGAATTTGACACTTCAGATTCCTCATATAAGTGGAATAATATGGAATTTGTCTTTTTGTGGCTGGCTCATTTTACTTAGCATGTCTTCAAGGTTCATCCACATTATAGCACGTGACAGATTTCTTTCTTTTTTTTAAATTAAGACTGTATGTGTTTTTAGAGCAGTTTTAGGTTCACAGCAAAATTGAGGGGAAGGTACAGAGATTTCCCACATACTCCTTGCCCCCACACATGCACAGCCTCCCCCATTATCAACATCCCCCACCAGAGTGGTACGTTAGTTACAAGTGATGAACTACACTGGCATATCAGAATCACCCAAAGCCCATAGTTGACATTACAGTTCACTCTTGGTGTTGTACATTCTGTAGGTGTGGACGAATGTATAATGACATGTTGCCATCATTATGGTATCATACAGAGTATTTTCACTGCCCTAAACATCCTTGTGCTCTGCTTACTCATCCTTGCCTCCAACCCCTGGCCACCACTGATCTTTTTACTGTCTTCATAGTTTTGACTTTTCCAGATGTCCTATAAAGTTGGAACCATACAGTATGTAGCCTTTTCTGATCAGCTTCTTTCACTTAGTAATATGCATTTAAGATTCCTCCCTGTGGTTTTCTTCCTTTCCAAGGCTGAATAATATTCCATTGTATGTATATTTTTGTTTTTTGATTGATCCATAGATGGACATTTGGGTTGCTTCCACCTCTCGACTATTGTGAATGCTGCTGCTATGAACATAGGTGTGCAAATATTTCTTTAAGACCCTATTTTCAATGCTCTTGGATATGTATCCAGAAGTGGGATTGCTGAATCATATAGTAGTTCTATTTTTCATTTTTTAAGGAACTTCCATACTGTTTTCCATAGCGGTTGCACCAATTTACATTCCCACCAACAGTGCACAAGGGTTCCAATTTTTCCACATCCTCACCAACACTTATTTTCTGTTTTTTTTTTAATAGTAGTTATCCTAGTGGCTGTTTTTATTTGCATTTCTTTGATGGTGACTGATGTTGAGGCTCTTTTCCTATGCTTGTTGGCCACTTGTATATCATCTTTGGAAAAATGTCTATTTAAGCCCTCTGCCCATTTTTTAATCAGGTTATTTTACTTTTTGTTGTTGATTTATAAAAGTTCTTTGCATATTCCAGATATTAACCGCTTATCGGATATATAACTTGCAAATATTTTCTCCCATTCTATATGTTGCCTTTTCATTCTGTTGATTGTGTCCTTTGATGCACAAAGTTTTTAAATTTGATGTGGTCCCATTTGTCTATTTTTACTTTTGTTGTCTGTGCTTTTGGTGTCATATCCAAGAAATCATTGCCAAGTCCAATGTCATGAAGCTTTCACCCTATGTTTTCTTCTAGGAGTTTTATAGTTAAAACTATTTAACTTTAATCCATTTTGTGTTAATTTTTGTATATGGTGTAAGATAAGGGTCCACCTTCATTCTTTTGCATGTGGATATCCAGTTTCCCAGCACCATTTGCTAAAGAGACTGTCCTCTCCTCATTGAGTGGTGTTGCCACCCTTGTGGAAGATCATTTGACCATATGCACGAGGGTTTATTTCTGGGCTGTATCTCTTTCCTGACAGCCTTAGAAGCCACATAGTGTCACTTGGGCCATAATCCCAAGCCCATCCAGATTCAAGGGAGGCAACACAGATCCCATCTCTTGATGGGAGGAGGATCAAAGTCACAATAAGAAAACCATATGGGATGGGAGAGATTGGACAGCCCTTTTTGGAAAACACAAATGGCCATGACATCTTTCTCCTGTTACCTGTCCCCAGTCTGTCTTGTAAAAGGTCGTGCAAGGCAGTACAAATACATACCCTGAAAATGGCTACAGTAAAAAACACAGGCGATATCAAGTGCTGGCGAGGATGTGGAGCAACCGGAACTCTCATATGCTGCTGATGTGAGTGTTTCCAATTTGGAAAGCTGTCTGGCAGTACCTACTCAAGCTGAGCACATGCAAACCTGTGCCCCAGTGACTGTGTTCCCAGGTCTGCAAATGAGCACCAAAAGTCATATAATGTTCATAGTAGCACTATTTGTAATGGCCCCAAGCCTCAAAACTTCCTAAACGCTCATCCACAGTAGATGCATAGAGGGACATTCATGTAATAGGTTACCTTACACCAGTGAAAATGAATGAATTGCAACTACTCTTCCTGACACAGGTGAATCTCACAAATATAATGTTGAGCAAAAGAAGCCAGGAAAAGAGCGCCTACTGTAGGATTTCACTTATTTGAAGTTCAAAAGCAGACAAACCAAGCTATGGTGGTATCAGAAGTCAGGAGAGTGGTTACTCTGGGGGAACGCAGTGGCTGGAAGGGGACACAAGAGTGGCTTCCGAGATGCTTGTCATGTTCTGTTTCTTGATCTAGGTGCCAGGTGCATGGGTGAGTTTGCTATGTGAAAATTTATCAAGCTGCACACTTCATGTCTTATGTGCCTTTCTGTACATATGTGATACCTCAAAGCAAAAAATAGAAATATCGCAGGAGGGCCTGGCTGCCCTACAGAGAGACAGTATCAGGTGTGGGGGTCAACGGACATCACTTGTTCACCTAATGTTAATCAAGTCCCTGCTGGGTGCAGGTCTGTGCTGGGTACAATGGGACAGAACAGAGTGTGTGGGCTGGACACCAACAATCATCAGTGAGAGAAAGGGAGGGGTTAGAGGAGAAGTACACGTGAACTGTAAAATGACACGCAGATATATTGTTATGATGATTGTGTCAATCTTAAAGTCCAAAGATTCACTCTAAACAGTCTATATTCCCTTAAGTCATGGTACAATCAAAGAAGAATTTACCTAAATCCTTTAGGAATTAAAAAAATTTCCTCCTGTGCCATCTCTTGGCATAAATTACTTCGAGGAATTTCCTGTCCACTCGGTTATATCACACTTCTTTGGGTGTGTCATTAAATTATTTTACCTAGATTTCAGCCAGCATGGGCATTTACTAAGTCTCTTTTCCATGTAAAACCTGCTGCTTTAAAATTGTCCCTCCTAACTTTCACAGCCATTATCTTTCTAGAAAACTTCTTGTTTTAACTGTTCCCTTTTCATGCTCTTTTTAGGCCTCTTCTGGATCATTCCTTGCTGTGTTGTTATGTCTTTCTTCAGGTGACCAGGTGGACTCATGGTATTCTAGAGGCAGACACCTGTGATTTTATATAAAGAGAGAATAGCACCTTCCAGTTTGTTTCCAGCGCCTGGCCCACTGACTATTTTTCAGCAATTCCTGGCCACAGCTGCACATTAATCAATTAAGCACACAGGTAATTATTTAGCTCCCAGCAGTGAATAGTTTATTTGGAAATTCTGCATGGGACCATCTTAGAAGTTTGGGAAATGTGTCTCAAGACCAAGAGAAGCATTTATCCGCAGGTTTCAGTCACCTGTTGTCCAAGAGCTGCCTCCTCCACCCCTCCTCAACACACACACACAACTTCCAGGTGGCCCGTGTGTGACCACATTGCAGGCATTCTGTTCTACAATGTCGGGGAAGTCCTAGGCTAGGAAGCGAGAGGTAGTTGGTATGGGTCTGAGCCCTCAGGCTGCACCTGCTGGAAGCTGGTCAGAGCTTTCACAGAACTGGCCGCCACGGTCATGGCTGGAGTAAGAGGTGGGACCAAGAAGATGTGCAGTGGAGTCCAGAGGTGTCCAATACAGTCTGCCCTTACGCTGCTCAGGTCCAGTCCATTTCAGAGTCCTCTTCAGGGTGGTGGCCAGCCGTTGTCCATGAAAACTTCACACAAGAGCTACTTCTGCAGCTGATCCTGAGGCTACAATTCCTATTCACTATCTTCCTCCCTCACCAGTCCTTCTAGATTTCCCTCACTCTTAGTCAGCTGGTTTGATCTCCAACTTCATCCCCAAGGGGTCTGAGTCTTAGTCGCCTTGCCCTCATTGGGCCATGGTTGCTGCAACTCCTTGCCCAGCATTATCACTGGGCACTTAGGCACCAAGAACTAGCTCAATAAATCCTCTGGGTTCAAAACAAATCCTCCCTGTCCCCGTTTTGTATTAGCTACTCTAGCTCCTTATGGTAATCAGAGTTGATTACCTCCACCAATATAGAGACTCCCTTTTCTGCTTGCTGGCCCCTTGGCATCAAACATTGAAAGTGAACAGGTGGCAGTCATAGCTTCAAGTTCAATGCCACCCTTACTATATCCTCTAGTTGAAGCATCCCCTTCCCATCCTCACCAGGAACCAGGGCCTCTGCTGCAACAGAGCCTAAGATTGGGGGCATGAGAATCACAAATCAAACGAGTGCATCCATAGGCATAATGGTGAGAGGGGCTGGTTTTATTTCCATCCATTGGTTTTTGGACCTTTCTATTCTGACATTTGGAGATAAAGTACCATATTCCACTGTACTATTATGCCAGATGCTTCTGGATAATGTAATACAAGCTAAGGCCAATGGCTTCTGTGTCATGTGCCCATCCTATTGTTGTATCTCCTTTGCCATCAGGGTTCCTTGGTCTAAGGCACATTTGGGTGGGATATTATGCTGATAGGTAGATCAAACATTCTGCAGCCCTTCAAATAATAGTGCTGGCAGAAGCACTGTTGTCAGAGAAGGGAAACATATACCCAGAGAATCACTTCTCCCTCCAGGATAGAAAAGGTCTGATATCATCATCCTGACAGCAAATGATTAGAGGAGGTCTCTTCAAAGAATGGTGCCATATTAAGTGCTCATTGCTGGTCCCTACTGCTGGCAGGGTGGATGTTCATCAGTGGCTGTGGCTGAATCAGTTTTAGTGAGAGGGAGCCCATGCTCTTGGGACCATGCGTAGCATTCACACCAGCACCATGGTCTTTCTGTTCATGGGCCAACTGTGTCACCCTGGGGTGGTGGAGGTGAGAACCTGGCTGACACCCACAAGACAAGTCATCCCACCCATCTGCTTGCTCAGTGTCCCCTCTTCAGCAGATGCCACCTGCTGGGCACTATGTGAGTCACCAAGACCCACACACTTTGCGCCCACTCCCATAGATCTGTCTCCATGCCTTGTCCCCAGATTTCCTTGTCTTCTGTCTTCTGATATTACTTCCTCAAGTAGGTTTGCCAGATAAAGTACGGGACACTCAGTAAAATTTGAATTTCAGATGAACAACAAATAATTTTTTTAGTATAAGTGTGTCCCATGCAATATTTGGAACATAGTTATACTGAAAGATTATCTGAAAATTTCAACCGGGTATCCTATAATTTTATTTGCTAAATCTGATAACCATACCCTCAAGGCCCCTGAACAACCAGGTAAGCCATTTGCCACTGCCCAGGAATCTCTGTACACCCATATCTCAGGACACCTCCTCCACGTTAAGATGATAACCAGGCTTACTGCTCAAAACTCTACCCCCTAGAAGGACTTCCCTTCTCCACTGTTCTGCAAGGCCACTACTGAGTGCGGTTCTCGTGAGCAGCAGCCCGTTTTCGCCAGGGTCATCATAGTGCACAGACCAACCTGTGAACTAGGCCTGGGCTGCTTCTTCTGTCAGCTGATCATAAAGAATCCCCCTCCCCCACCATGAGGCCATAGGTGTGTGTTGAAGGCAAGATGTTGGTGCAGCAGAGGTGGGTGACATAGGATTCTGGGTGACCTGTTCGTGTAATTTACTCAAGCCCGTGCACTGCTCAGTGCCGAGACTGAATGGACCATTTCTCGAATATTTGATTGACTGTTTCTGCACCCACCTGAGCATAACACCCAGCTCACGAAGGTCATCTCTGGCCATAGAGTCACTTAATGTCCCAGGGTCAGATGCTTAATCTCCACTAGGGCCCAGAAAAACCCCAGGATCAGCTATCTGCTGGAGAGTGCCTGTCCTTGTTTCTTGGGGACTCTGTGCTGAGGCCCTCCTAATGGTGCTTTCCAGAGACCCCACACAGCGTCCTCACCTGCCTCGCTGTCTCTAGAACTACTGGGTCAGGTGTACAGCCGAGTGGTAAGATAGCCTCCACCCCAGCCTGGTTCTTCTGTAGGCCTGTTCCCGCTCTGGCTCCACTTGAAAATAGTAATTTTACAATTAGCCCAAAAACGGATTGGAGCAGTGTTCCCAAGTGCAGCAGGTCCCACCTCCAAAAGCTGAAGAGCCCCACCAAGCCTCTTTCTTAGTGGTGGGGGTACGTGGTACAAAACTTCTCCTTTACCTTAGAGAGAATGTCCTGGAAGGCCTCAGCCCATTGGGCCCCTTAAAACTTCATCAGTGTAGCAGGACCCTGACTCTTCATAGAGTTGATCTCCCAGCCTCCGGCATGCACGTATCTTAGCTTTCAGAGTACATGCCACTTGCCCGGGCCCAAGCGGAATGAAGTCATCAGTATGTGGATCAGCATGGCGTTCAGTGGAATTTCAACATGATCAAGATGTTGAGAGGGATTAACACAGCAAGGCAGTAGATGAACGTGCACTGCTGCTGTTCCCATGTGGAAGCTCCCTCCTCACCACCGGGGATGGAGGAGAATGCAGTGCCCAGGTCACTACTGCATACCAAGTGCTAGAGGCTGTGCAGATCTATGCCAGGAAACCACCTCCGGGTTGGTAATTGTAACTGAGTCACTACTTGGTTAATTTTATTGATGTCTACCATCATCCACCATGGTCCATCTGGTTTTCCAGGAGCCAGACAGGTGGATCAGATGGAGATTATCACATCTGCATCTTTGACGGTAGTACTAATCTCAGGAATTCCTCCTGGGATGAAGAATTGCTTCTGGTTTGTTCTCTTGGCAGGGGATCTTCCACCTGACTCTTCCCATCATGATGGCTCTTACTACATAGAGGGAGAACCAACTTGTGAGTTATACCAGTTTCTAAGCATATCTATCCAATTACACAACCAGGAACAGGAAAATAAGGGATGGGTGAGGTGATTGGATCCACGGTGAGATGAGCTTGGGCCAGAATTATGACGTGGCTCCCATAAGCCACCACTCTATCCAGAGGATCTGATGATGTTCCTGGTCCCCTCGTGTCATTGTCAGTCAGAGCTTGAACCCAACAGTGAAGAACCTGGGCCCATGCAGTTACCCTGGTAAACAGCTGTCGGTCCTGGTGAGTGGATGACTGTTCATCAGGTCCTGCCACATCCTTTCTAAGGGCCCCTGGCCTCTCCTGCTCCCCTGGGCTCTGAGGCCATGACTGACCGTAGATCTCCCGGGGAAGGGACTGCTGTTTCCTCCTGCGGCAGCAGACTGCAGCCCTCCAGTCACCGGTTCTTTATTTTCATTATTTAATTGTACAAGTCGAGTAGCCCCCGTGGCTTCCCTCACTCTCAGTCCTGGAATACCCTGCTCTATGGCCGCCATCACGTACCCCACAGTGTCACGGGCTGAGGAGCCCTGCTTGCCACTCTAGCCCTGCCGCTGACTACAGAATGACGCCCTCCTTGCCTCTGCCGAAGAGGGGCTGCCTCCTGGCATCTGCCACGTGATCCCCATTGACACCAGGGAGCCCAGTTTCATGGCAGCCCCTCAAGCAGTCAGCTCCAGCTCACAGAGGACCCCTGCCCCTGAGTGCTCAAAGACGCCAGTACCCCCCTTTCCCTTTTGCATTAGTGAAAGGGGTGTCCTTTGGGCCCTCCTGAGGACCACAGTCAGGGGACAGGGACTCTGGTCTCACCCAGTAAATCCATTGTCATGTACCCACTACCCTGAGCTCTCAGACCCTTTCCTCGATACTGTGCAAGGTCGTTCTGGCGTCTCTGCTTAATTTATTGCAGGCCATCATCAGGGCCATCCCAGCAGGGGAAAAGAACCGGCTCCAAGGGATCTTCTCATAACGGATCCCGAGCCACAGGTAAGTGTCTCTATGTCACTAAATCTCTCCTACCCAGCTTTCTATTTCCAGCCCACCTCTAGCTCAACACCCTCAGGACCCAGCCCCACCACCATTCTCCAGGTACCTGCTGGTGATGCTGCGCAGTCCGCAATCCCATCCATGTGGCAGCTCTTTCCTCTCTGCACAGTGGCTGCGTTCCCTCAGACCCTGCTGGCACCTGGCCCTGGCTGTCGCCTGCACGCAGTGAAGGGTGGCAGCAGTGAGCGTTGAGGAGGAGGGCGCATCTTGTGAGACACCTGCCTTGGGTGGAGTCTTTGCAGGGTCTCCAGACCGCAGGAGGCTGCTCCCCTCTGACATGGTGGGAGGGGCTGCTTCTGCAAGGACCATTTGGAGAAACACACAGTCCAAGATTCTCAGGCTTGTCCACGAGAATTCCTCCACTCCAAGCTTCAGGGCTGCACTCGGTTCCCGTCGGGGCCCTGCCTTTCACATGGGAGACCCCCGAGGCTGTGTGTTCATCTCCTGTGCAGCTGTCGCCCTGCCATCAGATCCTGGTCCTGACTCGGGAGACAGGTTCTCCTTAAGCACTGCCCTGGAGGTTCACTGGCCTCCATGGCACACCTTGCGCTGACAGTTGGCTGACCTAGGCCAGCCATTTTCTTTTTTTAAGGCTTCCACAGCAGGTAACAAAAACTATCCAATTCATAACCTTGTCATTATCATTGCCCCCAGACCATTCCAGTGCCACGGCTACCTCTTACTGCACACTTTCCATGACTCCGGTCCAGCTAGCCACGGTGGGGGTCTTAGCAATTGCTTTGTCGCTGCATGCCCGAGCTGTCAGCTGCCCCCTCACAGCCAGCAGTGGCAGCCCATCCAGGGCCATGAGTGGTGCCACCTTTCTTAGCCTGAGGATTTATTTGGGAAGATGATCCCAGGAAGGAGTGCTGAGTGATGGGGAAGGAAGGACAGGGAAGGAGGGAGACGCAGGGAGATACAAGCACACACAATCAAGCTGGCCCTTCTCCGGAGACTGGTTGCTGCACCCGTCTTATGAAATGCACCGAGACTACCCGTCTGAGGGAAATGTGGGCCACACGCTTCCCCGCTGATGGCAACTTGCTTGCACTTGGGGCTGCACATGTGTGAGGGTGGAGTGGGCTCCAGCACACCCTGCACTGCGATGGTGGTGAGACTCTAGTGCACAGTGCTGCAGGGCTCAGGCCTGAGCTGTCAGGAGGAGCCGAGCTGAACCGGGAGGGTTGTGCAGCCCTGGTCACCACAGCAGAGTTGGGGCAGGGCCGAGAGGACGGCGGGCACATCCAAGGGGAACATGACACAGACACATGGACACTGCCCTTGTTCCCAAGCTACTTCCAGTCTCTGGCCTAGCATAAAAGCTCCATGAGAGCAGGGACTTTGTCGTGCTTCCTGCCGCAGGCCAGCCTCTGGGACACTCAGGGACTACTCGTCACACTCACATCGAGTGGATGTGCCACTGAGCACTCTGCCGTAGTTGGAGCTGTTTTTCTGAGACCTACCTCTGCCTCACTAAACCCATCCGGCTCTCTCCTCTCCCTGCCTGTCGGACCTTGTTTTCACATTTCAAAACTCAGAGTTTTCCCTGGTAACCCGGGTAACTGATCTCTTGGTGGCCTATTCGGGAATTCCAATGGCTTGTTTTTTAATTACAGGGGGAAAAAAACGAACCTGCCCTTGAATGTAATTTCTAATCTTCCCTTCTTGTGCGTGGGTGTGTATTGAGATTATGAACTCACCTGGCAGGAGCTGGGTCTGCACTTGCGTTCTGTGCAATGGGTGAAAGTGACCAGGCGCCCGTCACAGTCCTTCCCGGCCTCCAGGGATTCGGAGCCTGCAGCGGAGGCTTGTGTTCTGCTGCTCGCACATCAGGGCTTCACGTGGGCGCCGTCGCAGGGAAGAAACATACGCAGAGTCGTGGCCAGGCCGCGGCAGGAGTGTCACCTCTTTCCAGTGATGTTTTAAGGTGATACTATGTCTGCTACAGGTCGTTTAGACTTCGGCGAAGCGATGGTGGAGGAAAGGGTGTCAAAGCAAGGACGGGTCTGTTCCACACTCACTGGAAGCCCCAGTCGGATTGGAAGGCATCAAGGCCAGGCTGTCCAAGGGCAGGGCCTTCCTTACACGCCTGTGCTGCCCCCGCCAGCGGCACGGGGCCTGCTCCCAGGGTTGCGAGCCATGGTCACTGGCAGAGACTGCGCAGCACGTTGGTTTGTACGTGTGGGTGTATGCATAGACATATTTAATTCCTAAGATCTAACACCTTTGCCCTTTGGCAGGAAGAGGTGATAGAGAACCAATAATAAACAATTTTCCTTTCTAAAAAATTTAACAGATTGAAATGAGATTCTAGGACAGCTTGAAAAATAGAAATAGAAAGAGGAAGTGAAAACTGCCTCCTTTCAAAAAAATGATCCCCAAAGGTTACCTAGCGTCACTATGGGTCTGGTTCCAAAACCCTGTGAGGCTTCTTGGGGTGTCTGGTCCCGCAAACAGTCCTGACTATCATTGCCCTTTTGTAGAAATTTACTGGTTTTTCTCCTTGATTTGGTTTTTTTTTTCTTTCATGCATCCTTTTACTAAAAACCATATTGTAAATAAATACTAGCTTTCATGAGAAGCCATTCATGGCAAATTGTCGAGGGAAAAAAAGTAGATTACAAAACACTATGATCCCAAATTTGTTTAAAAGACACATATACATTTGAAGTGTAGAGGATAGACAACAAAATATTAAGTGTGGATATCTCTAGGTATTTGAGGAAAGTTTTTTTCTTTCATGTGCTTTTTTGCACTTTCCAAAAATTCCTCCACTGAATGTGTATTTTTGTTAATAGATTTTAAATTAATAAATATTATTTTTATGTTAAAAACGTTAAGGAAGTCATCAGTAAGGATGTATTTGGGGGCTAGTAACAGAATGACCTCTTTCCCCTCAATAAGAAGCCTGGAGTTTGGCCTGTACAACCGTTTAATGATGCCGTCAAAGACATAAGCTCTTTCTGTATTTGTGTTCTGTTCTTTTTTCGTGTTGTGGTCTCATGGTCTCAACATGGCTGCGCATCTCCAGGCATCACATCCACATTCCATCAGGAAAGAAGGAAGGAACTAGCAGCCACAGCCACATTTCTTTATCCCTTTTTCATAGAATAATGGAAGTTTTTCTGGAAGCCCCACTCAACAGATTTCTGCTGATATATCAATGGCCAGGACTGGGTCAATGTGGCCACCTGTAGACCAGTCATTGGCCAAGGGGAACAAGATGATCATGATTAGTTCAGCTCAGTCACATTTCGTCTCTTATGGACGGCGTGGAGGCTGGGTAGGGCATGTGTAGGCAATGAATGATATTTGACCAAAAAAAGGAAAAATTTGCAAGAAATATCCACATTGCACTACAGATCCTTTCGATCTCTCTCCCGCACCTGCTCGCCACTCCCAGTACAGGAGCTCCAGGAGCAGCAACCAGGTCTCATTGTTAACACCATACCTGGCAGATCCTTAGGGAGCAACTACAGAGTGCTAGCTGGGAGCGTGAAGGATGGACAGCTGAGTTTCCGGCTGGAGGAAGTGCCAAACACGGTGTCAGACAAGTGGCGAGTTTTGAAAACAGAGCGAGCCCTTGCGTGCTGAGTGTCCAGCAGAGACTCTTGGGAGGGCAGGAGCGGCATCTTGAAGGATGTGCTCCTCTCTCTGGCCTCACCAGTTTTTCTCGGGCTTCTTCACTTTGTGAAATAACGCCCTTCACTTACATGCTTTCTCATTTGCATGTGACTTGCTTTTTAGAAGTTCGGCTGTGGGGGCTGAACTAATTTGGATTTCAACTCCAGCTTTTGCAGGATTTTGTTTTGTCATCCATGTGCTTTTAGCTTCTCAACTTGAGCTGTGCCAACCCCCAAATCTGTTTCTGCTGCATGCTGCCATCTGGTTTGGCCCCCCTTTTCCTTAGACAACAATCCTGCCGTTGTCTTGCCTATTTCCCCACAAAGGCCATTTTAAGAGTGCTTTCCTTGCACATGTGTTCCTTCCCACCCCTTGAACAGGAGGCTGAACGGGCCAGCTCCTTGGCAGGGCCCACACCACTCAGATCAGACTCAGTGGCATCTGCTTGTGAGATGAGCAGACAGAGGGTAGGCAAATTAATTCTTGGCTGATGCCAGAGAGCCTTGTCACTCATCTAATGCTTTGTTTCCCCCATAAGATTAAACGCTTCCTGAGTCAAACCCCACTCCTGATAGCCCTTGCCTCCTCACAGCACCTAATACATGGCCTTGCACGGAGCAGGGCTTCAGGGAGTATTGATTACTCTGCCAACCTTTCATGACCAGAGCAGTGTCACGCTGATGACGATATTGTGAGTCTGGTCGCGCGTGACACCCAAACAATAGCTGAAATGTGGAAAGTGCAGGGAAAAAGATACACCAACATGATTTCTATCTGCTCTGACTGATTTCTGACCTTCTTTTCCTGTGCTGCTGGCTAATTTGGAACCGTGTGCAAACAATTCCCAAGATGTATAAACCACAGATGTGAGAAGAAAGAACAGGAGACTGCCTGAAGAAAAGGGCAGGAATCACACCTTTAACTCCGTTCTCGGGGGGCCTCTGAGCTCCAGGCACAGGGCCTGACGCTGGACAGACATGGTCTCTTATCCCAGACGCCCTAGAGAAGAGTGACGTTACCTTCATTCCGTCACTGAGATGTCCAAGTACCAGGCGGTTGAGTCACTCGCCCAAGGTCACAGAGCTGGTACGTGGCACATGTGGGGTCTGAGCCTCTCCTGCAGACCACCCCTCAGGGGACACAATTCAGGCAGTGCCCTCCACAGCCCGAGGTCACGTGACGAGGGGCTGCCCTGCTATTGATGATCACTGCTTGGCTTCCGGCCTTCTCTCACCGTAGGTTTGTAGGTTGACTTTGCACCTTTATTCCCTCCCCACTGAGTCACCCAGCAAGAAAGCCCGGCCTTGGCTCAGGACGCTGGCTTGGCTCCAGTGCGCAGGCCCAGGCTGACCTGGGGGATATTGCTCTCCCGGAGAGCTCAGCTTGCTGTCGGCGTCCCACAACACGGTTGGCTGCCAAGGAGAGTTCAGAAGATGCCTGAGAACTTCACACGCAAGGAGCTCCTCGGTTCCCTAGACGGCGGATGGCTCTTCCCACCCTCTTCTTTCCCTGCAGTTGCACAATCCCTAGTCAGGCGGTTACATAAGCAGGCCCCCTTGCCAGCTGTCACCAAGGCCACTTGAAAAATCAAGACTTACGCAAACCAGCAATGGCTTGCCAGAGGCGCAACGCCCTCGTGTGCTCATTACCATCCGCTCTGGAGCTGCGTTCCAGCCCTCTCCTTACTACCAGCCCTGAATTTTTCCGAAGCAGGGCAAACAGCAACAATGTGCATTTTCTGTGAATTCAAAACCAGTGAAGACGCTCGGGAGGTGGCATAAATAGGCTGGAAGCTCTGTGATCACCGAAGGTCGTCTGTCCTCTTTGATTCCGGGTTTCTTCCTAGTTTCAGTATCACACACTTATTCCCATTTCCATGTCCCAGTTCTTCCACCAACTGGCTGTATGACCTTAAGTGAGTCATTCAGCCTCCCTGGGTCCCTGCCTCCTCATCTGCAAAATGAAGGGATCACGGGAGACAGCGCCAGGATCCCTCCATCTCTGAAATGACAAGTCTGTCCTCCCGTGGTTTGGCGGGAGTGCTCCCCATCCTCCCCTCTGTCTAGTGATCCTGGCACGGTCCTAGGCACAAAGCTGGCACCCAAAACATGGTGTGTGGACAGGCAGAAGGTATTTCTTGACAGCTCTAGGGTCACACAGTTTGTTAGCTAAAGAATTGGCAGGAAATGTTCACAGCTCACAAAACCACATTTTTCAAGACATGTTGCCAGGAGAGGATGAAGGACAGCGGGATGGAGGCTGCTGTTCCCTCTCGATGCTGCTTCCATTTCTCAGCTTGGAACTTGCTGGCTTCTACAGTTTGGGATATTCTGAATGTCTGTAGTTACGGGCTATCTCCTCCTGTCCCAAAAGGTCTGGAAACCCAGCCACGGGCCTGAACCACGAAGACCAGCCACACAGCACTCATGGGCAGCGAAGGTCCTATCCTCTTCAGCATGCCAGTTGCATAATAATTTTTTTTGTGTGTGAGGAAGATCAGCTCTGAGCTAACATCCATGCTAATCCTCCTCTTTTTGCTGAGGAAGACCGGCTCTGAGCTAACATCTACTGCCAAGCCTCCTCCTTTTTTCCCCCAAAGCCCCAGTAGATAGCTGTATGCCATAGTTGTACATCCTTCTAGTTGCTGTATGTGGGACGTGGCCTCAGCATGGCCGGAGAAGCGGTGTGTCGGTGCGCGCCCGGGATCCCAACCCAGGCTGCCAGTAGCGGAGCACACACACTTAACCACTAAGCCACGGGGCCGGCCCAATAATTTTTAACTGCAATTTTGCAACTGGAGTTAGTAGTCAAGAGTCGAAAGACTTTCAATAAATCCAATAAAGAAAACAAGGCAACTTCTAGAGAAAGGGAGGACTGAAGAGTGAGAAAAAGCCAAAAGGCCATCATGAGAAAGAGGTTATTTTTTTAAAAAGGATTAACAGAAGGAGATAAGGATGAGGCTTTGGGGGAACAGCTGGTAGAAAGGAAAAAAAAACTTGGCTAACAAATAATTTGAGTGAAAATGACTGAGTAAAGAGATTGGAACAAATATGATATCACAACAAAAATGAACCATTTTAGTAAAAAACTAGTTCCTGGAATGGATTGCCTCTCATTTGTATCATATCAAAAGCGGGTGGAGGTCTGGCGAAACATAGTAAGCAGGAATAAGGACTAAAGGAGAGGACTTAAGGAGAAAATTCTGAGTCTGAAAGAAATGTGGTTGAATTTGTGTGCTGAAATACCCCATCAAGAGTGCTTCTGGAAATGAAACCACTGAAACAAGCGGGTTGAGAAATGGGCATAATGGAGTATCTTGGAGTAACGACAGAACAGTTGAAAGGAACAAAAAGAAATAAATTTAGTTGAGCTCAGAGAGAGAAGAAAAGCAATCTCAAGGCAGATCTGAAGCAAAGGCTTTGTTCTGAGGCGTAAGCATGCGTCTCGCTGGAGGGAGCTGACTCTTGGCACGTGCTGCGCTACGTTTGGCCTGAATAATGATTGCTCCCTATTTTTTTTTAACTCACAAAAATCAAAGTATCATGTAGCTTTTCCACCCTGCCCGAGGCTCCAGATGATCAAAGAAAAGGATGAATCATGTGTAAGGACATAGCTTTGACAAAGCCCCCGATGGTTCGATGACATGACCAGTTTAACAATCCCCGTGACACTTGTCTGACAGAGAGATGGCTATTTTTGCACCTATCTCCAAAATAGGAGCTATTTAAGCTCCTAAAGCTAAAGCTTAAATAGTGCTTACTCTCAAAGCTTTTTACAGACATGAATTCCTGGAACCCTTACAGCAGCCCTATCAGGAAAGGGCTGTTATGATTCCATTTTGCAGATGAGGAAACTGAGGCACAGGAAGGTTAAATGACTTGTCCAAGGTCACACAGCCAGAAACTAGCAGAACCTGGATTCTAATGTATCAAACTCCCACGTACCCACTTCTATATTTGGCAATTGTCCATATTTTTCCTTTTTGCTTTAAGTCCTCTCACAATATATAAAAGAAATATAACATTACACAGAGAGTTGCAGTGCTGGTTATATTCCCATCCCCTGTCCCAGGAATGTGTAGTAAACCTTTCAGTTCCTTTTAAAAACTTTTTTTATATATGTCTTATATCTATGGATGAGGTATAGTGTTATTTTTCATGCTTCAAATATTTACATAAGTAGTAACATACTCTATTTCTCTTGTGCAACTTGCTTTTTTCCTCTCACCATTTTGATTGTGAGTTTTGTCTACAGTGATATGTATTCATCTCTCAAACTGCACCATCCAGTTCTGTAGTCTCCAGCCACATGTGATGACTGAGCACTTGAAACGTGGCTATTCAAATTGAGATGTGCTGTAAATGTAAAGTACATACCAGATTTCAAAGACAGTATGAAAAACAGTAAAATACCTCTCTAATAATTTTTAATATTGATTACATGTTGAAATAATTTTGGGATATAATGGGTTAAGTAAAACATACTAAAATTAATTTCACTTGTTTTTTTTAATGTGGCTACTAGAAAATTGAAAATGACATATGTGGCTTGCATTTATGGATCATATTATATTTTATTGGAGAGCTCTGATTCTAGATCATTCCTGTTAACTGCCATCAGTCCGGGTTTTATTAATTGGTGAAGGAGCAAACCCTAAATCTGAATAACAAGAACTAATATTTACTGTGCACAGATACTTTTCTCCATGATTTGTATGCAATAATGCATTCGGTCCTCCTGGGAGGTTGCATGGCTATGCAAAGTGGGGTTGTGCAGTTGTCCAAAGTCACACAACTTCAAACAGACTGAGCTGGGACTCAAGTCAGGCAGGCAGGCTCCTTGGCCAGAACTTGTAACCACCAACTTGCCTGGAAAGGCTCTATGAGAAACAGCCTAACTCTGCCTAAGAAAGCAATAACCAGATAGCTTAACTTGGTGGCATCTCTAACAATATACCGTCCTTACATATCAGTGGACCCTTTTTGACTTTTAACAAAGCGGTTATGAACAGACACACATTTGTTGTGGCAATTTTAGCTTTAATGAAACCAACACAGGCCAGATATTATTTTTCTGACATCCGCTTGCAATGCTGTAGAGTCAGCTTTACGCTTTGCCACTAATTAGATTAACTATTTTTATGGCAAATTGTCAATGCACTCTACTTGTTCATGCTTCCTACGATTCCAATTTGTTTTTTTTAGCCATATCTATTTATACCTGGAGTGTTTTTTCTTTTTTTAAAAAGAGACGTCTTCATTATCCTGCTGATGATAAAGCTGGGGTTTGTAATTAAGTTACAAAACACACTGGGAGGGAAAAGAGGACGTGTCATTGCCATGGAGATATTATTGATGAATATCGGATTGCTTTTTGAATTCTGAATAAAAATCTAACTTTTACCATTTTGAATCATAAAGTTACAGAACTGGTTGGAACCTGAGGTCTCCTATGTGTTCGTTAGGACCAGAGGCTTGGTGTCAAGCAAGCCATGTGACCCAGAGCCAGTATCTTAACTGCTGTAAGCTTCAGTTTCCTCATCTATAAAAGAGAGATACTAACATCTACTTTTAGCCCTCTTTTGTAGATTAAATGAGATAAAGACTGTGACTCTATTCCTTGTCCCTATTTTTATTCCACCGTAGTTGTGGTAATCACTATTATTATTATTACTATTATACCATCATTTTTTTCCCCAGATGACTCCAAGGGTGTACTCTTTTCAAGCACATCTGTCCTATCCCAACAGGCCTTTCTCCTCCATTATCTAGCAGGACTCTTAAACATTTCCCTTAGGTGGAGAGGTCCATGGTGGGCAGGAAGAAAACCCTGCAGCCTTCTCCCTCCCCTTGCTCTCCTTCTGGAGTGCTCTGGGCAGCTCTTGCTGAAGAACGCTGCACTGAGGCCCATGACTAAAGGGCGTCTACAGCACACTCTCCAACATCTACTTCCCTCTATGGTCTTGCTCCCCTAGCACCTGCCTCCATAAACCCCTCCTGATGCATCCGAAAATACTAGCATTGATGCTTTCCTTGGGATAGGCCACGTTGCTCTTAAGTGCTACTGCTCATCTTGCTACCTGAATGTGTACTTCCTCGCCTCTGTTAAAGGCCCAGGATGGTAGACTAAGGAAGGATGGGGCTCTCCTAGCTCACATCTTCTTCCACTCATTAGCTAAGCTTAGGATCAGTGTCCCCACTGCTCAGAAATTTATTATACAGCCCCCATATCATACTTGTTTTGAGGAACATAACGACAAATCTACCAAAAGTAACCCGCTTTGGCCTAGGATCCTAGGGGGTCCTCATGTGAACTAGACCTTTGGAGGTCAGCCATGTATCTGAAGTTAGAAAGCAGATTAGGCTCTGCCATGACCCTGAACTAAAGATTATAGAGGCGAGGCGGCTGGGACCTAGGGGCTTAAGGAAGTCGCCCACAGGTATGGAGAGCAGCTCCAGGAGATGTATATTAAATACTGAATTACTAGTTCCTCCCTACCCAGCCCCGCGGAGCTTTGGGGGACGCCGTTTCTGGTGTCTGCGTCCTCAGGGCTGGCACGCGCTGTGGCACTACCGCCCGGCCAGGGTCTGCCGCCTCTCCCCCTGGAGGCTCCCGCGTGGTGCAGGCGCTGCAGGTCCTTCTCCGCATTCTCGACGCCCGCAGGGCCGGCGCCTTACACATAGCAGGCGCCCGGTGACGGCGGTCCACTCCGCGCGCGGTTCAAGTTGGTTCTTCGGGCGGCCTTCTCCCAGGGCTGGGCCGTGCTGGGCCTTATTCATCGCACGCTTCCTGTATTAGTTGCTTTTGGACCCTCGTCGTCACGTGAAAAGGAATAAGATGTTATTTCTGTAATAAATCTCCTGACTATTTAATAATTTAGCTCTCTCGACGCAACCAAACCCAGGACACCGCAGACTCGCCGACCTCCTGTTACCTAGTAACAGCCGCCCCGCCCCGTGCCTTTGCCCCGCGTACGCCCTGGTGCGCATGCTCACAGCCTTTCTCCGGTTCCCGTCCCCGCGGGCGCGCGGTAGTGACGTAGGGGCAGCGCGACGCTTTCGGCGGGCTCACCGCTCGGGTCTCGCTGGCTGTCTGAGTGACCGGTCCTGAGCGCCATGGCCTCCGCCGGGGTGGCCGCCGGGCGACAGGCTGAGGATGCGTTACCGCCGTCGGCCGAGCCGCCGCTGCCCGAGACGAAGTCGCTGCTGCCTCCGCAGGCACCGCCGCCGGTCGCCGCGCCTCAGCCGCAGCGGTCTCCGGCGCCGAGGCCTCAGTCCCCGGCGGGCGTGAAGGAGGAGGAGAACTTCTCCTTTCTGCCGTTGGTTCACAACATCATCAAATGGTAAGGGCTGGAGAGGACCAGCTCCACACGCCCTCCCGCTTCTCGTGCGGGCGCTCGCGGGTGCGCCCCCGTTTTATAGATGGGGAAACTGAGGCCGGGGGGCGAGGCCTCTCCCAGGACCGCACCGGCTCGGCCCGTGAGTCCGGCAAACGCTCTGAGCCCTGGCGTTGCCGGACCTCGCGACGGACGGCCTGGCGGTGTTCTCGGAGCCACAGCGCTGCCGTGCCGCCCGAGTGTGCGTCCTGCTGGTCACGAGCGGCTCGGGCGTCTGAGCCTCGGCTTCTCCGTGACGGGGGGGCGCCCGCTGGCTCCCCTTCTCGCAGAGCCGACGGTGCCTCGTGTGCCCCGCCCGACGCACTGCTGAGTGCTGGGGGCCTGCGGAGGAGGAGGGGCCGGCTGACCAGCCCTTCTCACGCGTCTCCTCGGCTGGAGGGAGAGGCAGACGCGAGCGGGAATGACCCGTAGTTCAGAAACGCCGGAGGGGGGAGGGTGGGAAACGTCGCAGACAGCGAGACACAGACGTCGCTCCACCAAATCGACCCCTGTAGTACTAACTGTGTTCTCACATAGTCTCAAAGGGGGGATTGTCATCCTTTTGACCAGCCTTCAGGTTAGTCTCAGTTTGCAAACTGACCCTGTGAAAGAAAAAAAAAAAAGAACACAGTGAAGAGTCTTGCTGATCCCCATGTTAGCCTGAATTGTTTTTACTGTTTTTTATATCCGCACGATACGAGGTGTAAACTCCTAGGCTCGTAACTCTTATTCAGCTGTTAAAAACCAAAACAAAGTAAATGAAAACGAAGATTACTGTTACGGCAACATTCAGGTGAACGTCACTGTGCTCTTGGGTGTTTTGCTAAGATGGAATTTCTGCTCACGACAGGGAAGTGGCGTTCATGGCCCAGCCTTTAAGTGTAGCCGGACTACTTCACTTGATGTGGGCTGACCCGATTCTTCCCCCACTTTTCAGACAACACAAAGCCTTTGTTCTGGCGTTAGACCCTGACTTCATGTGGCTTCACTCGGGGTGAGCATCCTGTTTATAGGGTCAGGCAGACTCCGGTCTGCTCTCATTAGCCTGTGCTCAGCAGGCAGCAGTTTGCAGCGGCAGTGAGATTGCAGACACAGTTGCGGACGCCGACCCTGCAGCCCCAGCGCAGTACTGGACTGGAAAGGGGCTGTCCAGATTAATGCAAATACTCTTACACCGGTTTTAAGAAAAATATGGAAGAATGAAAGCACAAAATGTACACATTCTCAAGGACGGTTCTTGGAGCCTGCAGAGTATGTTCTCGAGCCCCAGTAGAGCAGTTGAGCTGGGCTGGCCTTAAAGAAGGGGCAGCAAGGTACCCCTGAGAGAGCATGGCTTTGCAGTCAGTCTTGCATTCAAGGCTCATGCTGACGCTTGCTTGCCTTGTAGTCTGGGAGAACATGTAACCCTTCTAGGCCTTATTTTCTTATCTCTAATATGTGAATAATAATAACAGACCTCAAAACGATGGGTTCAGACTAGAGCCGTATAACGTACTGGCTGGGTGACCTTGGACAAACTACTTAGCTTCTCTGAGCCTCTTTTTCTCTTGTGAAATGGAACTAATAATACTTAAATGGTAAGGTTGTTGTGAGGTCTACTCAAGAGCATCCTCCTGTGAGAGATGGTGGGTTGATTTCATGTTTGTCTCAGTTTCCTCTAAAAGGACAGTGAAGAGGTTTTTTTTTTAAAGCATAGACCCAAAAAGAACAGGAGAGGAGATAATTGCCACAAAGCAGATGGCCAAGGGCTAACCCACCTATCAGCCCCTGGTTGGCAGAAGCACCTGCCTTTGACCGTGGCTTCCCCCCACGTCTCAGGAATTGGCGTTGCCAGGGACCTCTGGAAATAGGGGTGACGGGGGACTAAGAACAGGAGGATTACTTAAAAGTCTCCTTAAGCAGCAGATCCCCACAGTCCTCTCTCCTCACTTGAAGCAGACAGGTGACTGCTCTTCTTCCATCTTGGCAGGCAATTAAAGGGTTGCTCTTTCCCGAGATTTATTCTTTGGAAAGAATAAGCCAAAGATTATCTGGACTCGGGGGACACCAGGCACAGTGCAGGAGTTCAAGGGAGCCATGTTGGAAATAGGGAGTAAGAGAAAGTTCACACACTGGATATTGAGACCCCACTCTAGCCTTCTTCCCCTACCTGGCTTCTAGACTGGCAGCCAAAGAGAATAGATGTACCTTCTCTGGGGTGTCTGACCAGCCCAAGAGAAAAGTCATTGGGGGCTCCCCAAGAAAGACCACAGTCAGTTCATATGACCCGGTAGCCAGGGTCACTAAGCATGTGAAGAAAACCCCTAGTAAGAAAGACAGGACAAAACAAGAGCAGAAAAAGCCACTGGGAAGAAACAGTATGCATAGAGAGAAGGAGAGATGCTATCACCATGAAAAAAGGCTAGGATCCGATTTTAAAATATCATGTCTAGGTATGTGTTTGAGTTTATGGGCTAATGAGGGAAGGAGACAGACTGATGAGGGCAGTGATGAGAGAGGAGACCTCGTGAAACCTGGAGGAGTCAGAAGACTCCTTAAGGGGTGATGCCAACCACGAGTCTTAAATTATGAAAGGAGAGAGGGATGGTGGGGAGCCAAGAAATAGCATCAACTCATGGGGGTCGACTCTCAGTTTGGTGGGGTTGGAGCATAAATCCAAGGAAGGGAGAACTGGAAGGGTGGGAAGAACCAGCATAGGGAGGACAGCACATCCCTCTCAGGGAGTGAGGTTTTGTCCTCTGAGGGATGGGGAGCTAGGGAAACTTTCAAACTGGGGAGCCTTGGTCAGATTTGTGCTCGAGATGGATGTGGCATCTCAGCGGACAGGCTGGGAAGCCAGGTAGGACGCTGTCCTGGCAGGCCTGGCGAGAGGGAATGAGGGCTAGGACCGGCTCAGTAACCCAGGCCCTCCGTCTCCTCCTCTCCCGTAGCTTCCCCAGTGGCCCTTTTATTATTTGTTTACTGCTTGTGCAGGGGGTGAATAAGAAAGTAAAAGCTGAAGTGAGTTTAGTCTTCCTTGTTCTCATAAAGAATTCAGAATACTACATCATTAGGTTTTTTAAAAAGTTTTATTTAAAAATAACAATGGCAAATTCAGAAAGCTATAAAATGATAAAAGGCTTCCTTCCCCTAAGCTCCCTCACTAATGGTAGTTGCTGTTAATACTTTAAGTATCCTTCCAGGAATTATAGATGCATGTCTTTTCAAAAATTTATACAAATTGAGATCATACTGTACTTACTTTTTTTCACTTACTAGTCTGTTTTGGACACTTTCCATACTCGCACATGAAGGTCTTCCTCAGTAAGGTGGCTGCAGCACAAATTATGTAACTAGTCTTCGGTTTAAGGACTTTGAGGTGTTTTTCTAATTTTTGCACTTAGCAGCAGTGCTGGGGTAAGCATCCTTGTATCTGAGTAAGTTTATGATGAGGTAAATCCTCGGCAGTGGAGTTGCTGGAGCGGATGGTACGTGCATTTTTAATTTTGATAGCTATTGCTAAATTTAGAGTGCTACATCTTTTTAGCTCTTTCTTCAGAGCACAGTCCTGTAAACTGGATGCTTCAATAAACCTAAAGTGCCCATAAATCTGTGACCAAGAAAACATTAAAAAAAAAAATTAAAGTTGTAGATGTGTTCAAAGAGGAGCTGTAGACAAAATGGCAATGAGCCTCTCCCTCCTCTCTTCCGAGCCCCCTCCCTCGTCCCGAAACTGCATAATGTTCCACCATTGAATATGCCATTTATTTGAGCCGTTCCCTGCCCAAGGATACTCTGAGTGTTTCTTGCCTTTTGCTGTTGCAGTCAGCACTGCGGTGAACCTCTTTATAAATGCCATCTTGTAAACTTGAGAGTCTGAAGGGTACATTTCTGGCCATGGGATATGTGAATTTAAGATTTTGGTCACTATTAGCAAATTCAGGAAGAATGCACCAATTTATACTTCACCAAAAGTGTATTTGTGTCTTTTTCTCACACCCCTGCCATCACTATTAACTTTTTAACTTTGGCTCATCTGCTAGGTCAGAAATGATACCTTGTATCAATCCATGTCTTTTATTATATCAGGTAAAGCATCTTTTCATCTGCAACTTTGTCATTTGTATTTTTTTCTCTATGAACTGCCCATTTTTCTATTCATTCCTCTTTGTGAGCTCTTTGTACATTAAGAAAAGTATGCCTTTTTAGGTGTATTGTCAATATTTCCCCCAAGTTGTTGTTTTTCTTTTGACTTTGTTCCTGGTATTTTTTGTCATTCAGAAGCGTATCATTTTATGTAGATAGATTTGTTAAGCTTTTCCTTTATGGCTTCTGAGTTTTGGTCCTAGTTAGAAAGGCCTTCAAACTCTGATAAATGATAGATATTGATCCCTTTTTCCTAGGACTTTTATGGTTTCGTTTTTTGCTTTTAATTCTTTGATGCTTCTGGAATTTATTTTGATGGAAAGAGTCGGGGGGCAGCTTTTTCCCCAGTTAGCTGCATCTTCCCACGCTGTGTTGCATATTCATTGTTTTCCCTGCTTTCTGCTCTACTTCTGGACATTCTATTTTTCTCTAGTACCAAACTGCTTTAATTCTCGAATCTCCATGTTACATTTAATTGTCTTTCAAGACTAGTCTCTCTCCTTCCTCTTTCTTGTCAGTATTTACCCGTAGCATATTTACCTTTCCCAGTCTGTTTCCTGGTTGCCCATCTGAGTTGCATGGTGCTTTTGGTTAGTGGAACATGTAGGCTTTAATCTGCTCCTTGACTTCCAAGCCTCTTGATGCCACTCATGGGCCAGGTCTTCTGATCTCATTTTTGGATCTTACACTCACTTGTTAGTCTCTTTGCCTTTATCCTCTCCTCTCTCTCATTCATCCTGTACATGTTATCAGGTTAATTTTTCTCTGCTCAGAAATCTTAGGGCTCCCTGCTCTTCCCAAATTGTTCTTCCCAACTTTTCGCCCTCCATTCAGAGATCTCTGCAGACCATCTTCAAATCACCTGCCTGGACTATGCAACAAAGCCCAGAGTGAGTCATCTGGTGCGAGTGTCTTGTGGGTGAGTGGAGTCCTTCAGGCTTGTACACACTTGAGCCCCTCTGCTGGAGTGCCTTCCTGCCCTCCTTTTGCCCAGGAAAATGCCACATATTCAAAGACGTGGGGAAGGCCACCTTCTCCACCTGGGGAACTCCTGGTTCCTATAGTCCTCCTGGCGGGGTGTACCCTGCCTAGTGTCGGAGAAGCTCCATAGCCCATAGCACTTTCATCCCTCCTAGTGTCTTCCCCATAGCTGAATGAATGGTTAGAACTACACATTTATGTTATTTTCAAAGAATGAGGAAAGAGAAAAGAAAAATCTCGTTTTTATGCCTATAAGAAATTTTCTAGATTCCAACTCAGACCTTTTGTGGTAGGTATAGAAACTTCATTATAGAAGTATGTAAATAATAAAGGAGGAATGAAATGAGGCCTGTTGTACCAGGGAAAGTTATAATTTTTTTTTTTCCTTCAAACTTGTCAAGTCTAAGCTGAGTCTGGAACTGTGTCCCAGCCTAGGAATTCTGAATTGCATTTGTCACTGCCTTGCCCCGTGGTTTTGGCTAACCTAGTAAAAGTATTCTGTCAACGTGGGTACTTAAACACTTTTTTAAATTAAATTTTTTAGTTCTTTAATATTTTTTAGGGTGCTGGGTAGGTAGAGGGGAGCCATCTTTGACACCACGGAGGTAGTTAAGTGACAAGCACTGGACATTGTCCTTTACCCTTAAGCGGGGGCTATATTGCTTAAAACAAGTCCATTCTTGTTGAGGCAGGTCAGCAAGACCTCTTTTGTGGGAATGGGGTGTGAATGACCTGCTTCTTCCCACGTAAGTATCTATTTTAATCTGACTGGCCTTCCACGCCAGCTGAGGCCTGGCCTCTGGTCCTGCAGGAAGCAGCCCCCACATCAGCAGAGAAGTTGGTGCAGTGACTCCACTGGCTCCATGGGCTTTTGTGCACTTGTACTGCAGCCCACTCTGCTGTTCACTGTTTTTTTTTGTTTTTTGGGGGTTTTTTTTGCTGGGAAAGGTTCGCTCTGAGCTAACATCTATTGCCAATCTTCCTCTCTTTTTTTGTTTCTCCCCCACAAAGCCCCAGTACATAGTTGTATATTCTAGTTGTAAATCCTTCTAGTTCTGTGTAAGCCACCACCACAGCATGGCAACTGACAGACGAGTGATGTGGTTCTGTGCCTGGGAACCGGACCCAGGCCCCCGAAGCAGAGCACACCGAACTTGAACCACTAGGCCATCAGGGCTGGCTTGCTGCTGTTCACTTTCTTCTCCTTAAGCCAAGTCCCAGTGAAAAGGATGAGTGCCCAGATGGGGAATATTTGTAAACTGTTTGGCAGGATTATTTCGGGTCTGCTCTGCCTCTTCACCCCTGTTCATTCAGCATAACTTAATTGAACACCTGCTGGAACACAGGCTCCATGAAGGCGGGTAGCCGGGTCAGCCGTTACTTAGTGCAGCATCAGAAATACCATGATGGAGCGTTTGCGCCGGGTCTTGGGAAGAGTGGGACTTTGAGCCAGGAAAGATTAGAGGCCGCTTGTGGGTGGCCCTGGGTGGCCACCTTCACAGTGTGAACCTGCCTGGCAGGTATTGTCTGGGAGCACAGGAAGCATCTGAAGTTTTTGAGCTCAGACTTGGGTTTTGTGAAGGTAGGTGGGGCAGAGGGGTTTAGGAGGAGGACAGGACCTGGGCGAAAGTGGGAGGAGGAGGCGGTGGCGGGGGGGACTTGAGTATGTAGGAGGAGGTGGTGGGACTTGTGGCTGGGTGACCATCGGGGCACACAGGTGCGAGTGGGAGTGCGGCCTTCTAGTTTGCCCCAGTCATGAGGGGGCGCCCCCATCTAAGGGGGGCGTGCTGAGGAGGCAGGGAGTCCACTTTGGGCATTGACAGGTCTCCCAGGCTCCAAGGAAAAAACACTTGGTAACGGTTGGGACCAGGGAGGTGAAATTCAGGACGGAGGGCTGGGCTAGAGGAGTTCTCAGCGTCAGAAGAGGTAGGGGCGGATGAACACATTCTGGGCGATTTTGTAGAGCAGTGTTATTTCCAAACTTCTTTTAGCAGCAGAACCTTTTACTCCTCCCTGCAAAGATTGTTTTTCATGTGTAACCCTGTGAGCAGATAAAGCGAGCGTTTGAGCTTCAAAGCCCCTCTCCCAGAGGCCTTAGGTGCTGGCAGACCTGGAGAGGAGTGCAGACGGCCACTGGATGAGTAATAGCCGAGGGTGTGAGGGACAGTGTTGTGTCCATGGCCACAGGGAGTGTATATCAGTACACTTTTTTTGGAGGGCATTTTGATAATCTGTCAAAAATTTTAATATACATAACCTTTGACCCAGAAATCCCACTTCTAGGAATTATCTTAGTAAGTGTCTTACACAGGTACATGTAGTTAGAGGTACAAAATGTTCGTAGTCATTCTGATTGCAAGTGATAAATTGCAAACATCCAATACCCATCAACAGCCAAATAATTTAGCTGTGTAGTTGTATATGTGTTAACATGGAAAGACATCCAAGGAACATTGTTAAGGGCAAAAAGCAAGAATAGAACCATGTGTGTAGTATGGTCACATTTTTGTCAAAATAACACAAAAGTATGTGTGTACAGCTGGCCCTCTATATCCGCAGTCCCACCTCCTTGGGTTCACCCAACCTCGATTGAAAGGCCTGGGATGACTGTGTCTGTACTGAATGTGTGCAGACATTTTTCCTTGTCGTTATTCCCTTGACAATACAGTGTAACAACTATTTACGTATCGTTTACATTGTATTAGGTAGTATAAGTAATCTAGAGATGATTTAAAGTACACAGGAGGATGTGCGTAGGTTATTTGCAAATACTATGCCATTTTATATAAAGGACTCGAGCATTGCGGATTTTGAATCTACAGGGCTCCTGGAACCAGTCCTCCTCGGATACCAAGGAACAACTGTATTTGCATGTTACTGTGTATTTCGAAGTAATCTGAAAGAATAGGGACCACATGTTAACAGAGGTTATCTCTGGGACGTGGGGTTAGAAGGACTTTCCTTTTCTAAGCCTTGAGTGTCGGTCATTTTTAAATTTTTTCCCTCAAGCACCTATTACTGTCATAAAAAAAAAACAAACGCTATTTAAAAAAATGGCAGCCACTGAAGTTAGCCTGGGAGGAGGAGAGGGTGAGAAGGACCAGTCCCAGGGCAGATCAGCTAGGACAGTGGGGGCGTGAGGCCAGGGGGTTGAACATTTTGAGGAGAAAGAAATGGGAAACCGAGTTAGATGCCACCGTGAGGTCAAAAGAAGTGACTCTCAGGTTTAGGAGGAGATGGGCTTCTGTGACCTGGTGGGTTCCTTTTGCTTCTAGGTTACCAGTGGACACGCTTGCTCAGTTGTTGCCAGTTGGCATCTTCAAGTCCCAAAGCACCTATACTGAAAACGAAAGCTGTGCTGTACTTCGCACCTACACTAGGCATCATTCTTAGACTCCCCACCTAAACCTCTGGTGTGTGCCCAGAGTCTCGTGACGCAAATGCAGAACGTCTGTGTCCACTGCGGAAATGATGCTAAGTATCACCCAGGGTGTGCACAAAAGACTGTCAGGAAGTGGCCTGTCAGTCAAGCCACTGCAGTGTATTTGTCCACCTTTTAAAAACTGTGGTAGGCCGGACCAGCGTGCCCTAAGCTTGCCCTTGTTTGTGTGATTTTTGTGCTTCCCGTCCTGGCCTAGTCTCCTTTTTTTTTCCTTCTAAAGTTGGATGATGACTAACACTGAACACAAAGGCAGGCCCATTTGGAGCTTTCTGCTTTTATTCCCTTGGTATCTGGGCCTGTCTCTTTTCTTTTGGCTTGAGTATTTCACAGTCATCCTGGCCTAGCAGGTTTCCACTTGGTTTGAGCCGGTTCCTGAATAGAGTGTTTTCCTCGCCCCAGGAGTTCCACGTTATTTACCTCTACCAACTAGAGCAGGCTGTGAAGCTTTTGCAGAGTGGGCCTCACTGTGGGCTGCATGGCCCCCTTTCAGCTCAGCTCCCCTCCAGGTGGGCTTTTCATATGGCTCCTTCTTTTTTATCTGAAGACCAAAAGTTAACCAGGTCAAGAATGGACAGCCCTTGAGATTTGGGGGTTTTCAGAAATGGTCATCTTAAACATGGCCCACTTTTTACTTTCAGAATTAAATCTTCTTTTGGGCCAGGTTATGTTTGCTTCCATAACTAGATAGATTATCATGACTTCCTTCCAAATTTTTATTTTATGTATTTTTGTTTGTTTTTATTGTGTCCTTTCAGATTCAAGTGATGTGAATCCATTTTCTTAAAACTATATTTTAATTTCAAAACTCCCTTGGGACTTAAATCTGTAACAGTGTGTTAACACATATGCCGTCCGAGTATAATGATTTCAGAAGTCCAGATGGTTTCTGTCCAGAATTGTGGATCTGAGCTGAGACCTAAAAGAATTAAAATAAAAGATGCTGCCTATTTGCTTCCTTCTAAGTGATTCGTAGTTCTCATGAGTGCCGCTTACTCCTCCCTAGACCCTGTGTAAGGTATGCTGTCAGGGTCTGTCTAAATGGAGGGCATCAGATGACAACAAGAAATGTTTGGCTAGCCGTTTGTTCCCTAGAATAAAGGATTGATTCTCCGTAGCTTGCGTCTGAGTTAGAGCTATTGATAAATAGTGAGCAGGCCCTGGTGGCTGTCTCGTTTGCCAGGTATGAGCCCTAACCGATGGATCTCCAGGAAAGATGGATATTCTGTCTGCGTAAGCAGAGAAATGATGAATAATAAACATGAATTAGCACCATCTGGGTTGAAATTTCGCATCAGGGATGAAACTTGTTTAAAAAAAATAACTGAACATTGACAGTTTTCCCCTCTTCGCCTCAATGGGTGACTTTTAGAACAGCCTACTGAATTTTCGTTTTTAGTCTCAACTGCTTGTTTTCAAAAGCTCATCTACTTACTAACTTTTAAAAAATGCATAAGAGCAACTGGCAGGCCGTTTCTTTGATCTGAGGTGAATGTTTTTGTCCTTTCTGTTTTTAATCTAGGAGTGATAGAGGAGCATGGATCTCCGGGCAGCTAATAATAGCTGTGAGATGAAGTAAATGATCCTGCCTTTAAAGTGAGCTTGACCCGAAGGCAAGGAGTTTGCATGACTCTGGTGGGAGAGAGCTCGCACCTGCTGAAGATTTCCAGTAGCTTGTAACTAACGTAAAATTTATGAATAGCTCTGTGGAAATTAGTCTTTACGTTAACAGAGTCAAGCATCAAAACATCAGCTAAAATTAGCTCTTGCTAGCTAATCAAGTCTCCTAATTGGCCTGGAAATGGCTCAAAATAGAAGAAATGTAGTATTTTAGCAAGTTTTGCTTGCCATTTGTCACCTGATATTGGTAATGGTTTGTTCGTTCATTCAACAGACATTTATGAACTTATTTGCCAAGCATTCATTCTTTCAAGAAATGTTACTTGAGTACCTACAGTGCCCAGGGACTAGCCAGGAGCTGGAGATACAGCTGTGAACAAGGCAGACTCAGTCCGTGCCCTCCAAGCACCTAATTCTGTGAGTGTGCTATGAGGGGCTGCACAGACCGCTAGGTGCAGGGGCTCTTGTACTGAGCAGCTATCACATGCCTGCCCTAAGGCTGCATAAGAAAGAACTAGTCCCTGTCTTCCGGGGGTACACAGCCTAGTAAGGGGACAGACACAGAAAAGAAGGCATTCTTTTTTTTTTTTAGAAACTACCCCTTTTTATTTATTTTTTATAATTTTATTTTTTCCCCTAAAGCCCCTTTAGATAGTTGTATGTCATAGCTGCATATCCTTCTTAGTTGCTGTATGTGGGACGCGGCCTCAGCGTGGCCGGAGAAGTGGTGCGTCATTGCGCCCCCGGGATCCGAACCCGGGCCGCCAGCAGTGGAGCGCGCGCACTTAACCGCTAAGCCACAGGGCCGGCCCAAGAAGGCATTCCGAAATAATGGTAATAGATGGCAAGTTTTGTGGGTGCACAGGAGGGAAACCAGGTGTTGCTTCACTCTGAGCTGTGATTGCTAACCACTGCCCTCTGCCCCCTGCAGCATGGACAAAGACAGCCCGGACATCCACCAGGACCTGAACGCCCTCAAAACCAAGTTCCAGGAGATGCGCAAGGTCATTAGCACCATGCCTGGCATCCACCTGAGCCCTGAGCAGCAGCAGCACCAGCTGCACAGCCTCCGGGAGCAAGTCAGGACCAAGAACGAACTTCTGCAGAAGTACAAGAGCCTCTGCATGTTTGAGATCCCCAAGGAGTAGAGGCCAGCTTCCAGGAATGCCGGAGAAAGAAAGGGGAGAGCACATGGCCTTACTGCTCCCCCGCCACTCCCTTGGAGTGTGGTTCTTTCAGACCTCAGCTCTGAACTTTGTAGCCAAGTAGGGTGGGGGCATATACTGCTTCCTCAGCTGAGTTTGACTCTGTGAGGAGCCAGCCCTCGAGCTTGACTTCTTGGGGCTTCCTTGTGTATATCCATATGTCTAGATGCATAATAACTCGAGTGCCTGCTGAGGGAAGGAAGAGTGTTCCTAGAGGCTGGGGAGGGGTGGAGGACTCTGCCCTTGCCTCTGGGGAGGGGGCCATCTGCTGTGTATTCAGGCTCCACCCGCAGATCTGAAGAGCACAGCAGGAAAGGAGGCGGCTCCTCTCTGCTTCCTGCCCTCCCCTCCTTCCACCCCCTGGATATGAGCAGTGTGTCCCAGGTACATACTGTTCTGTTAACAGCAGTGTCATGAAACATTTGCATAGAATTCACTGGACAAACTAGGCCTGCATTCACACGGCATGGATTTGAAGTGGTAAAAGAAGGCCGTGAGAGGACGCACGTGGTTTTGAAAGACTGCAGGGTGGCTTTTCCCCTGACACAGTTGGTTTCCTTTCCTGTTTGAGCCAGTGAATGTCACTGTGTCCGTGGGGGTGTCAGCCTGCAGCCCTGCCAGGCGGCCCCTGTCTCCAGCTTCTCTGCCACCTACGTGTTCTTACTTTTAGCTGTTGCTCCCTTTGTCTCCCGTCACCAGTCAGCCTGTTTAGCCATTTAATGCCCAAGAACGGCCAAACCACTTCAGCCCTCACAGTGCTTCCCATGGGGCTGGAGGGTACTGTTGTTTCTAAGCAAGGTGAGCAGACCTTGCCTCTTCCAGCATTTAGATTCCCACTGTCCTGGTTTAAAACATTGTTTCCCCTCTGCCTTCTCCCTGGAGTCACCCACGAGCACAGTGCACCGCAGGCGGAGGTGTTGATGATGTTCTGTGTTCAGAGATGGGCAGCTCTAGGTGACGGTCTGGTCGTCCCTCGGCAGGTGTGGCCGTGTAGTTCTGAGTCACTTCTGAAGGGGTGGGGCGAGCTAGACCTGGGAGTTGTGCAGCCAAGTTCTGTTGATCAGTGTTGAGAGCACGCTCATTTCTTCCCTGAGGGCGTTGTGTCTGTGTGCTCTTCCCAGGACCCTCAGACCAGGGAGAGTTGTTCTTGTGCTGAGAATGAGGTGAGAGTAACTGAATATTGTTGAGATCTGGCAATGGGCACATAATCTGTGCTGACCAATTCAGGGGCTTAACAGATGCCCGCCAACCAACCTCGTTGGTAGGAATATTGCTTGAAGATGTTTTTAGTAGGGGTTCCACTTGTGTGGGCCTGCGGCCACCTGTCAGAAGATGTCTTGCATCTTGGGAAGCCAGGGATGTGTGGAGGGGGCTCTCAGGTTTCCATGGCTTTAGACAGAAAGGCAGGCTCCGAGTGTAAGTGGGTCATCACCTGTTAGACCAGTTCTACCTTGGGACTGTTATTTAACTGAATCAGTTATTTTCTTGAAATTCCAGTACTCTGAAATGTGGGCCAGTTTTAAGGCTCTGACCAAAAACCGTGAAACACGAAGCACGTAGAAACACAAGACTGTCGGGACTGCTGCAAGGGAACTGGACTAGGGCTCCTCAGGGGCAGAGGGAGATGGACCCTTTCCTATATCCAGTGTATTGACTGGTGACATTTTTCTAGAGTGTAATTAAAAGAATTTGTGCTCTGCTCTCAGGACGACTTGGTTTTTGTACTGAGTTTATAGTAGGAAGTCTCTTTTGGATAGTTGAGAAGAAAACATTCACTTTGCTTACGGCAGATGGAACCTCCACTCCGCACCTCCCTTGGCCTCAGCATGTACCAGCTAAACCAGCACAAACAGGAACGCCTCCCAGGAGCGGCTCCTGTCCTTCCCCAAAGGTTCAGTTGGCCTGGGGGTCATCCTCCCTGCCTGTGCTTGGCCCCCCAGGCCATCCCTCCTTGTGGAGGTGGGTTCAGTCCTGGTGGGGCACCGCACTCACCAGAGTGCGGTTGAAATCCCTCCCCTGGGACAACATTGGATTCCCCTCAACTGCTGAGAAAAGGAGACAGCAAGGCAGAGAAGGGTGCTGGACACTCTCCCCCCCCAGCCCCCGGGGCAGCAAGTGCTTCCTGGAGCTGAAAGGGCGCAGGAGGACAGGTGATTTTAACTGTCTCCAGACAGCCATGTGGCAGGCTCCGAGGAGTCGGAGGACCAGGGTCCTGCCCCAGCCTAACGCCAAATCAGTCTCTCAAGGCTCCATTTCCTTATTTCTGAGAGCGGGGCCTGAGTGACACCTCAGACCATCTGAGAAGTTCAGGTTTGACACTTTTTGTCTCTCTGGGCTGGCAGTGAGTATAGGACACAACGGCTGGGCCCAGGGGAACGGAAGCAGGTACGTGGCTGGAAAGATGCATCTTGAGGGAGGACACTGACATCGTCTGTGTTGGTGCTGGCTTTCTGAGGAACCCTTCCCCAAATAGAGGGGCTTCAGCTGGGTCATTGGGAGCTGCTTTGGAGCCTTTTCGCCCAGAAGGGCTGAAGCTACTTTTGGAAGGCCAGGGTTCTCTTCCAGGTCTGGGGGAGGTGTCTATTTCCACAGGAGCAGAAGCCTGGCCCCTCCCTTCTCACCCTCCCCCTGTAGCCATTTCTAAAAGCAAAGAAAGCAGTTTTCTGTTTTATTTGATATTAAAAAACCAATAACAATAACTAAAGAGTATCTCACGCACACAGTATAAACACCTGGATAAGATTTTGTTCATGTCCATGATACCAGAACTACTATTAAAGTGCAAGTTTTATGTTTTGTTTTTCCTTTGTGCAGTTTCACACACATGTAAACAGGTCACTTGGCTATGATTTGACCCACACCCCCTCAGTTTCAGGAGGGCGAAGGCTTTCGCCAGCTGTCATGGCAACTCCGAATCACAGACAAGATAATGCCCCGCTTGTCCTGACGCTACAGCCGGCAGGACGGGTTTCTCGAAGCTCAACAGTGGATGATTAACTTCCACCCCCTCCCCATTCTTAGCTCTTTGTGAAAAGACAAAGTCACCCTCTGCTGGGCCCATGCCCCCCAAGTCGCGGGAGCGGCGGCGCCCAGGAGGAATCGGAGGTGGGGGGTCCCGGTCTTAGCCAGTCCTCTTTGCTTCCAGAGCAGGTGACGGTCCCTTCTCGGTTCGTTTGTGCCTCCCTGGTGCGCGGGCCCGTCACGGGGAAGGAAGACGCAGTCAGCGCGCACACGCGGCCCGGGGCTGGCCCCGACGTCAGATTGGACTTTTAAACAAAAAGGTCCTTTTTAGGATACGTCGCCGGCGCGGGGGTTGGGGGGCTCCTAGCTGATGACGCAGCGCTCCTTGGCCTTGGCCTGGCCGCCGCCGCTGGCCTTCTCGCGGATGTACATGAGGTCGCTGTGCACGCTGGGCCTGCGCGCGAAGGGCGCCACGATGCCGAAGGCGTCGCCCGGGTCGCCGCCGCCGCCCGCTCGCAGCAGCTTCTTGCTCCGCAGCGCCTTCTCGTGCAGCACGTCGCAGTACTGCACCGACACCTTGCGGTGCAGGCCCGGGCTCATCTCGCTCGGCAGCTTGGCCATGGCGAAGAGCGCCCGGAACATCTGGTCCAGGCTGCTGTTCTTCTTGGCCGAGATCTCGAAGTAGGCGCAGCGCTGGGGGTCGTTCCCCACCAGCTGCTCGATCTCGCGCTGCTCCACCTCGCGGTAGAAGTCCCGGTCACCCTTGTTGCCGCAGATGACCAGAGGCACGTCCACGTTCTCCTTGGTTTTGTTCTTGAGGCAAGACTTGGTGTCGAGGATCTGCTGCTTGAGCCTCTGCACCTCCTCGAAGGAGTCGCGGTTGTCCAGGCTGAACACCAGGATGAAGACGTCTCCTATGGGGACACAGCAGGAAAGGACAAGGTGAGGGCGGCTGCCAAGAGGACGACTAAGTTGGGCGGACCTAGGGGCCGCCCGGCCGCCTGGCAGCGGAGCTCCAGCAGCCCCGCGCGGGGCGCGCTGACCTCTCCGCGCGCAAAACTTGACCCGCGGCGGCGGATGGGCGGACCGCGCCTCCAGCTCGACCCCGCCGGGCGCCCTGGGACGAGGGGTCTCCGCCCTTCCCGCTGCGCAGCTCCCTCCCCGCGCCCGCTGCCCCGCCCGCCCGACTCACCAGTGAGGATGGAGAGGCGCCGCATGGCCGGGAACGGGTGGTTGCCGGACGTGTCGAGGATGTCGAGCTGGTAGACCTCGCCGCGGATGGAGTAGAACTTGCGGTGGAAGTCCTCGATGGTGGGCGTGTAGGCGTCTTCGAAGCGGCCCGTGAGGAAACGCGACACGATGGCCGTCTTGCCCACCTTGGACGAGCCGAGGATGACCATCCGGTAGCAGTTCTTGGCCGGGATACTCAGCTCCGAGTCGCTCGGGCACAGCTTCTTGATCATCGCGGCCAGTTTCATGGGGCGGAGGGGCCGAGGGCGCGGGCGCGGGGCCGGGAGAAGCGCAGACGGCGGCCGGGGGCGCGGGAGCGGCCGGGCGGCTGGGCTCGGGCTCGGGCTCGGGCTGTGGCTCGGCTCCTGCTCTCGGACGAAGTCACTCGCTCCGGCTCTCCGCGCCAGCGGCCGCCCTTATATGCAACCCGCGCGGCCGCCCCGCCCGGCGCCCTCCCCGCCTCGCTGCGTCACGACCGCGGCCCCGCCGCTCCCTCCCGCGAGCTCCGCGGGCGCTGCCCGCCCCTGCCTGGGCACGAGAAGGAGACTGAGTCCAGGGTCCGGCCGGGGCAGGGGCGCGCGGACCCTGCGCTTTTCCACTGCACGGGGCTCGGCGGCCGAAAGGGCGTCGGGGCTAGTCCCGGCTGTGCCTCTGACCCTCTGTGACTTCGGGCAAGGATCCCACCATCGACATACACAACAACACGCACACACACACGCACACTTTCTTTGGGCCTCAGTTTCCCCAGAGAATAACAAGAGTAACCGCGTAATAAAGGGTGCTTACCAGGTGCTAGGCACCGCGCCTAGGGCTTTGCGCGCCTTATTTGTTTTAGTTCTGAGACCAGACCCGCAGCGCCAGCCCCCTGTCCGCAGGCGGGGCTTGTTCCCGGGCGGCGCCGCGCGCTCCGACCGCCAGAGGGCAGCAGAGGGCCCCGCCGGCGGCGCTCAGGGCTGCAATCCCGGCGCAGCGGCGGGATTAGGGTCTGCGGAGGTGCAGGGCGCGGGACTTGGGACCCCAGGCTGGGACCCGGAAGGAGCCGGCTCCAACCCCGCGCTCTCCTTCAGGCCTCATCTTCTCCTTTCTCCCAGCCACGCTCTGGGGCCTGGCAGGGCTTTCCAGCCTGAGGCTGTCCCCATCCTTTTCCTGTCCCGGAGACTAGCCTCTCCTCCATCAGGCCTAGGCCAGTGTCCCCTCCTCCCTCCCCCATAGCAGTCTGTGCCTTTAGGGCCACAGGGCCTTGGGCCAACGTTCCCATTTTACAGTTGTGGGAGCTGGGTCTCAACGCCACAGAGTGAGCCCAGGAAAGCCCTGGACAGACAGCACGGTCTCTTGCCGTCTCCGGGCCTGTTTCCTCTTTTGGAAGATGGTGGTTCTGGTTCTATGATCGTGGATGAGAAAGTGCAAACAGTTTAGGCGGCAGGACCTGGTAATAACAACAGTAGTAAATGACCCGCGAGGCCGCAGGACTGGGCAGGAGTGGGAGAGCGGGGAGCAAACCAGGGGGCAGCAGGTTGATCAGTAACCAGGAGTGGGCTGACGCTGCAGAAAGCCCAGAAATAGGCTGTCTGGAGCTGACTGGCTCCAGCCTGGAGCTCATGAAAAAGCCATTGCTCCTGGTAGCAGCAGGCGAGGCTGCGCGGTTGTGCTTTGGCCGTGTCTGATTTGGGAGAAAGCCAGGGAGCCATTAGCCGGTGCCACCCACCCATCTACACTGGTCAGGGTGCTCTGGGCAGAGCTGGGGTGCACTCCTCAGCTGTTAGCACAGTGCCTGTGGACTCTCAGCCGCCCTGGGTGGGGGTGGGGGTGCTCTCAAAGGTCATCTCGTCCAGCCCGCCTGTGACCAGGATTCCAGCAGAATCTCACGCCCTCTGCTGGCTGATGCCTGGAGAGGGTTTGTTCCGTGCCAGGCACTGTTCTAAGTCCTTCCTCGTGGCAACCTTGAGGAGTAGGAACTATTACTCTCTCCATTTTACAGATGGCGAAACTGAGGCGGGGGGGAGGGGGGGGCGAGGGGCGGGGCGGGGGTGGGGAGTGACTTGCCCAGCTAGTAAGTGCGCGGCTGGGGAGTGACCCCAGGAGGCTGGCAGTCCTGGCTCCTAACCACCTAGTCTCCCCCTCCTCTGACTGGCTCTGCCCACTGTGGGACGCCCATGCCCTATTCCCCAGGAGCACCGCTCCTCAGACCTCCCCGCCTCTCCCATCCTGTCCCCAGGCCTCATGCCTCCTGACGACTAGGTATTTCAAAGGGACACACCACATGCAGAGCACCCGAGGGCTCACCGCCCAGATCTGAGAAATGTTGACCAGCCCGGCTCTGAGTCCTGGGGTTGCTCACGCAGGGGTTGTCCCACAGGCCAGCTGGGTCGCACCCCCCCCACCCCCCGCCGGCTCTTGGCCCTGCTGAGGCTGCCCTCACCTGCCCTCCTGTGTGAGGTAAGAAGGGACTGAGCCTGAGCCTGCACACGGGGCTGCTGTGGGCAGTGGGCAGGGCCCTCCCTGCAGAGAGGTGTCAGTCGAGGGTGCATGCGGGGCTCACTGCATGGCCCTGCGTCACCCCCAGACAAGGGGCCCCTCCCCTGCCTCCCATGAAGGCCCCCTCTGGGCAGCCGGGCTCTGACACCGGATGGCTCCTTACTGATGGCCGGGGCCGGGGGCAGAGTAATAGTGGCTCCTGCGCAGCCGTGCCCTCCGTGGCTCTAGTCCTAGGAGGGCACTTGGGTGAGCAGAGGCCCAGAGGCGGCAGGGTCAAGGGATTTGAACCCAGCTTTCCCTAGGGAGATCCAGTGGGCCAGCACCCAGCCTAGGTTCTGAGCCCCGCCACCTCCACCCCAGGTCAAATGTCAAGGCTGAGGCTGACATCACTCTGGCTCCTTCCAGCTGGTGACAGTGGCAGGTACTGAGCCCAGCCTGGGTTCTCAACCACGACAATGCCTGGTACCTTCTGGGCATGTCACCCCGCCCCACAGATGCCAGCCTATAAGACTCCTTCTCCCAAGTCAGCTGAGTTCACTGAGCCCTGAGCTCATCTGTCATTCGTGCCCCAAAGCCTGTGCCCCTGCCCACCCGCGAGCCAGCCGGGGGCCCACGCCCCAGGAGGCAGGCAGCAGCGACACTTGTCAGCTTGGGCTACCTCGTTTCCACCTCCTGGTTTTAGGCGTATCTCTTTATTACAAAAGTAACATGCTCATGTTTTTAAAATATCTGAACAGTTTCAGAAAGGGACAGGGTGAACGGAACTAGAAGCAGTTCCTCTCCAGCCACCCCCCCAGGAAGTGAGGATGACGGGGAGGCGCCCACGCAGACGCCCACCGCCCAGCCCTCTGTTCATGGAAGCCCCTTTTCTGATCCTCCAGGGTGGCCCTCATGACCTTACACCGGGCCCTGCCCCAGGCTGGCTGAATCCCAGTGGCCCGGGGTGGGTCTGCTGGTCAGGTAGGCAGGGACCCTCGCAATCCCACGTGACCCTCAGCCGTCCGGCCCCGCCCGTGGACACTCTGGGCCCCACACTGGGGAGGGGACATGTGCACCCCCGGCTTCCCCGAACTCCCGCCTCCCCCGTCCTGCAGCCAGAGCTTTCTGTGTGTGTCGTCCAGGTTATAACAGTCAACCCCTGCGGGTCTGGGCCTCGGACCATGAGCAGCCCCCCAAGGCTGAGCCCGTGTAGACAGATCTACTTACACGGCAGCAACTGTCCTGCTCAGAGCGGAATGGGAACTTTTAAAAATAATTGACCAAATGTTGGGGGTGGATCGGGGAGGTGGACAGTGGGCCCCCAAGGCAGGAAACGTCTGCCACAGCTAGGTCTGGTGGCAGAGCCATTTAGAAGGTTCTTAAGAGCTGCGTTGGAGGAACCCAGGCAGGCTGCCGTCAGGGGTTCTCCACGAGCAGCAGGGTCCAGGCGCCATCGTGCTGGCCTGAGCCCATGCCTCGCAGCTCCCTGCACAGAGGACCCCGAGATCCCCTCTGTCCAGGGTCCACGGCCAATGTCTGAGCAGAGGGGACACAGGAGGCCTGAACGTCTGGGTAAGTCCCTTCCCGGCCACGTGTGGACGTGGTGCCCACCTCAGGGCAGCAAGGCTTCAGTGAGAGGGAGGGCCACACCAGCCTGGCCTGGAGCCCTTGGGAGAACGTCCCCTCCCAGAACCCAAGTTGGCTCCATCCCCATCTGGACGGACAGAGACCCGGAGGGAATGCTGGGGTCAGGGTGCCTTTATTGGTGAGTCAGGACGTGGTGGGGACAGAGGGGCAGGGGGCCTCAGTGGCCACAGGGCAGCATGTCCAGGGTCCCCAAGGCAGCGATTTCCAAGGCACTGGAGTGGCCTGCATCAGGCTCGAGCACCCAGCTGCAGCCAGGCACCGTTGTCCCCCTTGAAGGGCTTGTCGCTCGGGGCAGGCGGGCCAGGAGGCAGCAGACCCTCAGGGAAACGGCCGCGGCCCAGTCAGCTTCTCTTGCGGGACTGGGAGGCTTTCTGCCGGTAGATCTCGGCGGTGAAGGGCCTGTGGGGCAGGGAGAGAGGCTCCGTCAGCAGTGTGGGGGTGATGCAACCCCCCGAGCCCTGTCCCCCCACCAGCATGGACAGAGTGAGGACATCCGAGTGGGACAAGGCGGGCCCGGGGCTGCATCTCACGGCCTGTAGGGGCCCTCTGGCCCTGCTGTGGCCCCTCCAGGCCTCCTGTCTGCTCTGCCGGAGACCTGGTGTGGCCAGCTGACGGGCGGCCCGGCCTGAGCGGCCCTGGTCGGGGAAAGGCCTGGAGGCCAAGGCAGGGCCAGCCGGGCAGTCATGCCGCCGTCAGACGGTGGCCCTGGGCCCGGGCGGCGACGGCGCCTACTCACTCCTCGTACAGGACAGCGACCACGTAGACGAGGGCCACCACAGCAGTCAGCAGCAGGCCGGCGGGGCTGGCGTGCCTGCGGAGAAGACGCCCGTCAGCGGCCGCCGGGCCAGCCCTCCCTGCCCTGCGGGGTCCCACGGCCCGACGAGCTGCGCCAGGTGGCCTCCGACCTGAGTCCAGCTTTCTCGCCCTGACAGGGCCCCCCTGCCCCGGCCTGGCCCGGTGGCCAGCTCGCCGCCTCCCGTCCGGGCCGGCTGGGTGCTCAGGGGGCACACCTCTCCTCTCGGTCTCCAGGCCGGGCCGGGAGTCGGGGCAGAGCAGGAGTGAGGCCGGCAGGGAGGCACACGGGCTGCTCAGATGGCCGGGCGGCCCCCTGTCCTTGTCTGCGCAGGAGGAGGTTCCCGGGGCCGGAAACGCGACCCCGCCCACCAGAGACGCTGTTCTCAGGCCAGGAGACTGTGCCCTAGAAATGTGTCCAGGCCCCCAGAGCCAGGCAGAGTGTCCACCAGCCTCCTCCTGGGCTCTCTGCTGTGACCGCCACACCCACGAACCGGGGAGCCTCTGCCCTCAGCTGTCGCCCGTCTTGTCCACAGTCACCTCTGCTCCCACAGGCTCCACAGGGGCTGGGCTGCTGTCCGGAGAGCCAGGGAGGAGAGAGGGCGGGGAGCCAGCTCGTGGGGCCCCTGGGGGGCTCTGCATCCCCCAGCATGGCCTCCCTCACAGGAGCCCCGGGGGGCCCACGGGTGTGACACGGTGCACCCTGCGGGGACCCTCTGCCCTAGCCACCCCCTCATCCCAGGACCACACTGTCTGTCTGTCTGTGAGCTCCGGGAGGGACAGCGGAGACCCGAGCCGTTCGTGCAGGCTCCCCGCCCCCCGTTCTGTGGGCTCCACTCCCATCCTCCGTGAGGGCAGAGTGGTCTCCTGCCCTTCCCCCTGCCACAGGAGGGGCCGGACAGACCCTTGGGGCTGAGATGAAATCTGCCCTGGGAGCTTTGCTCACTAGCGCTAGTGCGGTGGTCCAGAGCCAGCAGAGTCTCCCCGCCCACGAGCCGGGCACCCTGGGAGACAGGGAGGAGGGGGACGGCAGGCTGGACCCCCACCTGGGTGGACCTATCACTGGCCAGCCTAGGGGCCAGGGCTCTGTGGCCACAGTGTCCTTAAGACTGCTGACCTCCTGCCTGGGAAGCCTCTAAGGCCAGGGATGAACGCGACCCCTGCAGCTGGCCTCAGCTGCACCTGGGTCAGCTCTCAGCACCGGGCCCCGGACATGAGCCCAGCAGGCACCCCGGCTTGTAGTTACGTCTGCATGAAACTCCCACTTTCAAAATGCTGTCACCCTGATCTTGACACCCTAACCACCCTGTGTGGAGAGGATCGTCCACTCTGCAGATGAGGCAGCTGAGGTCCAGAGTGACCCACATGCCAGAGCCCAGGCCTGGCCTCGAGCCTGGGGGTGGCAGGGTTGGTCCTAGGCACCCAGCCGTGCTTCTTGGGGAGGGGGCGTCTCCCTCAGGCTAGTGGGCTGGGGAGGTGGGGGCCTGGAGAGGGCGCAAGGCCCCGGTGCCCTGCTCCTAGCCTGGCGCCCCCAGGAGTCCTGCCAGGGCTCCCGCACACCGGGCTGCTGCTCCAGCACCAGGAAGCCCCACCCGTGGGGCCCCAGGAGGGAGACAGATGGGCTACAGAAGCCTGGGGGCAGCCCTGCTGGATTAGCGTCTTGCGGTCCGGGTAATGGCTCGTCTCTAATGAGCACTCAGACGGAGGCTCCAGCCCGCAGTACAGCCAGGCCTCTCAGCACCGCGCCCTGATGTCCTCCTGAGGGGCCCTGCCAGCACCCGGGCCTCCTTATGGTCCCTCACATGCCTGACAGCCCAGGCCTGACAGCCCTGAGGTGGGGGTGACCTGGGCACCGAGGGGACCCACGTGTGGGCTCTGCCCTTGGAAAGCCCTGTCTGAGCACAGAGGAGGCACCCACGGCAGGGGGGGTGGCAGGGGTGGGGGCTGGGGGGACAGTCAGGGAGGGCTTCGTGGAGGAGGGGACACTTCAAGTTGAGTTTGAAAGGACCAACTGCAGGTAGAAGTGGGAGGGAACAGCATGTGTGCTGGCAGGGGGAAGGCTGGCAAGGGGGCATCTAGAGGCTGCAGGGAGGACCTGGGTGGGCTCATCCTGTCGGTCCTGGGTGGGAGATGCTCTGTGAAGTGGGTGAGTCTGGGGATGCGCAGCCTGCCCCTCGGGAGCCCACTGCCCAAGTCCGGGCGAGAAGGGCCCGGCTGGAAGGCAGTGGGTGGGGGACAGACTGGTCTGGAAGTGGGGCGGAGAACCAGTCAGACCCACAAGCCCCCTCTCGCTCAGATCAGGGGGCTGGCTCCGAGCCTGGAGGGTGGGGCTGGGAGGGAACACCCTGCTCCTGACATTCTGTCATTTGAGATTCATTCCTGTGGGTCCTGTAACCTTTCTGGTCTCTGGGAGCACCTGTGACATTCTAGGCACGTGGTTTTCAAGCATTAAATAAAAGAACACTTTCCACAAAAAAATCTTCCACTGAAGGAGCCCCAGTACAGAAAATGGTCAAACAGGCACCACTCTGCAGGACGTGGGGTTTGAAGCTCAGAGCCCACAGCACTCCCTGTGCCGGCCTCCTTGACCTCGGGGTCTCCGAGGGGCGTGAAGGTGAGGCCTGAGCCCCGGGGGTCACTATCAGTGGCCAGAGCTGGCTGAGGCAGACGCAGCCAGCCCGGGGCCCCTCGCACCCTCTGTGGGATGAGGGTCTCTGCAGGCTGCGCGCGTGCACAGACCCGCCCCTGATGGGCCCGGAGGCCGCCGGGCTCACTTTCAGGGCCTTCCAGCCCTAACGTCCTAGCACAGGGTCAGCAGCCTGTGGTCCACCGGCCAAGATTGCTTTTACATTTGTAAATGGTTAAAAAAAAGAATCAAAAGAATATTTTGTGACAAATGAAAATTACATGAAACTCAAATTTCCGCCTCCATGACGGAGGGGGTGCAGCCCCGGCCACGCCCATGCTTACCTGCTGTCTCTCTCGGGGCCGCGCCCCTGCGGCCGGGAGCCCCGCCTCTCCGCCCTTCAGGGAGAGTGTGCCCACCCCGTTCCAGCACGCCGTTCGTTCCCACAGAGGAGACACTCCCGAGGAACAGAGAGCTGGCCAGCGTCCTCGGGCTTCACGAAGGACGTGCAGGCTGACCGTCTTCCTGGCGGAGGCGGCCAGCGGGAAGACACGGGGAGCCTGCTACTCACATGATGGCCCAGCCCAGGTAATTGGCCGTGCTGCCCCAGTACATGGGGTTGTCCAGGACGCTGAACGGGAAGGTGGTCACTCTCGCCTCCTTGAGGATCCCGAAGTAATCTCCTGTGGACAAGTGGGGCAGGACCACAGGGTCACATCCTGGCCACAACTTACCCCCGAGAGAGGCCTCCAGGGTTGGCGCAGGGGGGCCTGCCCTCCGGGAGGCTCCAGGCCAGGGAGGAGCAGGTTTAATGGCGTGCTGACTCAAGGGGCAGCCCGGGTGGTGGGCCCACTCAGACCACAGGCATGCAGACACCTTAGGGCACGAGGTCTCCAGGGTGCTGGAGAGGCAGCTGAGCGCTGAGCCCCACCCCCACTTCCATCTGCTCCTCTCCTCTGGGCCTCTGCACATGCTGTTCCCTCTGCTGAGGATGCCTTTCCCTGCTCTCTGTACATTTCCTCCTCTAGCCATTTCCTCCTCAGCTCAAGTCGCCTCCCGATAGAGACTCTTCCCAACTCCACCGGCTCAGGCAGGCCTGCCTGCTGCTCCCAATTCTGCCCCATCCCCTCCCTCCTTGCCCCAGATGTGGCCTCAGCAAGTTCCTCCCTGTCCCAGAAGTAGGGCAGCCACGGCAGGAGGGGCCAGCGGGAGGTGCGTCACCCGTTGTCTGGGGACAAAGGGTGTCGTCGTCTGGGGACAAAGGGTGTCGGGGGCCGAGGAGCCGCCTGGGGCTGCAGGAGGCTTTTTTCCCAGAAGGCAGGAAGTCGGGCTGTGGACCTGCAGGCAGGTGGCACAGAAACCCGCTTCGAGGTGACTCACGGCGGGGAAGTAGTCGCCGTGTCCTATTTCCAGAGCCTGGCGGGCCCCTCAGAGTTTCCACGCTATTTCTTCTGGGGTGGGGGCACTCGGGGGGCTGGTATTCTCGGGATCCTTCCCACTCCCCCCACCAACTCGCTCCTCCAGGGGACTTTCCCCAGGCCCTGCCCAGCACTGCACGCCACGCCGCCCTGGGGGGCTCCCCAGCCCCTCCCCCAGCTCTCTGCCCACTCTGCAGGCAGTGCCTGCTGCTGGAGGGCCAGTCATCCCCGGTCCCCAGAGGACGGAACCGGACAGCACGGGGCCCCTCTGCCGGGCCCAGCCTCTGCTCCCTTCCAGGGTCTGCATTCCCACTCTGCCAGGCCCACACCATGATCCCCATCTCCTCCGTGGCCCCCCGGTCTCAGCCCCACCGGTCCATCCTCCTCGTGGCTGGGAGAGGACCTTTCTAACCCCTCCCACGGCCCCCACTGTGGTGAAGCCTCCATCCCTTGCATGGCCTCTGGGGGCCCACGTGTTGTGCCCCCAGCCCAGCCTCCAGCCCTGGCTCCACTGGCCCTGTGCGCCAGCCACCCTGCCCTTGAGCTTGCTGTTTGCTCACAGGCCGTTCCTTCCCACCCGTCCCCAGCCCGCAGACCCGACTGCCCCTCTTCCCCGTTGCTGCTGCGCGCCCTCTTCTAGCACCGGCTGCCCACGGCTCCTGCCTGAGCCCGAGGCACTGACCCGCCTGCTGGTGCCCACTGCCGTGGGCGCCACCGTCGCGCCCAGGCCCCCCCGCGGCCATTCCTGAGTGCGGCTCCTCTGCCCCGGGGGCTGCGGGCCCTCTGCTGCAGCCTGCCCCGCCCCGGGCGAAGCCCCAAAGCCCCTCGGACTGTGGATAGACACCCAGGCAAGCTGGGGGCCGCCGCAGACCGTCCTGGGCACCGGAGGAAACAGGCAGGACCCTGCAGCTGGTGGGGGCTGAGAGGGAGGAGGACCGGGAGCCCCGGGGCCCTGCCCGTCAGAGCGGCAGCACCGCGTGCGCCTGGGGCCTCCTCTGCGGGCAGTGCTGCCCTCCTTTCTCCCCTGCCCCTTCCCCCCACTGCTTTCCTTGCGGGTTTCCAAGTTGCTGGAAGCGCTGATGTCATGAGGACGTCCGGCCAGGCCAGCACTAGGCTCCCAGCCTGAAAGCAGGGGAGCCGCAGGCAGTCAGGACTGCAGAGAAGGGACAGCGTCCCCCCAACCCTCACCTGCCCCAGACCTGCACCAGGCCCGGCTTGTGGCCCAAACATAGTGGACCTAACTCCCGCCTGCCTGGCAGCCAAGCCTCTAGGTGAGGCATGAGAGCCAGCTTCCCGAGCTGAGCACGGACAGGCCGAGGCCTCGAGGAGGAAACACAGCCCCATGCAGACGGCAGGACAGTCAGCCACCTGGCCCCAGCTCCTCCCCTGAACCCCAAGTGGGTCTGCTCAAGGCCCCCCAGCCTTTGGGCTCTTACCTAGGAAGGTCCCGGTGAAGCCCAGCGCCAGGAAGCTGGAGACCACAAACACGCTGCCCACGCCCAGGAGCGCGAGGCCCGCGCGGTAGGCCGTGGGGTTATCCAGACTCTCCATCTTGGGCTGGCTTAGCATGGCCTGCGTGAAGCTGTGAGGCAGGGGACAGGGGAGACAGGAGGTCACTCACGTGGAGAGGGGCCACCCCACCCTTCCTGCCCCTGTCCTTCATGGGGTCCCCAGAGTAGCCAGTCCAGGGGTCTCAAACCTGCCTGGGCCAGGCAGGTGACAAAGTGGCTGCAGGTGGAGTGCAGGGCACCTGGAGACCACCATCCTGCCCAAGGGGGGCTGCCCGGCAGCACCAGCCCCCTGCTACCACCAGGAAGTGACCAGAATGGGGGCCCAGGCCTGCCAGATTTTTTGGTTTTTCAAGAGAAGTCAGAAATCCTGACTTGCCTGTGAAATAGCCTAATTTTTAGAAACAGGCAATTAGTGGAAACCATTTTGAGCTCTGCGCATGTCAGCTGGCTGGATTCAGCCCAAAGGCCACCAGTTAGCAACTGGTGCTGCAGAGGAAAGTAGGGCTCAGAAAATTAAAGACGCACGCCTCAGGTTGTGCGGCAGACCCTGGGGCCCGTGTGCCTCTGCACCTGGCGTGTGCCACACACGAGCGTGGCGTCCCGCTCCCCGAGTGGACTCGGCGCCCTGAAGCCTGGGGCATGCTCTGCCCCTTCTCTGGCCTCCACGGCCCCCACGCAGGGCTGGCCACATCCCAGGCGGCACCTCAGAGGCCCCATATGTCTTCCCTCCACACCTGAAACGCCCTTAGCAGGCTCCCTTTGGGGCCAAGCCACGGAAGGCCTAGTTAAAAGGCAAGTGGGTGACCAAAAGGGGGCAAATATGCTGGTGGGTTTGGAGGTTCAGGTTTTCCAGTTGCCTCCTGAAGACTGGAAGGCCTGGTGCAGGTAGGGCAAAGCAACTTAGGCTTGTGGTGATGCATAGGAGCAAAGTTCAGGGTCTGCCTCATTGTGGGGGAACAGGCACCGGTGGGAGGGACACACTCAAAGGAAAGGATGTGCATGGGAGCAAGTGTGTGCATGTACCACAAACACACACTTCCCCTTCCCCCACGATCATAACACTCAGAAGAGACAGGGAGATCTCCTGCCTCGTGCAGCGCACCTACTTGCTTTCACTCTTTACAGGTACCTCCTAGCAGGGCAGCTCACTGTCCACCCACCCACCCATCCATCCACCTACCCTCTATCCATCTGATACCCAGCCATCCATCCATCCTTCCATCTATTAGTCTATCCTCTACCCATCCATCCACCCACCCACTCATCCACCTATCCATCCATCCACCCACCCACCCATCCATCCACCTACCCTCTATCCATTGATACCCACCCATCCATCCATCCGTCCATCTATTAGTCTATCCTCTACCCATCCATCCATCCACCCACTCATCCACCTATCCATCCATCCACCCACCCACCCATCCATCCACCTACCCTCTATCCATCTGATACCCACCCATCCATCCATCCGTCCATCTATTAGTCTATCCTCTATCCATCCATCCACCCACCCACTCATCCACCTATCCATCCATCCACCTACCCATCCATCCATCCACGCATCCATCCATCCATCAATCAATCCTCTATCCATCCGTGCATCTATGCATCTGTGCGTCCATCATAAAGTACCTCTGTTTGTTCAAGCAGAACAAACTCACCATCTTCATTCATTCATTCCATTGGTAAATTCACATTGTTGTAAAACCATCCTTATGTTAAGCTAAAAACTGCCTCCCTGGAACTCTTTCTTCCAACTACTTTCAGCTCTTAGAGAACAGAGGCTGCTTCTCCTTCCTGTGAGTATCTCCCTGGCACCTGGCACATACCGGGCAGAACAGGTTAAAGTCCATATTCATCAATGGGAGAGAATGCCGCACCCCTCCCCCGAGTGCAGGAAGGGGGACAGGGAGAAAGGTCCGTGAACAAACAGCAAACAGGACACTGCAGAAGCCTGCATGGTGACCTGGGAAACAGTGGCACACGTGTGTCAGGGCACACCTGGCCACTGGTCACACTGCCCACACCCCCAGCCCTCCACCCACCACTGCCCTGCCCGGGCTCAGGGTCACCCTGCAGCTCCAGGCTGAGCCGCAGGGACTGGCTCAGGGTCACACACAGCCTGCTGGGCCAGGTCCCCACGCCCACGCCCCACCCCCCAATGCCCTCACCCGACTTTCTGCTAAACCAGCAGCCCTTGCCCTGGGCAGCCTGTGACCCAGGCACACCTTATACCCTGCAGACCCAGCCACTGAGGCCAGGGAGCAGGCAGCTTTGGCACCCGGCCCAAGCTCTCCTGTCTGTGGATGGAGGGAGGCGGCATGGAGAGGGTGTGGGCCCTGGCAAGGCTGACTGCCCTACTCAGGGCAGGCCCACGTGCAAGCCCCTGGCTCGTTGGCTGCCACTGCATCAGGGACCATGCAGCAGAGAGTATGTGTGTGCGGGGGGTGGCGCTCCCACCTCCGTGCTCTTGCAGGCTGTGACCCCCCCTGCTGGCCCCGGGCTCTGCCTGCCTACCTGTTTTGCTCTGGCACCTGCATCTCTGTTCCCTGTGCTGACTCCCAGCCCCCAAACCCAGGACAGTCAGGCCTGCAGGGCACCATCTAGCTGGACATAGGTTGCCCACAGCCCAGCATACCCATCTGCCTCGAGTTCTCTGGGGGTGCCCCGTGGCAGCCCGATGAAAAGCCGCGGGTTCCTGGCAGAAGAGCAGGACTGGGTTTCAGACAGACCTGGGTGCCCTGGGCCTGTTTTCCCTCCGTATAGTGGTGACAGTAACCTCTCCCATCTCCCTGTATGGAGCTGCTGCTGGCTGGCTGTGCACATGCTGGTGACCATGGAACATGCCGGGCTCTGCTCTGGGGCTTGTGGACAGTGGGAAGGACAGAGGAGTGAGCTGAGGGTGACACTGTGAGACGAAGCACTGGGCACCGCAGGACAGGCACACTAGACAGGGGTCCAGAAGGCCACGGTGAGGCTTCAGCTGAGATCTGACAGAAGAAATTCGCCAGGGGAAGCTGGTGGGCAGGGAGAGCATTCCAGAAAGAGGAACGGCCAGGGTCTGGATTTCTGAAAGCCCAGGACAGGAGAATGACGTGGAAGGAGCCTGCAGAAGAGGACACGTTGGGCTGTGGTGGAGTCTGGAATGTATTCTATGTGGGTGGGAAGTCACTGCTGGGAGCAGCAGAGGGGGGAAGCCAGTCAGGCTATTGCAATAGTGGGGTGAGCGCTGGGGGGCTGGGGGCCGGGGGAGCCCAGCCACAGCCAGATACGGGGCTCCAGAGAACCAGGCCAGGCGCACAGTGGGCTCCGCGCAGGGCGGGCTCCGGCTCCTCTGCCAGAACTCACTTGCATCATCCACGCAGCGGGCACGTGGCCTGGTGTGAGGGCACGCAGCAGGGGCGGACCGAGAGGGACCCTTCTCACTCCCACACTGCGCCTGCAGCAGCTCCCCTGGGGGAGGCTCTGCAGGAAAAGCGTCTGTTTGGAAGCAGATGGAGATTCCTGACGAAGGGCAGACCTAGAGCCAGTGCTGGCGGAGAAGGCCCTGACGCGGCCACACGGCTGCCCCAGACTCAACCCTGGGCCTCCTTTTCCGCTCCTTCACCAGTGGGGGAGGGTCCCGGGGGGGAAGCACCCTCAGCACCGCGGCACGCAGCTCCCAGCTCCCAGCAAAGCCCTCTGAGGGCCCTCGGCTCGAGGTCAGCGGGAAACGCGGCAAGGGCCCTCCCGGGGCTTCTGTTCAGGCACCCTTTGCGCACAACGGGCTGTGCACGCTCCGGACCACCAGCAGCAGGTTTACGGGAACAGAGCGGCCCGACCCCAAGCAGGTGGTCTGCAGTGTTCTAGCTCCTCCGTTAAGCCGGGAAAGCACAGTCCCTTCCACGTGGAAAATGAAGAGGGGGATGAGTGGCTCTGCAGGCCACGCGCTCCGTAAGAATGAATAGGAGGCAATTTCCTTTGGAAATATTCTGCGCTGGGGGTGGGGTGGAGAGACTCATTCATCTGTCTCAGGTTCTGTTGTTAAAACTTGGACTGAGCTCTCCGTCACCAGCGTGACTTGAGGCCGTCTGCGCTCCACTGCCCTGAAATCCCAGGACCCGGTGGGAGGTGGGGAGAGCGGTCACTGCCCGCTGCATCCCGGCCGCATGCCACGCTCTGGCCTGTTCCCGCTTCTCTACACCTGACAACCCTCAACCATGCGGGGCGCAGCTCCATGACCAGTCCCGGTGACCCTGAGCGGTGCTCACGTCCTGGTCTCCCTCCTCGCTCCCCACGCTTCATCTCGCACCAAGCAAAACTGTCCAGGGAAGTAGGCGTCTGACGGGCGCACTTGTTTTTTTCTAACATACATTAAAATAAACACCTAACTACTGAAACAAACAAACAAAATGTTCATCTGTGTAACCCCCCAAAAACTCACCAGGGAACTAGAATTTAGGGCTATGAGGCTGTACTGATTCCGCACATTTGAACACATCACCTTTTCAAAGTGTTTCCAAGACCCATGACAGCCAGCAGAGGGTCTGTCTTGTCTTACAAATAAGGAAACATTAGGGTTGGGGGTAGGACGGGCAGACAGCTTCTCCTGCCTTCCCCCGGCCCACGAACAGCGGGACACACAGCGTGCCCCACAGGCCTGGGAACCCCAGGCTGACAATCAGCCTCTTTGTGGGCCTCAGGGTGGGAAGGCAGCCGGGGCAGCTGTCCTCTTCCCCTTCCCCAGCTGGGCCTCAGCGCACGGCTCTGAAGGGAAGGCCCACTCTGCCTGGCCCTGGCCCCACCACCCCGGCCCCCTGCTGAGGTGCACCCAGCCGTCCCCCGCTCCCACAGCTGCACCCCTTTGCCCCAAGTAGCCACACCTGGTTCCCTGGCCCCGTTCTGGTCAGCGGCCAGCTCTCCAGCTGCCCTCCTGGACCCTGCCCCACCCTGCCCGCCTGCACTGACTGAGGGGTTGCAGGCTTCTGCTTCCAAAGGTCCCGACATATGCCCCCCACACAGCCCACTGACTCAGGCAGGTGACAACAGAACTCCAGGCATCAAGGGCTGAAAGTTGTGAGGGGAGCTCCTCGTTTCCACATCCAGCTGCCCCTTCTCAGGGTTCTAAGTCTGCATGGACCGCTGGCTGCCCTCCAGCTCAGGCCTCCTGCCCCAGCCCCCTCCCGGAGCACCTCCACCCAGCTGCCAATGCATCCCCCTCCAACCAAGGCCCTTCCCTCAAGGCAGACCCCCAATGGCCCCCACAGCCTGCAAGTTAAGGCTGACCCCACCTGCGCCTCTTCCACCGTAGGGCGGGCAGAGCTCTAGAGGCGGCTCAGGGCCCTGGAGCGCATGCTCTGCATCCCGCTCCCCTTCAGTGTGGGCTGAACCTGCACACCAGGGCTTCCCTCCCGAGGTGGGGCAAGGGCAGGGCGTTTCTCCGATGGACTTAGGTTCTGCTCAGTTGACCCTGCTTTAATTGAAAAGGAGATTACCCTGGGGTCGGGGGGTGGCTTTCAAAGAGGTCTGGCGGTCAGACAGAGACGTCCAGGAGACTTCTTCCCGCCAGCCTGGAGGAAGCCGACGGCCATGCTGTGGGGAGGCCGCGTGGCAGGCAGACCCTGGGGACTGAGGGCCTCAGTCCCCAGCCACAAGGAACTGAGTCTTGCGCACACCCGGGAGCCTGCAGGAGGCCCTGACCCATCTTCTGGACACGCTCTTTACCGCACCAACTGACCACCCTCCTCTGCAGTAAACTGGTCCCCGTCTGCCCCATTCCCTTGCTCCTTCGTGCGGCCACTCCGCCATCAGGCCTGTCCTGACGTCCTGTGAGCAGCTCCAGACAGGCGTGGATGCAGCAAGGACTGGCACAGAGACGGCCACAGGGAAGAGAGCCACACGTGTGCTGACGTGCACCCGGTCCACACGCAGGGTGCACCTGCCCCCAGGCCACTGGTGAAGGAGGTTTGGTCCCTCCGCCCACGGCCAGAGCCCTGCCCCTGCTGAGCGGCGCACCCCAGCGTGCGTGGGGCCCCCTCGTCCCCCTCCCCCATGCTTGCACGCCGTTTCCACAAGCCCCCGGGTGACTCCGAGGTGTACTGGACTACAGCTCCATCAGGTGACTGACAAAGGACACAGAGGCTCCCTGATGCCCTGAGCACCCCGGTGCACCTGCCCCGAGGCCACTGCCCCAGCGGAAGCCAGCAGAGAGGGGAAGGCAGCAGCGCGTCCAGCTAACCTGGCCCTGCCTGGCGTCCACGCGGCCCGGTCCCAAGGGCTCACTCCTGGGCAGCGGCTCCAGGCCGCCCGGCTCCGCTAAGGCCAGCTGTGGAGAGCTGCCCCGTCGGGGGGGCTTCAACAGATGCCGCAGCCCGCCAGGCCTCCCTCCTCCTTTGCACGGGCCAGCAAACAGGTCTCCAACGCCTCCAGACGATGAGCATGCTCAGCCTGCGGCGGCCCCCAGACCACCCCTGGTGGCCGGGCTGGTGCAGACCGGCTGACACTGCTGCCCTGCCCTGCCCCTTTGCACCTGCAGGTGACCACGGGGCCCTGGCCTCACGCCTGGCAGGCCAGCTGCCCAGCGATCCTGGACACCCCTGCCCAGGGCTTTGACAGGCACACAATCCCGGCTCCATTCAATCGTGTGTGTGTGTGTGTGTGTGTGTGTGTGTGTGCGTGTGCCTGAACAGTCCCTCTCTCTCCCTACCGCCCGGACCGCTGCTGTCCCCACCCTCCGGGAACGTGCGGCTTGCAGAGAGACAAGAGCAGACACACTGGAATTGTCCAGAACAGGCAAATCCATAGGGACGAGAAGCAGATGGGGGGAGGGGGTGACCATTTAATGTGTGCAGGGTTTTTGTTTAGGGTGAAAAAGTTCTGGAACTAGACAAAAAGTGGTCACACAACATTGTGAGTATACTAAAAGTCACTGAACTGTTTATTTATTTATTTTTTTAATTTATATATTTTTTTTTGTGAGGAAGATCAGCCCTGAGCTAACATCCGTGCTAATCCTCCTCTTTTTGCTGAGGAAGACCGGCCCTGAGCTAACATCTATTGCCAATCCTCCTCCTTTTTTTCCCCCAAAGCCCCAGTACATAGTTGTATGTCATAGCTGCACATCCTTCTAGTTGCTGTATGTGGGACGCGGCCTCAGCATGGCCGGAGAAGCGGTGCGTCAGTGCGCGCCCGGGATCCGAACCCGGGCCACCAGTAGTGGAGCGTGCACACTTAACCGCTAAGCCACGGGGCCGGCCCTGAACTGTTTACTTTAAAATGGTTAAAATGACAAGTTTTATGTTATGTGTATTTTACCACGAAAAAAAAGAAAACGCAGCTCTGGGAATCAGATGGAGTGATGTGTATGAAGGGCACCGGACAATGCCGGGCAGCAGCTGGTCCTGCCGGGACTCTCCCCAGCCCCTCCCCAGGGCCCCATCTGCCCGCCCAGCATCCCTGGTGGGGAAAGGAGACACTGTCACCGTCACCGGGGACACAGCCTGGCCAGGGCACGGGGCCTGGGGGCAGCAGATGGCCGGTAGAGGGAAAGACCAACGAGACTGAGGAGCAGGGAGAAAGTGCCGGAGCACAGTCGCCGCCTGGAGATCTGAAAGGTGAGGAGAGAAAACCAGTCCTGCCTGTGAGCATCCTTTCTCTACTCCCAGAAATCTCCTGGGGTGGCCAGTTCAGCGGAGAGACGACAGACGGCAGGCCAGGCCAGCACTGACCTCGAGGGGGCTGGGGAGGAGGGAGAGCAGGGGCTCTGCTCTGTGAGAGGCTAGACGTGGCCTGACCTCCTCCCAGCTACGTGGGAGCTCTCCCGAGGGCCCAGGAGGCAAGAGCAACCCAGAGTTCTCTGCTGGGGTCTACATGTCAGGAGCCAGGCTGCGGGTGGGACTGTCCCCTCGGTCTCCTCGGGACCCCCAGCACTGGGCCGGGGCCTGGAGGAGGAAGGAGGGACCCCTGCCACGGGACCAGGGACAGAGATCAGGGGCCTCTAGCTTTTTGCCTCCTGCTGGCATCCTGTACAGGAGACGGGGCCGAATCCAGGCACAGCGGCCCCTCCTTTACCCAGTCCTACCGCCAGTGCGGCAGCCACAGGGGCCTGCTCGGCACGGGCGTCTGACTGCGTCACTGCTCCGTCCACATCACTGTGACGTGGCCGCCTCCATGCTTAGACTCCACAGTCACGCTCTCTGGCCTCTCCACGGCGCCTTCTCTCCCTCTGGGGTCCCCTAAGAACCCAGGCTGCCTCCTGCAGCAGGGCCCATCTTCCCTCACCCCCAGGCCCCTCCCCGCTCTGACCCAGCCACCGCTGCGAGCACCTGTGAGGTCTGACCCCCGAGGCAGGGCTGTTCCCTGCGTGGGCCACAGCCGGTGAGGTGCAGGACGGATGGCCCCTTGGGGAGTGGGCCAGGGACTCCTGCTTCATTCACAGACAGGACACCAAGGCTCAGGAGCTTAAGTGACCTGCGCAAGGTCACCCCGTCAGGAGAGCTGAGGCTGACCCAGGGCACCTGCCAGGCTACTCGGACTCACTGTCTGGACATCAAGACCAGGCGTGCCTGTTGCCCAAAGGCAGCAATGGGAACTTCCTTGCATGGAGAACAGGGGCCACCAAACTACAGCCTTCGGCCAAATCCGGCCCGCAGGCTACTCTTGTCAATGAAGTTTTATGGGAACCCAGCCATGCTCATTTGTTTACGGCTGTTACCATCAGAGCTGAGCAGTTTCAATAGAGACCACACGGCCCCACAGAGTCAAAAATATTTACTATCTGGCCCTTTAAAGAAAAAGTTTGCCAACACCTGATGTAGACAATCAAAATTATGGATTTGACAGAAGAGCTAGAAGGGACTTTAGCCATCAACTAGTCCAGGGCTGACAAACTTTTTCTCAAAAGGCCAGATAGTAAATACTTTCAGCTTCACAGGCCCTTATATAACCATTTAAAATGAAACCATGTATACAACTCAACAACAACAAACAAGCTGATAAAAAATGGGCAGAGGAGCTGAACATTTTTCCAAAGAAGACACACAAATGGCCAACATGCACATGAAAAGATGCTCAACATCACTAATCATCAGGCAAACGCAAATGAAAACCACAATGAGGTATCACCTCCCACACATCAGAATGGTTATTATCCAAAAAATAAAATAACATGTATGGGCAAGGATGTGGAGAAATTGGAACCCTTGTTCCAATTGTTGGTGGGGATGTAAAACGGTGCAGCTGCTGTGGAAAACAGTGTGGAAATTCCTCAAAAAATTAAACATAGAACTACCACATGATCCAGCAGTCCCACTTCTGGGTATACACCCAAAAGAATCAAAAGCAGGGACTCAGATATCCGTACACCCATGTCCATAGCAGCACGATTCACAGTAGCCAAAAGGTGGAAGCAACTCGAATGCCCACCGACAGAAGAATGGATAAGCACAATGTGGTCTCTCCATACAATGGACTATTATTCAGTCTTAAAAGGTAGGAAATTCTTTAAAAATTTTTTCAACGTGCTTTTATTTTTTACTAATTTTATTGAGATACAATTGACGTATAACATTGTATAAGTTGAAGGTGTCCCATGTGATGATCTGATATACGAATATATTGTGAAATGATCGTCACAAGGTCAGTTAACACCTCCATCACCTCACATAGTTACCATTTTTTGTGTGTGGTGAGAATTTTTAAGATCTACGCTCTTAGCGACTTTCAAGTATACAAGACAGCATTGTTAATACAGCGACCACACTGCCCATCGCATCCCCAGAACTTACTCCTCTTCTAACTGGACGCTTGTCTCCTTGGACCACCTTCACCCATTCCCCCATGCCCCGCTCTGGTAACCACCATTCTACTCTCTGTTTCTATAAGTTTGATTTTTTTAGATTTCACATGTAAGTGGAATCACACAGTATTTGTCCTTTTGTGTCTGGCTTATTTCACTCAGCGTCGTGCCCTCAAGGTTCATCCATATTGTCGCAAATGGCAAGATTTAAAAAGGAAGGAAATCTTGTCGCATGCTATAACCTAGATGAACCTTGAGGACATGATGCTGAGTGAAATAAGCCAGTCACAGAAGGCCAAATACCGTGTGATTCCTCTTATATGAGGCACCTAGAATTGTCAAAGTCATAAGGACAGAAAGTAGAAGGGTGGCTGCCAGGAGCTGGGGGAGGGGATGGGGGTAGTGTTGAATGGGGACAGAGTTTCAGTTTGAGAAGATGAAAAAGTTCTGGAGGTGGATCGTGGGGCGATTGCATAACAATGTGAATCTGCTTAATACCAATGTACACTTAAAAATGACTAAAATGGTAAACTTTATGTACTGTGTATTTTACCACAATAAAAAAAAGGTACTCATGGGGTTGGCCCCGTGGCGTAGCAGTTAAGTGCACGAGCTCCGCTGCTGGCGACCCGAGTTCGGATCCCGGGCGCTCACCGACGCACCACTTGGCAGGCCATGCTGTGGCAGCGTGCCATATAAAGTGGAGGAAGAGGGCCGGCCCCGTGGCTTAGCGGTTAAGTGCGCACGCTCTGCTACTGGCGGCCTGGGTTCGGATCCCGGGCGCGCACCGACGCACCGCTTCTCCGGCCATGCTGAGGCCGCGTCCCACATACAGCAACTAGAAGGATGTGCAACTATGACATACAACTATCTACTGGGGCTTTGGGGGAAAAATAAATAAATAAAATTATAAAAAATAAAAATAAAAAAATAAAGGGGAGGAAGATGGGCACAGATGTTAGCCCAAGGCAAGTCTTCCTCAGCAAAAAGAGAAGGATTGGCGTGGATGTTAGCTCAGGGCTGATCTTCCTCACAAAAAATAAATAAATAAAGGTACTCATGTAAAAGTGTAAAAACCATTCTTAGCTTGTGGGTTGTAAAAAGGCAGACAGCTGGCCAGCTGTGGCCTGCAGGGCACAGTCTGCCAACCCTTGAACTAGTCCAACACCCAACTGGGAAACAGAACGAGAGGGAAAGGGACTGTCTCCAAGGCCATCTGCCTTTGCTGAGGGCCAGCACAGATGGCTGGAGTCAGGGCCACCAGGGAAGCCCTGCTTCAGCCCAGAAGGAAGTCGCATCAGCGGGCCCCTCTGCCCTCCACAGGCCCCAGCCCACCTGGGGCACAGTCAGTCTGCAGGGCTGGGACTGAACTCGGGCTCCACAGCCACAAGGAACCAGCGGGCCGGGGCCGGGGTTCCCCGGATTCTGGACCAGCAGATGCCTGGCTGAGGAGAGATTGGTTGGGGATTTTTCTCTCCATTTTGGATCCAGCAAGCCAACAACTCAGAAGTCCAGAACTCAAAACAGTACATTATTTTAGGAAAAAAAGCAGCAGGTCCCGTATCCTGAAGAGGTTAACGTTTCAGGAGCTGTAAACGTCTCCTCAGTGATGGCTAAGGAGACAAGGGCCTTTTTGGATGGAATCTGCCCACTCATTCATTCATTCATTCATTCATTCAGAAAGGGCCTGAGCGTCTGTGAGCAAAGGCCTGCTAGGGAAGAAAACAGAGGAGAAAATCAAATATGCTGAGGAACAGCTAAGTAGGCTGGGCTGCCGGCCCAGGTCGGGGCTGGGGAACGGAGAGGAGGCTGTTTTGGTCTTCCCACCAGCTGAGTTTTCCCAGAGCAACTGGGCGACAACCCGGCTGGGGGAGGAAGGCTAACGTGCATCGCAAAAGCACCCAGCGGCCAAGCCCGAGAGAGGGTTTCATAACCGTGGAGCCACTGCAGGTTGGCCCACCCGCCCCGCAGGCCGGCCTCATCCGCACAGCTTCTCCTCAGCTTTGAGGGGACACCCTCCTCCCTTCCCCCTCAGTCCTCAAGGTCACTGTTCATCTCCCTCTCTGTTCGGCACCGCCAGCCAAGGCTCCTTCTCCAAGTGGGAACCAAAGGGAGGGTCCCTCTGAGCCGAGCAGTGTGGGGCGAGGTTAGCTCAGGAAGGCCTGGAAGCCCCTTGCAAATTCAAACACCGACTCAGTTCATTAATTCCCTCTCCTGCTCCGAAACCCTCATGGCTCACTCTCCTACCACATCCCAAGTGCTGCCTGACCCCAGGCATCTTATCCAACTCAACCCACCGACAGGCTGCCCACTGCTCGAGCACCCTGCCCAGGCCAGTTTACTGGGGGCGTGTGTGCAGGTGGAGGAAGCGAGGCCCCCCCTTTCAGAGGGGTCCCCTTGGCCCAGGTCACATGCCGGTTAGGAACTGGCCAAGGGAGCTGGGAAGCACCCTCCTGCTGCAGGGCCGAGAGAAGCAGGGGTCTAGAAACAACTGAAGTGCTCTGTGCAGGCTGGTTAGGAGAGTGGGGCCTCCACACGGGGACTCTGTGTGGCAGTGACAGAGAACCAGATGGACCCACGGCTGCTGCTCTGAAACAGCCTCCACCCATCTCTGCTGAGCGAGCCCACCACGCACGGCCGCGTGCACGGTGGCACACGCCTATACAGGGTTTAAGTAGAGACGGTCTCCCAAAGGGGACCAAGAAATGGGTAAGAGGTCTTGGAAGGGCAGACCAGGCCAAGAGAGGGAGGCTGGGCTTGTGCCACGCACCCTCAAGTACTGTTCTTATCAAGTGGATCACCCTTAAACACGTGACCTGAAATCGGCTAAGGAGAGGATGCCAGCGGGTGTGGAGGATACGGGGAGGCAGCAGTGGCAAGAGGCCCAGTATGCATCACAGGCCGGCCGCACTCCTGCATCCCCTCTACCCCGAGACCCCGCTCATCCAGGGCCTGCGAGTCTGCAGCTCCTTGAGGACCGGCACCTTGCTGCCACCAGAAGACCAGGAAGTAAGGGCCATGCTGAGCGCCTACCTGTGACGGCCCTGCCAGAGGGGCTTCTCCTGCTGTTTGGCTGAGGACACTGAGGCTGGAAGGCTGTGGTGGGCGGGACGGATCCAGGCCTGTCTGGGGCAGCCCCTCCCTTCCCCGTGGGAGAGCTCCGGGGGATGCGAGGCAGATCCGTCTGTAACCCTGACTCTGTGGCCACAGTCGGAGCGAGGCCCAGGGCAGATAAGGGCAGGGTAAGGAGTAAGCGACTTGTTTACCCATCGGGAGCTCTCACCAGTTTTTAGAGACCTCACTGGAGCCTTCCAGCCATCCCGGGACCTCTCTCTCTCTAAGGACAAGGGTCAGCTGGGCTCCCAGTGCAGGCTCCATTCCCTCTGCATTTAGCCCCAGCACTCACTGAGCCCTGTGCGGCGCTCGGCCCTGGGGATAAACGGCTCACAGGGCAGACAGTCCTGAGCCTCCTGGAGCTTACAGCCTGTCGAGAGGCGGGTCTCACATTGGCACTGACCAGTGGACAGGTGCTGAGGACCCTGCAGGAGCCAAGCGGCAGCTGGTCGCCCAGGTCGGGGCCTCTGCATGCAGGGTGCTGTCGGGGAGGGCTCTCTCCTCAGACGCCCGCGAGAGCTAAGGCGGAGAAGCCAGAGGGAGGGGGGAGGGCGGGAGGGTGCAGAGGCCCTGCCACAGGAACGTGCAGGCCAGGTGAGGAATCTGGGTGTTACTCTTCCTGCAGTGGGAAGCCAGGGTGGGGGTGTGAGGCAGGGATGACACGATTTGATTCTCAGTCTAACAAGATCCCTGTGTGGCTGTGTGGAGTGAGGAGGCTGCTGGTGGTCCAGAGAGACAGGGAAGGGAGAGGGATGGACCCCAGGGGCGGATCTTGGGTGGAATACAGGTTGTGCTGCTGGACTGAGCAGTGAAATATCAGGAAACAATCAAGGATGCCTCCAAGGTCTCTGGCTTGAGCAAGTGGGAAGACGGGTCTCCATTACCGGGCTAGGGAGGAGCAGGGAAATCAGAACTCAGCACCGAGACAGAGAAGCTCCCTGGGGAGGGCCACACGGCCAGGACAGCCAGGTTTGCCGCCTGGCTCCACCACTTACCAGCCTTGGCCGCCATCTGATGCCTGGGCTCAGATACCCAACCCCAAGGGCTGTTGTGACCATGGGTGCCATGGGCAGGAGGCAGTGTGGCTGCCCACAGCTGGCGCTTGGCAATGATGGGGACTCGGGACACAAATGGGCACGTCTGGACATCCGGTCCGTCCTGCTGAATGGGCTGAGGGTCGTGAGGCCCGAGCCCTCTCCTGGCAGAGCACACGGCCTGACAGCTGTCCCAGCCGGCTCTGGGGTGGAGGCGAGCTCTCCCAGCCTTCTGCTCTTCCTCAGCCTCACCAACCCCGTGAGGACCTGGGAGCGTGCGCCTGCGGTCCAGAGGGGACCCTGGGCCAGGGCTTGGAGAGGCCCGCACACCCAGCTTGGGCTCAGACGGGCTACTGACTCCCGCCTTGTTGATGGCAGCTCAGGGCCCCTCCACTGGAAGGGGGACACTCCAGATGGCAGGGGTGGGCAAAGCGGACCCTCCCCTCTCCCTCTAGATTTCCTACCCCCATGAGCCCAGCCCAGCGGGGTGCACTAGCACTGTGACCACCGCATTCCTTGGGCCTAAATGAATCGAGCCTTTCCTCCCCAAGCCGCGGCTGAGCCTGAAGCCGCCTGATCTCCTGCCATGTCAGGCTCTGTGAGCTGTAAAACCTCGGACAAATCATAGCTTCCTGCCATGCCTCACTTTCTTCATCTCTGCAATGGGACCCTTCTCTGCCCTACAAATGTGAAAATGCTCCCTTGGGGCCAGCACACGTGGAGGTCCCCCAGGCAGGGCCACAAGCCAAGCCCCTTGCCCCTTCGTGCCATGGATAAGCCTCTCTGGAGAATGTCTTCATGTCATTCAACCCACAGCGGCGGGTGCCACGGGCTGCGCCCCCTCTGAGGACCCTGACCCTGGAGAGACCATCCTGGCCTGGAGCGGAGGAAGTAAGATGACAGGCAGCCTGAAAGGCCAAGAAGCACAGGCTGAGGTCACAGGTCCAGTGGGAAGGCTGGCCTTGCAGGGCCCCTCCTGACCACACTCCCTTGAGGTGGGAAGACAGCGAGGGAGCACAGGAAAGGCTCTCTGGACCATGCCTCTCTCGGTGTGTGAGTGAGGCCCCAGCCAACACCCACGCCCCGGCCCTTGGCATCTACAGAGGCCACTTCGCAGGAGCCAGGGACCAGAGTGCCCAGCATGACAGTCCACCCCTCACACCAGTGCCTGCAGGGGTGGGGCAGGGCCACGGGGAAGGTGGGGGGCTGTCCATAGGGGCAGCCGCCGCCTGGCCCCCAGTGATGGCTCCCACGTGGGGAAACCGGAATTCTCATGCATCATTTCTCGTGTTTTAAAGCACTGCATGGGCCACGGTCAGTGCACAAGCTCGTGTGCCCCACAAGGGTTCTCACAGAGCCCAAGAAGGTGAGAACCAAGGCGGGCCATGTCTGACCCCTTGAGCCCACTCTCCTCTCTCCACAGCTGAGCCCGGGGCCTCCCTCACCTCGCCTGGCGTCTGGGCAGCAGTGTTTGCTCCCAGGTCCTGCAGGCAGTGCCTCATCTTCTAGAACAAGTTGACCCGCCCTGGCCTCTCTCTCTGATGGCAGAAAGGTAACATGCCAGGTCCAGAGGTGGACCGAGCAGCTTGCTGACATCAGCCTGAGCCTGGGTGAGGCCCCAGCCCCCAAGGGCCACCTGCCTCCTGCCCAGCACTTCCTGGAGGGGACTTCTATGGCAGTTTTGTCTGCACACTGGGGACCACCCAGGCCTTGTCGACCCCGCTTCTGGGTGCCTGGCCCCAGGCATGTGGCGCTGTCCCCTCCAAGGTCATGAGGACTCCTCTGCTGACAGAGTCTAATGGCACAGAGAGGTAACGGGTGCCTTGCTGTGGCAAGAGGCCTTGGAGAGCAGAATTCCCTGGGTGTTCGGTCGCTCCCTGCCTCCTGATGGACCCCCGGCACTGCCAGCAGCAGCCGCCCCCTTCACCTCAGGCGTCGGGGATTCTTGCAATGGAAACGGCCTGGGGGCTTACCAGTGTGAGCGCAGGAAGTTCAGGAGCAGGATGACACAGCCCAGGAAGTAGCAGGCCAGGTACGGGGACCGGAAGGCCTTGCTCAGCTTGTGGGTTTTCTGTTCCCATCTCGCAACCTGGACAGGGGAAGAGAGGAGGAGGAGGAAACGTAAGGCGTTTGCTGGGGAGAAGCCGGGCGAGCGTGGAGGTGGCGAGCGGGTCTCTGTGCTCCTAGGCTCCATGCCGCCAACTCCGAGAGGGAGGACACGGGAGCAGCTGCCGTGTGGCTCTCAGTCCCGCTCCGCAGGGATTCCCACACTTCCTTAGTCCTGTCTGCATGGACCACGAGGGTCCTTCTGGAAGCAGCCTCTTCGACCAAACACACCTCGAACACATCAAGCAGCAGGAGACCCGGCAGCCTGGAAATGCCCCTGGGCCAGCGCAGGGCTCTGACCAGACTTGGGGCCTCCTCCAGGCCTAGAGCCCCACTAGACAAAATTCGAGAATGCCCACGGCAGAAAAGGAGGAGAAACCAGCCGAGGAGAAGGAGCCACTGGAAACAGACAGGAGGAGCTGCCAAAGGAGCCTGAGGACGGCAGAGCCCGGGGAGCACGGCCCCAGCCCACATCCAGCCGGCGCCCTCGAACTGGTGCCCCGGGGCAGGGCCGAGAAGGGGCCCCTTGGACCTCACCCCTCCCTCCCCGCTCCCCAAGGCACAGACTTTCAAGCTTTTAATTTTTAGACACAGAGTCCTTATTTTATGTTTTCAAACTAATCACATCTATAATCAACCTTCAACAGCTGACTAGAGTGAGGTGAACAGACGGCTCTAACAAATGCCCTGCCGGCCGCTGCTCGTCTCCCCGCCCCAGCTTCCTGGCACCCACGTCTCTGCCGCGCTGGGCTCCCACTGCACCCTGCACATGGGTGAATGAATAGGGTGGGAGGGGAAGGGGGTGCAAAAAGGCAAAAATACACAGTGGGGCCTGGAGAGGAGGCGGCGGGGAGTCGAGGTGACTGTGCTCTAATTATGTGAGCAAGTGGCCCATCGGGCCTGAATATGAATGCTTTCACGTGTATGGAGCATGTCACAGGCCCTGGCTGGCGCTCGGCGGTTCTGGGACACGAGAGGAGGACTGGACCCCGGGGGCCGTCTGTCTCCATTACAGCCTCAGTAGTGCTTCTGCCTGCCGCCCAGCTCCACTTGCCAAACGGACCTGCCTTTCCCGGCAATCCGTCAGCGGGGCGGGTGATTAGCAGCTCCAGGTCCACCGCTGATTTGGCCCAGGGCCACCAACTCTGACTCTCTCCCTGGAGGCGCCTCCCAGGCTTGTCCTCAGATTTCCTGGGTAACAGGCTGTGGGGAGAGGCGGGTACGGGCTGAAGTTTACGGGAAGGAGAGGTGAGCGAGGTGGCTCCTGGGCTATCCCTTCAATCAGGTCTCCACTGCTGGCACCACTGCCCAGTCCTCTCGGAGGGTAAACAAGCCCTTTGTCCGGCTCCAGGCAGGCGGCCTCTGCGGACCCCATGGGAAGCTCAGCCCTCACTCGGAGAGAGGATGGTGTGAGCGCTGCAGGGCGGCGAGTGCACTGCCCAGCAGCCTACAGTTGGCACCGTGGGGCCCAAGGCCACAGACTTCACACTCATTATGGCCCCTTCGTGTTTTTTAAAAAAATTTTTGAGATAAAATTCAAAGTGGTTTTTAGTTGTGCAACCATCACCATAGTTTAATTCCAGAATATTTCCATCACCCACATAGAAACCCTGTTCCCATTAGCTGTCACTCTCCATCCCTCCCCAGCCCCTGGTACCACTGATCTACTTTCTGTCTCTATGGTGCCTCTTCTGTAAGTTTCATATAAACAGAACTATCCAATGTGTGACCTTTTGTGTCTGGCTTCTTTCACTTAACATAAGGTTTGAAGTTCATCCACATTTTAGCATGTATCAGTACTTCATTCTTTTTTATGACTGAATAATACTCCATTGTATGAAAATACTATATTCTGTTCATCCATTCAGCAGTTGATGGACATTTGGGTTGTTTCCACCTTTTGGCTATTGTGAATAATGCTGCTATGAACATCCATGCACATGTTTTTCTGTGGACACGTGTTTCTATTTCTCTTGGGTGTATGGCTAGAAGTGGAATTGCTGGGTCATTTGGTAAATCTGTTTTTAACTTCTTGAGGAACTGCCCAACTGTTTTCCACAGCGGCTGCACCATTTTACATTCCCATCACCAGGTCTTTGCCAACACTTGTTATTTTCCATTTTTAAAAATTGTAGCCATGCTAGTGGGTGTGAAGTGGCAAGTCCTTGCAGCTCTGATCTGCATTTCCCCACTAACTACTGACGACGCTGATGTCTTTCATGCGCCTATTGGCCACTTCTATGTCTTCTTTGGAGAGAAGTCTCTTCAAGTCCTTTGCCCATTTTTTTTATTGGGTTGATTGTCTTTTTATTCTTGAGCTGTATGAGTCCTTTATACAATCCAGATACCAGATCTTTATCAGATATATGATTTACAAATATTTTCTCTCATTCTATGGATAGTCTTTCTCTTTCCTTACAATGTCCTTTGATGAACAAGTTTTTTATTTTGATGGGCCACTTTATTTTGCTCCGTAGGATTCAACCCAACTCAACCAACCTTCCTCTGGGGCCTACTGGTGTGTGCTTGGCACTGCACCAAGTGTGGCTGAGGCTCCAAAAATGAACCAACCACCAGGCCTGCCCTCAGGGTAGCTCAGAATCTACCAGGATAATACATAGAGTTGAGTTTCTGTCTGTGTGTCCGTCCCTGTAGCACCACAAAACAGCCAGGCAGGCTTGCACAACATCGGGAGGGCATCTCAGGTCATCAGACTGCAGGACAGGTTGTGTGGCCTGTGAAGGGCTTCTTCTGGGGTTCCCTGCAAGACACAGTCACCCTCCAAGCAGCCGGACCAAGAGGTGAAGGGAAGCCCTTTCAGAGTGACTGCGCATCAGAAAAAACAGGCAAGTACTGAACAACCAATGGGTCAATGAAGAAATCAAAAAATACCTTGAGACAAATGTAAATAAAAATACAGCACACTAAAACTTATGGGATGCAGCAAAAGCAGGAAGGAAGTTCATAGCAATAAATGCCTCCTCAAGAAACAAGAAAAATCTCAAATAAACAACCTAACTTTACACCTCAAGGAACTAGAAAAAGAGGAACAAACAAAACCTAAAGTCAGTAGAAGGAAGGAAATAACAAAGATCAGAGCAGGAGTAAATTAAATAGAGATTAAAAGGATAAGAGAAAAGATAAATGAAACTAATAGCTGGTTTTTTGAAAAGATAAACAAAATGGACAAACCTTTAGCTAGGGTCACCAAGAAAAAAAGAGAGAGAACTCAAATAAATAAAATCAGAAATGAAAGAGGAAATGCTACAACTGATGCCACAGAAATACAAAGGATCATAAGAAACCACTGTGAACAATTATACACCAACAAATAGGACAACCTAGAAAGATGGATAAATTCCTAGAACCACATTATCTACCAAGACTGAATCATGAAGAAATAGAGACTGAAGAAATCAGTCTGAACAGACTGATTACTAGTAGAAGATTGAATCAGTAATCAAAAACCTCCCAACAAACAAAAGTCCAGGATGAGGTGACCTCATTGGTAAATTTCACCAAACATTTAAAGGAGAATTAATACTAATTCTTCTCAAATGCTTCTAGAAAATAGAAGAGGAGGGAACACTTTCAAACTCATTTTACAAGGCTAGAATTATCCTGATACCAAAAACAGACAAGGACACCACAAGAAAAGAAAATTACAGGGCAATAAGCCTAATGAACATATATGCAAAAATCCTCAATCCTCAGCAAACTGAATTCAACATACTTCAAATAAATAAAATGTGTGTGTATGTATATACATACATACATACACACACACACACACACAGGAATATTATTTAGCCATAAAAAAGAATGAAATCTTGCCATTTGCGACAACATTGATGGACTTTGAGGGCATTATGCTAAATGAAATAAGTCAGACAGAGGACAAAAAATACCGTATGATCTCACTTATATGTGGAATCTTAAAAAATAATAATAATAAGTTCATAGATATGGAGAACAAATTGGTGGCTGCCAGAGGCACGGTGTGGGGGATGGGAAAAATGGGTGAAGGGAATCAAAAGGTACAAACTTCCAGTTATAAAATAAATAGGTCCAGGGGATGTAATGTAGAGCACATTGACTATGGTTAATAATACTGTATTGCATATTTGAAAGTCGCTAAGAGAGTAAGTCTTAAAAGATCTCATCACAAGAAAAAAAATTCTGTAACTATGTATGGTGATGGATGTTAACTAGACTTATTGTGGTGATCATTTTGCAATATACACAAATATCAAATCATTATATTGTACACCTAAAACTAATATAATGTCAATTATACCTCAACTAAAAGTTAATAAAAAACCAAAACAATACATTAAAAGGATCATACACCATGATCAATTGGGATTTATTCCAGGGATGCAAGGATGGTTCAACATCTGCAAAACAATCAATATGATACACCATATTAACAAAATGAAGACTAAAAATCACATGATCATCTTAAAAGACACAGAAAAAGCATTTGACAAAATTCAACATCATTTATGATAAAAGCTGTCAGTAAAGAGGGTATAGATAGAACACACCTCAACATAATAAAGGCCATATATGACAAGCCCACAGCCAACGTCATACTCAATGGTGAAAAGCTGAAAGCTTTTCCTCTACAATCAACAACAAGACAAGGATGTCTGCTCTCACCACTTTTATTCAACATAGTATTTGAAGTTCTAGCCACAGCAATTACGCAAGAAAAATAAATAAAAGGCATCCAAATTGGAAAGGAAGAAGTAAAACTGTCACTATTTGCAGATGACATCATATTATATATAGAAAACACTAAAGACTCCACCAAAAAAACTATTAGAACTAATAAACAAATTCAGTAAAGTTGCAGGGTAAAAACTCAATGTACTAAAATCAGTTGCATTTCTATACATTAATAACAAACTATCAGAAAGAAAGAAAACAATCCCATTTATGATTGCATCAAGAAGAATAAAATACCTAGGAATAAATTTAACCAAGGTGGTGAAAGACCTGTACACTGAAATCTATAAGACATTGATGAAAGAAATTGAAGATGACACAAATAAATGGAAGATATTCCATGCTCATGGATTGGAAGAACCAATATTGTTAAAATGTCCATGCTACCTAAGGCAATTTACAGATTCAATGCAATCTGTATCAAAATTCCAATGGCATTTTTCACATAAATAGAACAAACAATCCTAAATTCGTATGGAACCACAAAAGACCCTGAATAGGCAAAGCAATCTTGAGAAAGTACAAAGCTGGAGGCATCACCTCCCTTCCTGGATTTCAAACTAAATTTCAAAGCTATAGTAATCTAAACAGTATGGTATTGGTATAAAAGCAGACACATAGATCAAGGGAACAGAATACAGCCCAGAAATAAACCCACACATATGTCAGTTAATTCACAATAAATGAGCCAAGAATATACAATGAGGAAAGCACAGTGTATTCAATAAATGGTGTTGGGAAAATCAGACAGCCACATGTAGAAGAACGAAACTGGACCCCTGTCTTACACCATACACAAAAATTCACTCAAAATGATTCAAAGATTTGAACATAAGACCTGAATCCATAAAACTCCTACAAGAAAACATAGGCAATAAACTCCTTGACGTTGGTCATCATGATGATTTTTGGATTTTACACCAAGGGAAAAGGCAAAAAAAAGCAAAAATTAACAAGTGAAACCACATCAAACTAAAAAGCTTCTGCACAGCAAAGGAAACCATCAACAGACTCAAGTAGCAAGGGCAGACAGGATGTCCAGGCAGAGGGAGCTCCAGGGGGGCAGCACGTTTCGGCAACTGTCCAAGAACCCTTGGGGTCTCTAAGACACTAACAATGATAATCACAATGACCATTGATTCAGCATCTCACGATTTCAAAAGTGCTTTTACTTGAGGTTACTTAACCCTCCAAACAGGCCTCGGCACGGGTGATGTTAGCTCCATTTACATGTAAGGAAGCAGAGGCCCCTCAGAAGTGACCCGAGGGGTCACACAGCCAGAAAGAGGGGCAGCAGAACAATCCTCGGGCTCCTAACCCAGGGTTCCTTCTATCCACGAGAGGGCCCTCTTTCCACCCTCCTCAGTAGCCCAGTTGTTTTTCAAACGAGCTACCTTTGGCACACCTGTTCCTAGTACAGTCATGCATCTCTTAACGAAAGGGATCCGTTACGAGAAATGCCTCGTTAGGCGATTCCATCGTTGTGCGAACATCATAGAGTGTAGTTACGCAAACCTAGATGGTATAGCCTACTACACACCTAGGCTGTATGGTATAGCCTATTGCTCCTAGGCTGCAAACCTGCACAGCATGTTAACTGTACTGAATCCTGGAGGCAATTCTAACACAATGGTAAGTATTTATGTATCTAAACGTATCTAAACATAGAAAAAGTACAGTAAAAATATGGTGTAAAAGATAAAAAATGGTGCACCTGTATAGGGCACTCACCATGAATGGAGCTTGCAGACCGGAAGTTGCTCTGGGAGAGTCAGTGAGTGATGGTGAGGGAATGTGCAGGCCTAGGATATCACTGTACACTCCCGTAGACTTGATAAACACTGCACACCTAGGATACACTAAATATTTTTTTTCAATAATAAATTAACCTTAGCTCACTGTAACTTTTTTACTTTTCAAAATTAATTTTTTAAAACTTTTTGATTCTTTTGTAATAACACTTAGCTTAAAACACAAACACATTGTACAGCTGTACAAAAATATTTTCTTTCTTTGTATCCTTATTCTACACACTTTTTTTTCTATTTTTAATTTTTTTTTACTTTTTAAACCTTTTTTTGTTAGAAACTAAGACACGCATTAGCCTAGGCCCACATAGGGTCGGGATTATGAATATCACTGTCTTCCACTCCACATCTTGTCCCACTGGAAGGTCTTCAGGGGTAATAACACGCACGGAGCTGTCATCTCCTATGATAACAACGCCTTCTTTTAGAATATCTCCTGAAGGACCTGCCTGCGGCTCTTCTTGAGGAGGTGTCACTCTTTTCAGAAATATGTCCATGGTGGTTTGTTTGGTTTGTTTCTTTGTTTTCATCATAGTTATGCTTGTAAGCAGATAATACACCATGAACATTCCTCTCTATTAACGGAAACCTTTCAGTGTTGGGGTCCACGTTTTCAAACCTTTTAAGGAGGTTATTGAGGTCTGCAAAACCTTCTGCTAAACCCTTCACTGTGAATTTTCCTGGGGGTTCTTCTTCTTTTTCTTCTCCTGCAGTTTCCTCTTCTCTGGCTATGCATTCCTCTTCCAGGTCCAGCGCCTCATTACTTGAGTCAGTTGCTCAGGAACCACCTCTAGTCATCCTCACCCACACCCAGGTTAAAGTTGTTTGCATCTCAACCACAGCCTTGTTGATTTTTGCAACCTCCTCATCCTTGGCAAATCCTTTGAAGTCATGGACGAACCTCTTGAGTGTCTTCTTCCAGATGCCATTCACACACTCCTTGGTGACATCACTCCAAGTCCAAGCAACGTTCTTGATGCAGTCACAGATGCTGTAATCCTTCCAGAATCGCATCAGTGTCTTCTCAGTTGCAGCAATAGCCTGGGCAAAGGTCCGCCTCAGGTAGTAGGCCTTAAAAGCTGCTACAGCCCGGGTTCGGATCCTGGGCGTGCAATGACGCACCACTTGTCCAGCCATGCTGAGGCGGCATCCCACATACAGCAACTAGAAGGATGCGCAACTATGACATACAACTATCTACTGGGGCTCTGGGGAGAAAAAGAGAAAAAAGGGGGAGGATTGGCAATAGATGTTAGCTCAGGGCCGGTCTTCCTCAGCAAAAAGAGGAAGATTGGCATGGATGTTAGCTCAGGGCTGATCTTCCTCACACACACACAAAAAAAGCTGCTATAACTCCTTGATCCATTGGTTGGATCAAAGAGGTGGTGTTTGGAGGGAGAAACACTGCTTTGATATTGGGATGAAGATCACCTAAAGGAGGATGCCCAGGAACGTTATCAACAATAAGCAAAATCTTGAAAGGTATGTTATTCTCCAAACAGTACTTCTCCATTTCGCTGGCACAGCAATTCAGGAGGGCAGCTTGGAAGAGGAGCTGGGTCACCCGTGACTTCTTCTTGCTCCTGTGGTAACTGGCAGTGTGTGCTTACTGATATGCTTGAAGGCCCTGGGGTTCTCACTGTGCCAGATCAGAAAGGGTTTCAGTTTGCAGCCTGCGACGTTGCCCCCAAGCAAGACTGTTATCCTGTCCTTCAAAGCCTGGAATCCTGGCATTGACTTGGCCTCCTTATGGATGAAAGTTCTTTCACACATCCATTTCCAGAACAGGGAGGTTTCATCCATATTGAATATTTTCTCTGGCAAGTAATTTTCCTCCACAATCAGCTTATCTAGAGTTCCCAAAAATTCTTCAGCTGCCTTCACATCAGCTCTCGCAGACTCACCATTCACTTTCACATTATGTAGTGAATAATCATTCTTGAATCGTTTAAATCACCCAGAGCTAGCAGTAAATTTAACATCGTAGTCGGGTCCAGCCTTTTCTTTAAACATCACAAATTTTTGCTTTGGCCGTGATTGTCATGGTGCTGAGAGAGATACGATCCTGTGTCTGGTCTTCAATCTAGGTCATCAGAAATTTCTCCATGTCTGATATAGTTCCTTCTTGAATTTTCATTAGTCTCGTTGCCTTCAATGAAGCAGATCCTTTAACAGCTTCCATCACTTTATTCTTGTTCTTCAAGATCCTAGCTATGGTGGAATGGGACATGCCTGACTGGTGAGCAACAACCATCACTGATTTTCCACCTTCGTAGTTCTTAATCACTTTTAATTTCATTTCCAGGTCAATCACTCGACGTGGCCTCTTACTGGCAACATTAGCAGTGGATTTTGTATGCTTGGGGGCCACGATGAACAAAACAACAGGAGATTAAATCAAGCACAAGAGAAAATGATGCAAACAAGAGACGGTAAACACGGGATGTATGAGGCTGCTGCCAGTATAACATGGTATACTGGTTTACAGTAAACTTTTCTTTTTTAATAAGTAGAAAGATTACACTCTAAAATAATGATAAAAGTATAGTGTAGTAAATACATAAACCAGTAACACAGTCATTTATTATCATTATCAAGCATTATGTACTGTACATAATTGTGTGTGCTATACTTTATACGACTGGCACACAGTGGGTTTGTTTACACCAGCATCACCACAAACATGTCAGTAATGTGTTACGACAACTATGGCATCACTACTCGATAGGAATTTTTCAGCTCCATTATAATCACGTGGGACCACCACCGTATATACAGTCCGTGGTTGTCTGAAACATTGTTATGCGGTGTGACTACGTGACTTTAAGATATAGCTTTAAAGTCCATTGATTTTTTTTCTTCCCAGTTGATGGGATAACGCTTTCAAAATGACACTGAAGTCTGTCAGAAACTACATACGGTGTTGTGTCCTTACACCTGACCCTCTGGCAGGCCCGGCGTCAAGGGGCACTAGGCAGGGGTCAGGAGCCCTGGGTGCGGGACCTGTGCCGTTTGTCCTCCACACTTGGGGAGTTTCGCTCTCTGGAGCTGTTTCCGCAGCAGTAACCTGAGGCGGAAGGGGAGCAGGTGGCCTTCTGCGCTCCTGATGACGGCTCTGCCTCTCAGACACCTGCCACCTGCCGAATGGACCATACAGACAATGTGCGGCCCCCCGCACGATGGAATGCTACTCAGCGGTGCAAAGGGACAGCTGTCATCAACTTCATGCGAGCCAAAGGAGCCAGACACAGAGAGAGCCTTCCGTGTGATTCCACGTACATGAAGTTCTGGAACGGGCAGAACCCACCTATACCGACAGAGATCAGAGCAGCGTCGCTGGGCTGGGGGCTGCGGCAGGGAGGGGAGACTGACGAGGAAGGGGCAAGAGAGGACGTTTTGGGGAAGGAAATGTTCTGCATCTTGATCAGGGCATATACAATTGTCAAAACTCATCACACTGTACACTTAAAATGTGTGCATTCTATTCTACACACACTATACCTCAATAAAGCTGATTTTTAAAAACCTACTCCTTGTTGAATCTGAGCTCTAAGGACAGACGGAGACAGCTGCCAATGTCCGTGCCATGGCAGCCTCTTCCACCCGACACACGGAGCCCCGAGTCCATCCCCCGTTTTAATGAGGCGTATCAGACATGTCCAAGGACGCCCACTGTGACTGGCCGGACCCGAGCCCAGAGCCCACACTCCTCCCGCTGCTTATACTCTCAACACACTCCTGGGAGGCCGAGAGGGAAGCCCATTCTGCAGCCAAGCAAACCAAGGGCTTGGAAGAGCCTAGGTGAGCACTCAGGCCTGGACTCGCAGGCTGGGCCCTCCACCAGGCTGCCACTGTTCTGGGGACAATGAAAGTTCTTTCTTCCCAGGGCCCTTTAGGGACCCCTCGGCCTCCCCTGGCCTCCCAGATGGCCTCCCTTCACCTGCCCCTTCACCTGGGAAACGGTGGGGTGATAAATGTACTTTCAGAGCAATCTAATAACAAAAGGCAGCGGAGCCTGGGACCAGGCCATGTGGAAAAGGGAAAGAGGAAACAGCGAATCCCGTGAAGAACTACTGTCTGCTCCTGGATGGCCTCTATTAGATCGGGCTGTTATTTCAAGGCAATCAATAAATCAGCAGCCAGTGGCCTCGCTGGATCCGAGGTTAATTTCCCTGCCTGCCTGGCAGCTGCACTTTCCCTTCCTCTTGCACCCATATGCACACTTCATCCGATTAAGGGGCCGGAGGCAGGCAACGGAGCACAACCGCAGGGGGCTGGCCACAAGGGGGATGTGGGATGACGCAGGTCACCGTCGTGGGCTGTGCGTGCAGCAGGAGGCAGAAGAACAAGACGCTAGGGCGCTCTGCTGTCACCGCTCCTGGCTTTGCTTGTCCTCTAGATTTCCAGAATCCCCAAATGGAGATGGACTAGCCCAACCCTTCCCTACCCCATGCCCAAATTCCCTCTCCCTGGGGTTGCCAGATAAATACAGCCCCCTACCTCCGGTAAATTTGAATTTCAGATAACAACAAATAAGTTTTAGTATAAGTTGTCCCAAATGTTGCATTTGTTGTTTACCTGAAACCCAAATTGAACCGAGGCTCTGCATTTCTGTCCTTTTTTTTTCTTTTTTTTGCAAATCTCTCCCACAGGCCCTGTGCTAGAGCAGAAGAGACAGGAACAGGCTGGTGGAGCAGAGCAGGAGGAAAACTGGAATGGAATGGAAATCCAGGGACGCCACCCTAGCCTTGACTGCCACCAGCCAGCTGAGTGTCTGCAGGCGACTCACTTAATTCCACGTTATCTCAACCAAGTCAGCTGTAAACTACAAAAGAAGACAAGAACTCCCGGTTTCTCACAGCCTCCAGCAGGTGCAGCAGAGGGACTTCCTGCTTCAGGCCTCCAGCACGTAAGCCTTGCCCCCATGTGCCCCTGAGATGGGCAGCCCCGTTAGCTGCAAAGATAACTCTTGTCCGTGTCCACAGGAAAGCAGAAATCTGCCTTCAGCAAATCCTCGAGACAATGTGATGTGTTTGAGCCAGGAACCACCAGCATCGCATTGTGACATGTCCCTGCCACTGAGACCTGAGGCCTGCTGGGTTTAAGGCGCAGGGACCACAGGCACAAGCACAGACTGTGTGACTGGTTATGTCGGTGACTGGAGACCTAGAACTCCTGCGTGTAAACCAGCAGGGGCCTTGCCAGGTTCAGCCGCAGGGTCCACAGGCCCAGGCTTGGATCCTGGCCCCAGTCTTTACAGACTGCGTTCCCTCAGGCCATCTCCTCTGCTTGAAACAAGGATAATAGCTGCCACAGAGAGTTGCTGTGGGATTATACAGGATCTACATGATGTGCTCAGCCCAGGGCCAGGAAATAGTAAGTGTGTCCTTGGGATACTGTCACTCAGGGATGCTGACAACCCAGTGGCACCTGCTGGAACCTGGGAGAGCCAGGACCTGCTCGAGCATCCTGTGACTGTCTGAGCATCCCACTGGGGATACAGTGAGTGTGGGTGATGGCAACTGAGAAGATGAGAGGCATGGGGGTGAGGGCACAAGTGATGGAGATATGGAGATCTAGGAGGTCCTTTCAGTGCCTACAGTCCAAAGATGAGAGAGTCTCCAGCTTTGGAAGGTTATGAGAAATATCCTTCCATTCAATCCATCCACCTACCCCCCCATCCATCTGCCCAGCCATCCACCTACCCCCCATCCATCCACCCATCCGCCCATCCACCTACCTACCCCCCATCCATCCACCCATCCGCCCATCCACCTACCTACCGCCCATCCATCCACTCATCTGCCCATCCATCCACCTATCCCGCTATCCATCCACCCATCCATCCATCATCCATCCATCCTTCCATCTACCACCCATCCACGCATTCACTCACCATCCATCCATCCACCCATTCACCTGTCCGTCTACCTATTCATCCAACATTTCCTGGGGGATCTACTATATACCAGGTATTGTGCTAGATAGTAGAGTTTTGAAAAGAAAACAGAAGAAAAAAATCACAGGAAGTTATTTCAAAAGTTTTAACAATGGTGTTTGTTTTTATGTAATATATGCAATTTAACAACGATAATTAAAGCCAAGGATGCTTCATTCACCGAAAGCACCAGCACCAGCCCCTTCCTCTGGGTGTCTACAGGACAAAAGCAAGGGCCATGGGAGGAGACTAGCAGAGCCCACGCAGAGGCTTTGAGAACCATCTCTCCACTCGGTGAGGCCCTTTTCTGGAGACATCCTCCCCTTTGCCTCTCAAACTTCCTACATGTCCTTGAAGTGAGGGCTACTGAGAGTGGATTTTTTTACATACCCCATTTATTTAAAAGACAGAGGCTCCTTCCTGTTCACTAAACAACTAATTGTTGGCATCCAGCAGGAGAGCATGCTGGTTAGGAGTATTGGGTTCTGGGTTCAAACACCAGCTCCTCTACTTACTAGCTGGGTGACCTTGGGTGGATCATTTCCCCTCTCTCTGCTTCAGTCTCCTGACCCATAAAACGGAGCTAACAATATACTACCCCATGGCGCTGCTCTGAGGATTAAATGAGTTAGCTCACATGAACTGCTCGGAGTGCAGGTGTGGGGAGTGGCAAAGCTTCAGATCGTGGCGGTGTGGACAACTGGGTGGGAGCTGAGAGGCACAAAGAAGGCCTGGCTGTTGGCCTAATGGGCCGCTGCAGTGCAGATGAAGAAAGTATGTTGTGGACCAGCATCCCCAGGAGAGGACGGACAGACCCCGGGTCACACTGGGCACCAGGCCCGCCCAGCTGCAGTCCCTCACGGCCCCAGCCAGCCCTCAGTGCTCACCAAGGCCCCTCCCCTGGCCCTCTGTGTGCTTCTATGGCTAAACCCACTCAAAGCCCAGCGGCAGCTGGGATCTCTGACTCCCTCAGCCGAGTCATGCCCCCACAATCTAGTCTAGAGTTCTCAACCTGGCACCCGGGCACATTACAGGCCCAGTGAACATCCCAAAACTAAAGCAAGGAGCAAAGTGCTTTTGCATTATAGCTTTTGCCGAGGAGGAGCCGGTTTCCATGAGGTTTTCAAAGAGGCCCATGGCCCAAAAGTGAGAACCCCTCTTCCCATGATGCAGTTCAGACGATGCGGTCCACTCCCCTGCCAGACACACACAGGCGCTACTGCTGTCCTTCTGCCTTTCTGCTTGTGCCTCCAGCTCCTCCAGCCTGCCATGGGGCCCCACCCCGCCCACAAGACTCCACCCACTCCCCACACCCATGAGCTGCCCTGATCACCCCAGCCTCAACCAGAACCTTCTCACTCCTCTGAACGCCTGTCACACACTCCCCTGAGGAATTCTGGACATGGCCTAAGAGTTCACATGACATCCCACCTCTGTCCGTACTGCTGTTGTATCGCACAGGGCTACCACGAAAGGAGGAGCCCAGTGAACACTAGTCTGCGTGAATGAATGAATGCATGAGTGAACATACAAAAGCTCTGAGGCTTCCCACCAAACATGACTGGTGAGTCATTTCTCTGACCTTCTCTCCTCTGCTTCTGCCCACACTTTGGGGACATTCGGTGGGGCCCGCCCAGGTGGTTCCATCTTAAAGGGAGCAAGGGCTCATAGGGGCCAGGAGGGGCAGGGAGTCACTGACTGGGAGCTGGAGAGCTCCATGTAGAGGGCAGGGGTCCAAGGGCCCTTGGGGAAGGGCAAGGTGAGAGGCAGAGCCGGGGCACGTCTCCGCCTGGCCCGGGGGAGCCCCCGGGCCAGCAAGTGAATGAGCAATCGAGCATGTGGGCCGGCTCGCACCTGCCCTTCCCGACACACAGCTCCCCCGTCCTTCCAGGTGTGCACAGAACCGGCTCCTTTCTGGGGCCTGCTCCGATCTGGCCAGAGTGCCCTCTCAGTCCTTGGAGCCCTAAGCCTGGGCCAGGACCCCTCCAAGATGCAGAACCAGCAGCACAGGGCAGTGTCCAACAGCTTCCCACGGCTGAACTGCCCTTTTACAGCTGCCCACGACCTCACTTGGTCATCACCTGCTCACTGGACACCTTCCAGCAGCTTGTCAAGTGAACACACCAATTTTGAGGTACATCCAAGACCTCCTCTTGCAGTGAATTCACATCGACTTGACTGCCTGGGAGCGGGTCCCCAAATCATACTTTGGAAGCCAGGGCACAAAGCCTTCTGTTAACCTGGCACCAGCTGCCCACCCCAGACAGTCCGCAGGTCCCAGCACAGCAGCACGACCTCACATCACACCCGAGGGGCCATGGTGCAGGGAGGGAAGGGATGGTTCTGGGTCTCCTGCCCGCACTTGGCATTCGTACCCCTTCACACTGCTTTGACCCCCCGATTTACAATGGCTGTGGAGCAGGAAGAGGAGATGGAGAGGCAGGCCATGCTCTCAGAGCCGCAGAGGTAGGGCAGGAGAAAGAGCCGAGGGGAGCAAGTCCCAGCAAACGGTCAAGAACACGGGCTCCGGGTCCCCCTCCTGGCTCCAGCACTATGTAACATCCTTTAACGAGGGTGCCCAGCCCAGCGTCCATCGGCAGGTGACAGGCGGAACAAAGCGTGGCACAGCCACACCCTGGGGAATGGCAGGAGGAGGAGTTCCGCCTGTGTTACAGTGTGAGCTCCAGGACACGTCACCGGGCGGAAGACGCAGGCGCAGGAGAACGTGCGCCTTGCCTGCGGTGTACGAAAGGGGGCACAAACACTTGTGTATGTTTTCACAAAGCAACAGTGGAAGGGTAAACCAAAAGCTAATAAAAACTATTACCTATAGGTGAGGGAGGGGACAGCAGAAGGGGATAGATGCCAGGCATTTAAGGATGTCTTTTGTTTTATAATGTTGACCATGGGACCACGCAAATGTTTTGTAAAAACAAAGCAATGGCTAAAAATCCAAAAATGAAATAAAGGAACCTAACTGTATATGAAATTGTTTTCAAGTAGTTTTAAACATAGTATTTTGATTAATTCTCCCTCATGCAATAATATAGCCTAAGGACAAAAAGAACCAGAAAGAGGGGACGGCCTGGTGGCATAGTGCTTAAGTGCACGTGCTCTGCTTCTGCGGCCCGGGGTTCGCAGGTTCGGATCCCGGGCGCGCACTGATGCACCGCTTGTCAGGCCATGCTGTGGTGGCAGCCCATATAACGTAGAGGAAGATAGGCATGGATGTTAGCCCAGGGCCAGTCTTCCTCAGCAAAAAGAGGAGGATTGGTAACAGAGGTTAGCTCAGGGCTATCTTCCTCACAAACAAAAAAATAAATAAAGACCCAGAAAGAAATTCTAAACTGCATCCAGTGAACATACTGTTAGTAATAACATAGGTATTGTTATTTTGACTATACATAAATTAATTATGTTAATGTATTTAGGAGCCAAGCTTCCCGCTCAAGAGAAAAGGGATACAAAAATAAAATTTTTGAAGTTAAGGAAAAACTTTGAGAATGGAAATATCAGTACAGACTTATGATTTATTTCTTTCTAAAAAATTCATTTTTCCTAGCTCAAGCCACAAAAGCGGCCACTCCAGCTGCAGTGAGCACCCCTAGCATCCAGACTGTGGTCTCTAAAATCACTTTCCACTCACAGTCACCAGGGCTCCTTGTTCAAAGGCCAATCCCAGGTCTAGAACAGGAAACGCACAAGATGTGGAGCCTGAGAACGGATGCTGTCAAAGATGCGAGTGGAAATGTCAGAACATCGAGGAAACTTCAAGGTGGCTGAAAAGGGGCACTGAGCAACAAAAGCAACCACAGCAAGCTGAAATTGTCAAATATATGCACGTACACGCATACATACACACACACACCCATCATCGAGCTTTTTGGAGGTTGCTAGGACACTAACACATTATTTTGAAAATCGGTTTTAAAAAAGGGGAAAATTAAACATTCATCCTGCGGTTGGTAAGTGGACTGTATTTCACGGTAACCAAATCATTGATGAGGAAAAGTTCTTCCTTACAGACAAATCACAGCCAATAAATGCAGGAGGAAAGACAGAATTAAAATATCACCATTCTGCAACACCCAAGTAGATAAGGGACCCAGGCGACTGAAACCATCAGGGAAGGGGTGGAGAAGCTGACAGGAGGGTCAGGCTGACCTCCCGTATCCACTGGTCCATCTCAGTGTCCCTCAAAGTGGGGGTTCATGACGTGATGCAACAGGAAACATGAGGTTGAACAGAAAACTGCCATTTTGTAAGGCAAATAGCCAAACATCGGCAATGTCATACATTTCAACCGAACGTGCAGCACATTCTATGCAGTATTCTTTGTATCTAACTATCAGTTTGCAGGAAATATAGAGGAATAGAGGAACATGTTAGAAGGTATCACAAAGATATAATCACCTGAACCCAGAAAATTCTACTGGACAATGACTCAGTTTCTTCAATAAATAACTGACATGGAGAGAAGGGACGGGACATGACTCTAAATTAAAAGGGACTAAGAATCACGTCAGCCAAATGCAAAGTGTAGAGCTTCCTGGGGTCCTGCGTCGAGCACACTAACTGTACAAAGGCACTTTTGAGACAATCAGGAAAAATGGAACACGGCTGACTATTAAATGATATTAAGACATTTCTGCTGCCCTTCCTACTTCCAACCAAGATGGATGGAGTTGAGCCTCTCACCTGAAACAACAAAAACACAGACAAATATATATGAAAGAACGGCCTCAACTCAAAATGGATTAAAGACTTGAACATAAGATCTGCAACCATGAAAGTCCTAGAAGGAAACACGGGAAGTAAACTCTTTGACATCCATCTTTGCAATATTTTTTTGGATCTGTCTCCTCACGCAGTGGCGACAAAAGCAAAAATAAATAAGTGGGGCCACATCAGACCAAAAAGCTGCCCAGCAAAGGAAACCATCAACAAAACGAAAAGGCAACCAACTGAATGGGAGAAGATATTTGCAACTGATAAATCCAATAAGGGTTAACATCCGAAATATATAAAGAACTCATACAACTCAGTAGCAAAAAATCAAATAATTTGATTAAAAAATGGGCAAAGGATCTGAATAGACATGTGTCCAAAGAAGACACACAAAAGGCCAACAGACACATGAGAAGTTGCCCAACATCACTCATCATCAGCGAAATGCAATCAAAACTACAATGAGATACCACCTTACACCTGTCAGAATGGCCATCATCAAAAAGACAGAAAATAACAAGCGTCGGTGAGGATGTGGAGAAAACGCAACCCGCGTGCACTGCTGGTGGGAATGACAGTTGGAGTAACTGTAAGCCGTGTAAACAACGGCGTGGCTGTGGCTCCTGTGGTTCTCTCCACTGTGATGGCGGCCTCCAGTACACACTCTCCCGCCAGTGGAGGGAGGGCTGGTGGGGTACCAACAGCCACAGCTCTCAGAATGGGGGCTGACGCTCACACCGTGACTGCTGCCATCTCTCCTGCCACTTGACTCGCCCCACAACCCCGTGACGGACGGACAAGAGGGTGCCTATTCCACGGAGGCGACTTGCCAAGGTCACACAGCGAGCAAGGGGCTTCTCACCGGGTCTGGCTCTGGTTACGACTCCTGCACAGCTGTGGCCTGCAACATCCCCGGCCTCCGCGCTGGCACGGAGGTTCTGCACCGACCCCCACCTACCCCGGAAAGTCTGTTGTCCCTCGGCGCCGTCTGGACCTCTCTTCACCCATAAAGATGCCCCACAAGGAGCCCGGCCAGCGGTCTGTCTCATCAGAACCGTACCTGGCTGCAGTGGGGCCTTCTCGGGAGCTGTGAGCCTGAGTGAGGACAAACCCCACACCCAGCTTCACAGCACCCTCTCCCCTCACTCGGATTCGAGCGTCTGTCCTTGGCTTCACTCAATCACCTAAGCCATGTCCAAAGGCCTCCTCCACGTGCCCCAGGAGAGACAGCCGGGAGACAGCCAGCGCTTCTGGTCCCAAAGCACACCAGGCAGCTTCCCAGTCTCTCCTCCTGGGGCAAGGGGGCCTGGGGACCCTGTCACCCTCTGTCTTGCACTCCATCAGCCCTCCCTGCTAGAGGCTGGGAGGCAGCGGAAAGAACAGACTGTAAGGATGAGTTCACTGAAATGTGGCTCCTGTGGGCTTGGGCAGGCCCTAGCAGCATGGAGCAGCCCTGTCTTCACGAGGGCCTGTCACACCTGGGGCCCTTCCGCCCAGGTTTGGTTTGGCGGCACACGCCCTGCATTGGCTGGAATGGTGTGGGAGGTGGTCTGGCCCAGCGGGGTCCTGGGGCTCTTCCTCGAGCTGCTCTCATTCGAGGTGCTGACGGTCTATCTGAGCCTGAGGGGGAGGCATGAGGCCCACACCCCCAAACCCATGGGAAATTCACCCTTAGCCAGCACCAAACCCAGGCCCTGGCAGGTCAGGGAGCAGGCAGTCTGACTCTGCAGTAAGGCCCACCTCAGAGGCCCTTCACAGCCTCTGTGAACGGACGGGGTGAACCTGAAGAGATTCAGGGCTGGACAATGACCACCTATTTGACTCCTTTTCCTGTATCCGTCCGAGTTTCAAACCAAGGTCTCTAAGACCTTGTTTACAAAGATGGCCACGTCCTGTATGGCCGGTGCTGCCCTGGAAAGAAGGAAGGAAGAACAACAAAACAAACAAACAACGTGATTCAAAAAGGGCAAAGGACTAGACATTTCTCCAAAGAAGATATATGAATGGCCAACGAGCACACGAAAAGATACCAACATCACTAATCATTAGGGAAATGCAAATCAAACCACAATGAGATATCACCTTACAGAATGAGGATGACTACTATCAAAAAAAACAGGAAAAAATGCTGGTGAAAATGCAGAGAAATTGGAACCTTGTGCACTGTTGGTGGGAATGTAAAATGGTGCAACCACTGCGGAAAACAGTATGAAAGTTTCTCAAAAAATTAAAAATAGAACTACCATATGATCCAGCAATCCCACTTCTGAGTATTATCCCAAAAGAATTCAAAGTAGGGTCTCAAAGAGATCTGTACACCTGTGTTCATAGCAGCATTATTCACTATAGCTAAAACAGAGAAACAACTCAAATGTCCATCAATGGATGAATGGATAAACAAAATGTGGTATATGCATACAACGGCATATTATTCAGCCTTGAAAAGGAAGGGAATGCTGACACATGCTACAACATGGATGAACCTTGAGGACACTGCACTGAGTGAAATAAGCCAGTCACTAATGGAAAAACACTGCATAATTCCACTTATATGAGCTACCTAGAGGCGTCAGACTCGTACCGACAGAAGGTAGAAAGGTGGCTGCCAGGGGCTAGGTGGGGGGAGTGGGAGTTGTTGTTTAATGGGTGTGAGGTTTCAGTTTTACAAGATGAAAAGAGTTCTGGAGATGGATGGTGGTGATGGTTGGACAAGAAGGTGAACGTATTTAATACCACTGAACTGTACACTTAAATATGGTTAAATGGTAAACTTTATGTTATGTGTATTTTACTACAATAAAAAAAAAGAAAAAAAAACATTTTAAAAGAAAAGGAGTAGGGCCGGCCCCATGGCTTAGTGGTTAAGTGCGCGCGCTCCGCTGCTGGCGGCCCGGGTTCGGATCCCGGGCGCACACCAACACACCGCTTCTCCGGCCATGCTGAGGCCGCGTCCCACATACAGCAACTAGAAGGATGTGCAACTATGACACATAACTATCTACTGGGGCTTTGGGGGATAAATAAATAAATAAATAAAATTATAAAAAAAAAAATAAAAGAAAAGGAGTACAACTAGAAAATAAAACCAATTTGTAAAGCCAAAAAAAAAAAGGAGGAAGGGGACAGAGTCCTTGGGGCCAGCTCCAAGTGCAGCACCGCAGCCGCCGGTCTGTTCGACCAGGCCTCCTCAGCCTGTTCTCTGCCTTCCCCTTACCCTGCTGCTGACACCCCAAAGAGGGCAGATGCGGTCCCTGCCGGGCCCCAGCCCCTGCCCCCACAGGGAGACCGTGGCGGGATGCTGCAGTCACCTCACCAGAGAAGGACACAGCCCGTCCGACACACCTGCCCTCGCCTAAACCCAAGCCGCTGGGAACCACAGCCGCCCCGGGCCCAGCAGCCTACGGGCTCCACCCGCGCCGGCTCCCACAGGACGCCTGTGGGTTACGCACGCTCTGCCTCCTGGCCTCCTCTCCCGTCCCTGATATTTGGCCTTTGGGCGAGAGTGGCAGGAAAGATGAGACAGCACAGGAGAAGGAAAGGAAAGCCCTGGCCCACTCTTGGCTCTGAGGCCCAGAGGCTCTGCCCCCACGGGGAAGCTGATGTGTCTTCCGACGGGCCCCAGCCCTGGACCAGGCGAGCTGGGGAGGACGGATGGCCAGGGTTCAACTCCCGGCTCTGCAGGGGGACCTCGGACCAGGCACTCACGCCCGCTGAGCGCTGGGAGGGCATGTGGAGAGTGGGCGGGGCCTGGTGCAGGGTCCCTCCGGCACCCCAGACTTCCAGGCGGCTCAGAGAATATTCGTGATGGTCACACAGCTGTGACTTGGATGGGAACTCGTCCTAGCATCCAACCTGCTGCCTCAAGGAGGGTCCAGGCAGAAGGCCAGGGAACTCTAAGCTGGCAAATGCCCTCAAGGGGGGACAGCTTGGCTGCAAGGACCCATAGCATGGTCCATCCTGTCTCACCTGTTCTCCCTGTCCCTGCAGTAGTGCCAGGCCTAGTTCCCAGGGTAGAGGGAGGGTGCTAAAGGGAGGCCAACTGTCCCCACCTTGACAAGACGCAGGGAAGCCACCCAGTCCACCAAGAGAAAGCCCCTGGAGCTCCCGTCACTCACTCAATACACCACGCGGCCTGGAGAGCCCCAGGCGGCCCTAAATATCTCAGTGCCACAGTCTCCTATTAAGCAGACCAAATACCTATTCTAAATTTTCCTTAATAAATATACTAAAAGGGAAGGGAAAGTAATTGCTTTATCAAAAAATTTGCTCTGAGATTCACCTAAATATGTGGGCTTTCCTATTGCACTTATAATGTTTGATTTATGCATGGCTTTTTAGGATCTATTTTTCTTAAATAAAACAAAGACCACCTGTACAGAGCCACTGGAAAAACACCAAGGAGTGAGTGGCTCTTCAACTGTTAACCAAATATAGCACCAAACCCAGTCTGCCTTCTTTGGTCAATATTTACACGGACTTCAGCCTGCCTTGGAAAGGAAATTTGAAAGCATCTGGTGCACGGCCAGAGTGGTTGTCTGGATACGCAGCGTTTGGGTAAGCACCCGGGGCTTTTCCTGGGCATCACGAGGTGGGGGGCTGGGGGGTGGAGACACACCATCAACAACAACATCAACATCACCATAGTATTAGCACCCACACTCAGCCGGCTTTTCTTCTTCTTTCTGAAAAAAGGTTTACTTTAGAAGAGGAGACTTAAAAATTATTTTAGATCGGATTTATAGAGGTAAAAATAAAACTCACATAAAATAGAAATGTACCCTTTTTAATGTAGAGTTCTATGAGTTTGACAAACACACACAGTTACGTAGCCAAAGGCAAATCAGACAGAGGACACTGTGGTCACCCGGGACGTCCGTGCCCTTCACAGCCAGGCCTGCCCCACCCCCCCTTGAACCTTCTCCAGGGTGCCACCCGCATGGAATCCTGCGGTCTGCGGCCCACCCTCCCTCGGCAGGGAGCCTTTGTGACTTGTCCAGGGTGCTGCCTGCATCAGCGGTTCACTCCCTTCCGTGGCGGCCTGGAAGGGATTCCGTGGGGTGCGTGGATGGACCGTGGTTGGTTTATCCACTCCCCAGCTGAGGGACGCGTGGTCCTCAGGCTGCCGTAGACAGCTGCTTAGAGGGCTTTGAGTGCATGTGTGTTTGTTTTCATTTCTCCCGAGGTCTCCTTGGCTGGAGGGTGGGTGTCCATTCAGTGGTCTGAGCCGGCTGAGGTCTCTGCCAGGGAGCTGGGGCCCTTGGGGCACCCAGCCTGTCGGGCTCCGTGTCCCTCTTTCTGTGCCCCCTCCCACCCACTGCTGTGCCAGCACCCAGGAGGGTGGGCAGGGAAGACTGACCAGGCAGACAACAGGGAGCCCTCGTGGCCCCCAGCCCCACCACTCAGGGGAGCACTCCCACACTCCACAGCCCAAGGCCCAGCAGCAGGTGAGGGGACACACACCTAAACATCGAGGCCACAGCCAGGATGCAGAGCAGAGGCTCCAGAGAGCAGCAAGCAAAGGCTTGGGGACTGAGGGGACAGAGACCTCTTTATGGAAAAGAGAATTTGAGCTGAGACTCGAGAGCAAAACAGAAAGGAAAGAGTCCAGTGTAGGGGCCCGCAGGCAGGGGAGGGCGTGGGGGGCAGGGAAGGGGCCCTAGGGGGCTCACAGGGGTGGGGAAGACAGCAGTGGCAGGCCTGAGGCCCCAGACCTCTTTCCGCCCCCAGCTCCAACTCCCCATGGCCCAGGCTGCCCACCATCTGGGAAGCAGGGAGCAGCGCAGAGCCCTCTGCGGCCCTTCAGGGCACGCAGCTGCTGGACACCTACAGTGCCTGCCACACAGCCGGCCGCCTGTCACCCACTTCGCCGGGCAAGGGAAGATGAGCTGTCTGGCTACTTGCAGGGTGCCCCTGGGGTCGCCAGGCTGCAGCAGCAGGTGTGGGTGGGCCTTCATCCCTAGGGGCCTGGTCCCCAGCTCCAGCAAGTAGGGCAGTGGTGGCATCTGCCAGGGGGCCACTCACTAGGCTTGACAAGTTGGCCCCAGACCTGGGGCTGCGGTGAGGGGAAAGCAGAAGCTAGCACACATGTCTCAAGCCTCCAGAGGCAAGTATTTCCATGTCCATTTTCCAGGCTAGGACTCCAAGGTTCAGAGAGGGGAAGCGACCTGCCCAAGAGCACACAGCGACAGAGCCGGACTCAGGACTGCCAGCTTGGTCGGCAACTGCAGAAAGGTTTCTTCGTGAGCCCCCTGCCCAGGGAGAAATGGGCTGCCAGCCCCAGCTCCAAGGCCAACCAGATGGGCAATGGCCACGTGGGCCCAGCACTCAAGCACCCACCTGCCCAGCACTGCCTCCAAGAAGGTGTTTTGGGGCCAGTGAAGTCCCATTAGTGAATATTAGAATGTTAGTGCCTGAGCCAGAAGGGTGCAGCTAATCTTGTTATTCTTTAAGGTGAGCACTGTGCTGAGGAAAGTGGTTTGTGTAATTGAGCTCCCTCGCAGTTAATCCGGAAAGAGGGCCCAGTCTCCATGGACTAGATAACACAGCCAGCAGGACCCTGGCTTGGGATACAGAGAGCCTGCTCAGGTGACCCCAGACGAGTGCGCTCACCTCACCACGGCCTCGGATTCCTCTCGGGCCTTGCCCCAGGGCTGGCCCCAGAGCACCTGCAACAAGGCCCTCAGGGCGCCTGCAGGGCTGGGAGGACCTCTCCCGGCTGATCACCACCATCGGTCTTCTCGAGAGCGGGCTGACCTGCAGCAAGTGCACAAACAGGCCCGCAGCGCCTTGTGTTTTGTGGGATTCTCTTTCATGGAAGAAAGACAAGAGCACATTCGAAACTTTCAGCCATGACAGCACCCCAGCGCTGGCGTCTGTGTCATCTCTCGGGTTTCTGAGGCTGTTTCACATCCACAGTCTATCAGATCCTCAGCAGGGCCTGCGAGGCAGCGGGCATTCTGAGTATGGGCTGAGGCCCCACCGGGCCAGGCTCGTGGGCTATCCTCGCTGCCCATGCTCAGTCGCTGGGGGTGCAGGGCCTGGAGGCCACCGGGCCACGCCCCAGGACGGCAGGGGTGATGCTTCCATTCCTCAGAGACATTGCCCCGTCTGGAGCGGCCTGACACCAGAAGGGGTTCGGGGACACAGTTCCCTTCCTCCGGCTGCCTGCCCTCAGAGGCTGGCCTCCTCACCACCTCTAAACCAGTTTGTCAAACCCAGCGAGGTGCCCAGAGCGGTGGTGTGGTACCACTTGGGAGCCTGTTACAAATGTAGACTCTCAGGCCCCCCCAGACCCTGTGGGTCAGAGTCTGCATTTGACCCAGATCCCCAGGGATTGCGGGAAGGCTGGGCTGTTCTACGACATTCTGAGGGACCCCACACACCCACTCGGTTAGTGACTCAATCCTTAACCGTTTTCACCACCAGAAAGCTCTCGCGAAGTGTGAGCACAGCGGCTCTTCCCTCATCCACGCCGTCACTGCTCCACAGCTGACTTCCCTCCTCTGAGGTCCTGGGCCACGAGGCTGGTGCGGGAGCACGATTTCCACCACGCAAATAAGTCCCACGGTGAGCGGAGACGGGGTCAGGACCGGACTGTCTCCTGACAGTGTGGTGGCCCCCTCCCAGGCCCGCGACACTCGGCCCTGGAGCAGTCCCCGAAGGCAGCACAGGCCTCGAGCCCGGGCCCTGCTCAGAGCACAGCGCAGCACCTTCTCGAGAAATGCCCGTTCGCGTGGCGGAGGGCAAAATCAAGCTCTTGCCTTTTTTGACCTCTGAGCTTGACCGTCACGTGGTTCGCTAGACGTGACCCTGGTGACTATCAGTTACCTGTAACAGGAAAGTTGGCCACCACGAGGAGGAGAGAGCGCAAAGATGGAGCTCCCCGCTTGGCGGGATCTCAGGAACTCAGCCTTGCTAGGAGACGACCTCATGCTCCTTTTGGGAAAGACCTAGAGGCTAACATGGCTGGGGGGGAGCACGGGACAGGGGTCAGGGGAGCTGAGCGCCTACTCTGTGCAGCGCACTGCCTGGGGATTGTCTCACAGAGTCCTCACCGTCACCCATGAGGAAAGCACTTCATTTTACACACGAGGGAACAGAGGCACAGAGAGGTTAAGTGATTCACCCAAAGCCACACCGCTGATAAGTGGGAAAGCCCAGCCTTGAACCCAGAGCATGTGTTTCTAAGCATTAAGCTCAGGCCTGCTATCCCTCTGGCTGATCCCCCCAATTTGTTGTGACAGACCACACTGCAGCTTCCTCACGCATAAGGGTGGACTCGCCAACATCTCCCCCAGCTCTGACATCCTGCAGTGCCAATTACAGCAGCAAAATGGGGCCGCTTCCTCCACGTCCTGGCCAGCAGACATGGGTCCCAAGTGCATTCTCCTGCCCAACTAGGAACTTGACCTATGCATGAAATTGGGGCAGAAGCACAGGTAGTCTGAGCCATCACACCGCAACCTCCAGTGTTTCCATCAAGGGATCTAGAAATGTGCTTTGGAAGGAAGAAGAAAGGTCACATCCAGGTGATGAGAGATGACCACTCCCGCGCTGCTCCTTCCTGAGGGAGCCCACCTTGGCTCCAGGCCCCCATCAACCCCACAGGGCATGTGCCATTCCAAGGGCCACTTGGCGTCCTCAGCTTCCCAGGCAGCGGGCACAGTGGGGTTGTCTGGCCTGCATGTCCTGCAGTCCCTTGTGAGGCCACACCTGTAAAGCCTGACCTCTCCCGGGCACATGGCAGAGGACAGCTGGGACCTCAGAGCTGAAGCCCAGCCTACAGCCTGTGGTTCCTCACCCCCCATGTGGGTCACCTGAGTGGTCCTGGTCACAACCAGGCCACCACCGCGAGGCCCAGCGCCATGCTGGCACTCCAGCTCACCCCCAGAGGCCTCGCCTCTCCCACTCATTCCACCCAGAGGAGCCGTCCCCCGCCCTTTGCCCACATCATACCCAGGCTGTAGACACTGGAGACACTCCTCTTGTGGCTGCCATCCCCAGGAGCCATTCCCATGGGCCTGTGTCCTGCATCCTGAGTCTTGGCCTCATCTCCTCCTCCTGACTCCTGACAACAGGGCCTACACTATCTCCTCTCGTCCCTCCTGGGGCTGAGCACAGCCAGTGACTCATTCATCCATTCCATTCCAGAACAAAGCCTACTCTTGCCTGCTTCCAAACTTTTGCTCAAAATGTTCTCTCTTGTGATACTGAAGTTGTGCTGAGGTAGGAAATGTCCTTAGTTTTAGAGATACTACAATGAAGAGTTGAGGGGCATGTCACAGCGTTCATGACTTCAGCAAACATGGCAAGATGTTCTGGAACCCAGGTGACAGTGGTGGGAGGTTCGTTCTATTTTTCTGTGTGCCTGACATTTACCAGTTCCTCTGCCTGAGAAAGCCATTGCTCTCCCGCTTGTCTCTCCCTGCTAAAGCCTGCCTCCTTCAGGACTCTGTGCCTTCAGCCTGCTCTGTCTGCCCTCCCTTAGCCCCGGACCCCTCCTGGGCCTTGCTCCAGCACGGCATCTTCTGAGCCATGAAATCTTTTCCATACCCACTTACCTCCTCACGCAGCCTACGAACACAGGGGAGGGGCCCCGCCTCAATCCTTGTTCCTCTCCACGTCTCCCTGGGGTCCTGCTCTTGGGCACACTGGTTGAATCCCTGATATGCTAAGTGCTCATGCCCAGTGCCACTTCTGCATCTGCCGTGGCCCGAGCAAAGCCATCACTCATGGGGAAGAAAGGAAATGCAGTGTCAGTGGAGGAGAGTGTGTGCCACAGCCAAGGTGTGGGCAAGAACCTGCCGGACACCACCGCCACCATGGCCTGCCCGGCCCGCAAGCTCCTGGCACTGGCCTGGCAGTCCTGGACCCACCAGGTACACATTCAATTGGCCTGGGCTCCCTCCTGGGAGCAGCGAGGCTTTCTCCAAGACATCTGCAGAAGCAGGCTTCAAGCTGGCGCCACCCTCAGGTGGCCAGGCCAGGGTGGTGGGCATGACAGGACTGAAGCCACCCCAAGCACTTCTGACATTGCTAAGTCTGTTAAGGGCACGGAAAGAAAATACCTAGACAAGCAGATGGCGCCTGCAGGGCTGTGAGCAGCATCCTGGGGGGCCTCGTCACACACACACCCGCTTCCTCACCTCGTGGTCCAGCCCACCAGGCCTCTTGCTCATGGATGCAGCACAAAGATGCTCTGAAGCCAACCTGTATCCCGCCCCAGGGGGCCTCACTCTTCATGGGGCAGGGAATCGACAGCTGTGATTGCCACTGTTGGGGGCATGGGCATAAGAGGGAGGAGTGGCTTCCATTCCACGGGACGGCTGACCTGGCCTGTGGCCAAGGGGACAAAGTGTCCCTGGGTGACCTGACAGTGCTCACAATCTGGAGGCAGGCCATGAAATCCTAATTAGTTCCCGATAATTGCCAAGCTTATATGCCAACGAAGGCCCCCTTATTATCCTCACAGCTGCCGTCAAAACTAAGTTGGGGTTATTTCATTTGCCGCGTGCTGACCCAGGCCTTTGCCCACTGGGCTTAGTTTTCTTTTCTCTCCTTTTAAAGAACAGAAATGAGGTGGCCAAGGGGCTGGGCCTCTGCATGAGTCTAAGCGACCTGCTGGACAGAGCCAGGTGATCGGCTGGAGGCGGGAGGAGCCTGCGCCCTTCCCAAGGGCCAAGCTGAAGGCCATTCTCCTGCTCCCAGCGTGCTTACAGCAAAGCGTGGCCCGCCTCATGGCACCTAATGTTCCCGATTAGCAGCTTGGCTGTTAATGCACGCAGCCTTTGCCGAGACTCAGGATAATTAATTCAATAGGAAATAATTCAGCCGGCAAGGAGCATCGAGATGCTATTTCACACCTGCCAAGGCCAACTGAAACATTTATAAACCAGCCCAGACCCACCTGCAAGCAGGCGCAGGCTTGGGCGTCCCACGCCACAGGTCTGCTCTCTGGGCAGCGGTGGAGCATCTGCAAGCGCCAGGCCCTGGCCACGAAGAACAGGCCAGGCAGTGCCCTCAGGAGGCCTCCAATATGAGGCAGACACGCCAGAGATGCCATCGCCAAAGAATGGGTGCTAAGAAAGAAGAACCTGGGGCAGGGGTGTCAGAGCGGCCTCTCTGGCGGGGCGGCCTTCACAACAAGGCCTGAAGGATGAAACGGAGACCCACGCAGAACACAGAAAGAAGGGTCCTCCCAGCAAAAGTCCCCGGGGCACTCTCTCTCCCGCCCAGACCAGCCTTTTCCCACGTAGTCCCCCAGGCCTGCCGGTGTCTCTGCGCCAGGCCAGGCTCCTCCTGAAGGCCTCATGCCCTCCTCACATCTAAACCCCTGGGCGCACGTGTGCCTGGACCACTGGGACCCCCAGTGCCTGGGCTTCGGAAAGGGAGGGGAACGGACTGGTTTTTAACAAGGTAAGATGTCTTCACGTGAGAGAAGCCAGAGGCACCAGCAAGGGACATGGAAAATCTAAGTCACACCACAGTTGGGGAAATCATTCCAATCGCTGCCTCGACAAGAGCACTTGGACATGGGGGATGGAGAAGGCAGAACCAGGAGCTAAGAGAAACAGGAAGGAAATGTGGAACTCCAGGAGTGTCCTCAAACCAGAAGCACCAGCCCACGGACCTAACCAAAGACACCCAGTGGGAGGCAGGCCTCGCGGGTCTTTCCACCAGTCACCAGCACCCACCAGCACCAGCCCAGTCCTCACAAGAACTCCTGAAGCCTTGCAGGACCGCAGGCCACAGAGAGAAGACTCAGGACTTGACCGAGCTGTACACACCAGGCCTTCTGCCAGGGCTGCCAGCACCTGGGGCGCAGACACGAGGCAGGAGCAGCAAGGACAGGGTGGGCTCGGTGGGCGGGGAGGAGGGTTCCTAGAGGCGTTGAGCAAGAATGGGATCATCTCGCCCGTGCCCTCAAGGGACCCAGAGGCTCCAAGGTCTGTGGCCAGAGGTGTCCCAGAGTCAATGAGGGCTCGATGGTGGAAGCAGGCCTTGAGGACGGGAGGGAGGTCCACTGGGCTGGAATGCAGAGGTGGCTCAGGCCATACACATGCCCAAACCCAGTGACATTTGTCCGGAAGGCTCACTGACCATGCACTGGGACCAGCCCTCTACAGTGACATGCAGCATGGCATTTTTAAAACAACCTTCTATTCCGGAATACTCTTACATTTCCTTAAAGTTGCAGACAACACAGGGAGTCCCAGCATGCCTCCGGTCAGCTCCCCTGAGGTTGACGCCTCCTGGACCCACGGTCCATTTGTTACAACCACCACTGAGACAATTTGTCCGTTCCCTAGGCAAAAGCAGTGCTATTCTGCTGGGTCTGAGGACCCGGCAGCTTTCCAGCCCAGCAGATGGGAGGGGGGCATGCCCTGGTCACGGCCGCACAGCCACGCCATGCCCGCACAGCCACTTGGTCCCCGAGCGCCCACACCATGCCCTCGCCCTCCCGAGGCTGTGAAGACAGTGGAGGGGCAGAGCAAGGGAGGGAGGGAGCCCACCCCTGCCAACAGCAGGGAGGAATACACAAAGGCGGCGTCCTGCAGAAACCCAATCCCCTTCACAGAGTGGTGCGACCGTCCCTGAACAGCGCTGAAAGCAAGGGGACAGCGTGCCGGGCACAGGGAGTCTCTCTCCTCGCTGGGTACAGCCTGGGTTCAAAATACCACCTTCTGTGTTAATAACCCCCCGCCGGAACATTTCCCGTGACCTCCGAGGACAGGGACGTTTATGGTTCTCTGTCCCCCAAAGGGAGGGATGAGACAGAACAGCACGGTCTCTGCCTGCTACAGGCACAGCCGTAGCGTGGTCTCTCTGGGGATGAGCCTGTACAGCCGCTGAGCAGGCTGGGTCTAAACAGGAGCCCCTGTTGGCTTTGCAGATGCACAGCTGGGACATGGTTTAGGGTCCCCTGGGGCAGGTCAAGAGTCACACGCACAAGCCATGGTCTGATTTAGGACACAGGGTCTTGGGCCTTCACAAACACACTCCACACCCTGCCAATCTCCATCAGTCACACTCGCACCGATTCTTTGACCCGGCAATTCCAGGTCCAGGAGCAGAGCCTAGATATGTTTGCCCGCGAGTGCAAATATGCAGGATAAAGATGTTTTCTTCAGCACTGTTTATGGTAAAGTCAGAAACAAGCTAAATGTCCACTGCTGGGAGAACGGTGACTAAACAATAGGACATCCATACAATGGAATACTACACAGCGACTGAAAGGAACGACGCAGACCTATGGACGAGAAAGTGAACAATCTCCAAAAGCTGCTGAGAGCTACTGAAAGGGTTCATTAGAACAGTGCCCGGCACTCAGGAGACACTGGTAAATGTGAGTTCCCATTACTGCTCTAAGCCAGCTTCCTCTGCTTGTATGAAGGGGAAGATGTAGGGTGTGCGGAGGCGACCGTGCTGTAGGAGGGGAATCTGAGCACACGGACGCGCCTCCTGCAGACAGCATCTCGGAAGGGGGCACCGGGGAGAGGGGTTCGAGGAGACATTTCCACTCGTGCCTTTTGGTACTGTTTGAATTTCTATCATGCACATGTATTGCCTGCTTTAACATTTAAAATTTTAAACAGAATAACTGCAGAGACACTAACAACAACAAACTAACCGTCCCTGGGGTGAGAGGCTGATGGCCGTGTCAGGGAAGGTAGGGACCGTGGCTGGACGCTGGAATTGATCGTTGATCTTCGAGGCTGACACGGGTGATAAGGTTATGCAGCTCGTCACAGGTCTCCACCCCGTGGGCACCCGAGCCGCGGCTGGTGTGGAAACGGTCACGCCTCCCTCAGGTGACACGGTCGTACTGTACTCACGATTCTCACAAGCCTGATCGCGTGGACGCCCGAAACAGCAGAGGAGACGTGGGCAGTGAGACGTGATAGCTGAGGAGGGGTCAGAAACACTGAAAGGAGTCCTGAGAACGTGCAGCATCTGGGGCCACCACATGCAGGGGCAAGGGGGCCCCAGATCTCAACGGCCCTGGAGGAGCTCTGGGCCCTGCGCCACCACGACGGGGTCCCATTAGCCCATCTGTGCCTATGTGGGAGCTTAGAAGAACATACGTGTGATTTAAAAAGAAGACGGAACAAAAATAACTCCGGGCATTTAAAGTTTCAATAAAAGCTGGAAAATTCACTGATGCGAAACGGATTCCCCCAGAAGGTGCTGGATAAACGGCCACCTCTTCTGCCCAGTTCCTCGCTGTGCGCTCAGGCTTCTCCTCTTGGCAAGGACACCGCCTGCGGTGACGCTGAGCAGCCCAGCGCAGCCACGCAGCCCCCAAGCCCGGGGAAGGCGAGGGTCTGGGTGCCACCGAGGCCCCACAGGAGGCAGAAGGCAGCAACCGCAGCCCTGCAGGTGGCAGTTCCCTCCCCAGAGAAAATGTGCCAGCTTCATAGTTAACAAGAGGTCAAGGGCAGCTGTCATTTTTCTTTTCTTTCTTTTTTTTTAATCATCAGCTGCTGTTTTGACATGGAGACCCAAAGTCTAAAATTAGCCTGCTGGATCTCACACCTGACTTTCCAAGCTCCCGGGGAGCGGGTGTCTCCGCGCTGACCGTGGAAGGTGTCAGATCCGCACTCAGGGAACAGTGTCTTCTGAACACGCTGTCCGGCCCTGCCCGGGCTGGAGGACTGCTGTCCCGCTATGGGCCTGGGGAAACACCGAAGGTCTCTCACCTGGGAGGCTTACCACTTCCAGAAACCCCAGTCTCAACCTGTTCTTCATAGAACCGGTGCGCAGGCTTCCGTTCAGTATGAGGGTACTTGGTAGACTGGGGATAGAAAGGCTGTGAGGTCCCCACACGGTGTCCTTGGGACCAAGCCCTCAGGGACCAAGCAGTTGCCCTTCATGCAGCCACAGGTCAGATCTGGAGCCAGAGAGCAAGGGGTTAGGGCGCCACAGCCCCGCCAGAGATGGAGACTCCTGAATTGCCTTCTGCCCATCACCTGGCAGTTGGTGGGGGAGTCCCCCCAGGCCGCTGTCTGGGCTCAGAGCAGAGTGTCCAGGGCTTAGCTGGGGGAATGCTCCAACTTTCCGTCTTCTCACCTGTAATTATCCCTGTTCCCCGGGGACCCGTGAGGATCCAAGAGAGCGAGAGAGAGAGGGGGAGAGAGAGAGAGAGAGAAGGCTGATGTGCTCCACACACTGGGAATGCCTTTCCTGACTGCCACTCTGGTTTTGTTTCAGGGACTCCTCAAATGAAACCACACTCCCAGCTCCCTCACCCTCTGGAGCACCCCTAATTCTGCCCTCCTCCTGCCCTCCCATCTCATCATGAGTGGCCTCCTGGGAGAACCACCTCCAGCGACTTCCTCAGCATCCTTCACCATCAGCAACTCAGCAAAGTGAGGCCTCACGGCTCCTTCCAACTCTGCACATCTACTTGGGAAGTCTGGCAAAATCCAGAAACTTCTTGTGTGGATAACTCCCCTTTATTTCTTTTGCCTGTCTTGAAAGATGCCATATCCCAGCCACCGTAGATGGTGGGCTGCAGTTGGGAGAGTCAGTTTTCCTTCCTCCCTTATGCCCAACACATACCCCGCCAGGGAGTCTGGGCTACTCCAGACTGGATGGCCGGAGGCTTCTGTGGGAGGGGGGCACTTGACCTGTGACCTGAGAAGCAGGCTGAGGCCAAGCCAGGAGGCCTTGTAGCTGAATGCAAGCCGTAGCAACCCCAGACAATTTCAACACCTCCTCCTCTCTCTCCTCTCCATTTCCCCTGGGACACGGCTGGTGCAGAGATGTGTGGCCCTCAGTGAAGGAGAGAGCACTAGGAGATCCGTACCCTTCACCTCCGCCACCAGCCGGTGTGAGGTCAGGCTTCCGCCCTTCAGCAAAGAGGCGATGTGCCTAACGGTCAGTCAGTGAAGAGGCCGGAAGACGTAAACATCCCAGATCCTGCTTTAGGACGAACTGTCGAGGGCTTCAGGGGCACAAATATGGCGCCTGAGGATGGCTGACGGTGCAGGAACACTCTCCAGCAGGGGTGGGAGAGCTCGCCTCCAGCTGGGCCCTAGCAAACGGCACCCTTCCATTGCAGTTTTTCATCAGTACCAACCAGGGCGATTTCAGCAGATTTTTTTAAAAGAACTCATAGCCCAGAAGTGAAAGGGGGGCATATATCTATTCTTCACTTATTCAGTCTACATTTCAGACCCTGCATGGCCTCTATGCCACCTGGAGATGGGGCTCCAGAGGGGTCACAGCATATCTGCATGAGCACCAATGGTGCTGTTCCAAACCCTGCATGGGACCAACTCACTGACTTCTCACAAGGACCCTGTAAGCAGGTACTCTCATGATGCCCATTTCACAGAGGAGGAAACTGAGACCCACAGTCACCCAGCTGGTAAGTGGTAGAGCTAGGATCCACACTGAGTGTCGCCACCATCCCCTCAAGAAGAAAGGTGACATCCAGAGAGAGAAGGCAGAACTGGGCGCCGGGTAGAGGGGCCAGGCGTGTGTGGGGCACAGAGCAGCAGCATACTTTCTTCTGCCCCCAAAGGAAGCCACCTCTCACCAGAACCCATCGCAACTCAGTGGGGCTCACCGCCTCCAGCTCCAGGACAGCCCAGCACTGACAAAGGCCCAGGCTCCCACTGTCACTGGCTGGGGACACCCTTGGACAAGTGCCCTCCACCTGGGACACAGTTTCCTTTTCTGAAAGGTGAGGAAGAACTTTCCTGAACCACCATCTTCTAGGCCTGCATCACAAAAGAGGGTGGGGGCACTGTCTCCATGCCTGGGCCAGGGAGGCATTTATAGCTGAGTGTTCAAGTCTAAAGTTCTCCTCTCCTTTGGCCCCTGTAGGACCTGCATCGGGGCTCTGTTCAGAGAGCGTTCCCGGCTTTTCCGAAGGCTGATTAGGTCCTCTGTCCACACTGACCGCTGATGCCCATCATGATAACCCCAGGGCCCAGCCAGACTCTAAGCTGCCCTCCGGTCACGCAGAAACACACATGTTCATCCTCCATGGCTGAAGTCAAGGATGTTTCGCTGCCTTGGCACATCACTGAGCTGCTTCTGGGTCCCCCAGAGGATTCAGTCTGGTCGGGTGGCATGGTGGCTGCCTGGCGTCCCCTCCTCCACCTCGGTCCTCCCTGGCTTCCCCCAGAGCCTTTGCACTCACCGACACCCTCTCCTCCCCCACCTCTGCGCAGCCTGCCCCACTTGGGGACACACCCATCCTACATTGGGCTCTGCTAGCCTTTATCTCTTTGTCCCAAGCTTCGTTATGAAAAAGACATGTGGTGCTTACAAAAATACACACAGTAAAGAGATGGGAAATGAGAAACGGAAAAGGCGCTGGGGCCAGGGCTGCTGGTGTACACACAAGATCCTCGAGCAAGGGCCAGGGAGTTGGCTCAGAATCCCTGGAGGCTGAGGCATCAAGAAAAGCCATTTCCAGGAGTCTCAGGCTACTCACGGCTCATTCTGGTACCCAGGGTGGAGACAGGGATGCTCCAGCAGACCAAAGCCCACTGTGGGTCCATCATCAGGCTCCAGAGTTGGCTTCCTACTCACGTCTAACACCCACGGCTCCCAGAGCAGTGCCTCCCATGGGGCAAGTGCCCTGGAAATGTTTGCTGAATGAATCAAGACCTGAAGCAGGTCAACACGGGCCGGGCCCAGTCGGCACAGTGGAGTGGAGGGTGATGTTGCAGGAGCTGGGGTCCACAGCAGGCCACTCCCAAATCCGGCAGAGGCAGAGGTCCAGGACCGGCAGGTCCCTCAGGGCCAGGAGCTGGGAAGGGCAGTCCTGGGGAAAGCACGGGCATCCCGAAGCCCGTGGGGCGTCAATCTGGGGAGCAAGAGCTGGCCCCGCCCCTCCAGAGGGTTTGCCCACGGGGAGAGGGCCTATTTCACAGAAGAGGACACTGAGGCTTGGAGATGCTAAGTGACGTGCTCGAGGCAGGCAAAACCAGGATTGGGGCCCAGGCAGCCAAAGGCCATGCTTGCCCTTGTAGCACTGCAGGGACAGAGGCCAGCCGGCCTGGAGCCTGGTGTGAGGAGAGAGGGATGGAGATCATCTTAGCTAGGGAGCAGTTCAGGGCTGGGCTTCTTGAAATGGGCCTGTGAGCCTTCATACAACAGTGCGTCCTCAGAGGCACGGGAAGGCCAGCAGGGCTGGAATGAACACTGGGCAGGCCGTCATGGCCGGTGGGGAGGCAGCAGGGCGGGGCTGGGGGTACTGGCGGCTCTGGACTGGGGGAAACACTCAGGGCCGTTGGCAAGTCATGGCTGGGATCCCCAGGAAACTCTGGGGCACAGGGCAGAGCCAGAGAACAGCCTCAAATATGCGGGAGGAGAAAGGCTGCCACGCAGTCCCCCCTCCTGCAGTTTCTGCATGGGGAAACTGAGGTTCGGGGCGGATGAGACGGCTTGCCCGGCTGCCGGTCAGTCAGTGTGTGACCGGACTAGACCCGCACCGTGAGGCTCCCTGTCACTTGCTCTCTCCCCACTCAGGGGGTCCTCCTGGACCCTGAGCCCCGGGACGTTGACTGGGCAAAGCCTCTGAGCCCTACCAGCTGCTCTGACCACCTGAGGGCTCACCAGGCCCACCAAGACCCGGCCTCTTGGCCAATCACAGCAAAGAAATGGCCTGACCAGGCCAGAAAGCTCCCAGGCGGTCAGGGCGGGGGCGTGTTTCTCATGCCCCCTGCAGTGACTGGCAAATGTCTCGAAGGCTGACAGGCAGGTTCTGGCTGCGGCAGGGAAAGGCTCCAGGTCCTGCCCTTGGGAACAAGGCCAGATGCAGAAATGTGCACCAGGAGCCGGGAGCAGGAGACACGCCCTGAGTGACAGGCCCCACCTCACCACGCTGGCTGTGGGCCAGTTCTGGGCCCGCCCTGGGCACACAAGTTCTACCCTAACCACCAAACCAAAGCCACGGTGGAGGTCGTCTGGGGAGTGGGTCTGTGTGGCCCCACAGCCCTGCTCTCTGTCGCGCCATGCCTGCCCTGAGGGGTGTGAGCAGGAGTCGGGGGAGAAGAGGACTCAGAGCCCCCAGGTGCAGGTGTCAGCACCTTGCGACCAAGCAGGCCCTTCTGGCAAAGCCGCTCACAGCCAAGGAGCTGTGCAGAGACTGGGGTGGGCTTCCTGATGTGCCCACAGGTCCAGACCAAGCCACTCCTCCCCCACCTTCAAGGGCTCCCTGCCACCCCCAGCAGCAGGTGCAAGCTCCTCAGAAGTCCCAGGAAGCCTCTCAAGAGTCCAGCCTCACTCCGGCCACTGCCCCCAACCCTGCTGGACCTCCGGCACAAAGCCGCCTGCTCTCCCTCCCACCTCTCCTGCACCTAGACCATCCTTGTGCCCCTTGCACCCCACTCCCCGTTCACGCTCCCAGAGCTGCCCTGGAACTGGCCGTCCCCCTGGGCCCTGAATCCTGGGCCCAGCCTGGCACAGGCTGGGTATCCAGTGGCCATGCACGGTGTGACCAGCAATGTCCAGGACTCATGCGTGCCCACTCCCATCTCCTCCCTTTCTCTACAACCTTCCCGCCCCTTCCTCTGGACGCCATGGTCAAATCACATGATCAGCAGGACCAGCACACAGCCCAGGCACCAATCAGGTAGGACCCGGACAACAGCTCACACCCACCAAGCTTTGCCTCTGTGCATGGCACTGCCCCCGTGCCTCACGTGGATTATTTCAATACTCGCACAATCCTCGGACAGAGCCCAGGGTGAACCCGTTTCACAAATGAAGAAATTGAGGCATGGAGCTTAGGTGAGGACCTTGCCTGAGGTCGTGCCGTCAGTAGCTGGCCAGGACTTGGACCCAGGCGGTCGGATCCCAAGCGGAGTGTTAAGGCCCTGCTGCCCTGCCTGAGCCTAGCCCAGAGGACTGAAGCCACAGGACACTTCCACAACAGAAGCCCCAAGGCAGCCAGGCCACGAGTAACTGCCAGGGCTGCTGGTGTACCGGAGGTGCTGGGAGCGAGAAGAGAGACGGATGAAGGTGATGCTGAGCCAGCTCCGGGCAGCTTCCATCCATGTTCCTGTGCAACCAGTGAGGCCCTGACCACTGTGCCTATATTACAGATGAGAAGACTGAGGCTCAGAAAAGCCAAAAACCTTGCCCAGCTCTCTTGGCGAGGCGGTATCATCGGCAGGACAGGTTCGCATGCTCAGAGGCCCCCGCTCCTCCTCCCCTGGCCCCGCAGGATGGGCAGGGAGGACTCAGGGGCAGAGGCGCATGACGGGACTGGGCTCCTGGGGCTGAGCCAGCTGAGGACAGGCCCCAGGATGCCTGTGTCTGCTCCGCCTCCAAGCAAAGGCATCCCTTCCACGTGGCTGCCCCTTGTGCCGCCCTGCCCACAGAAGTCCACGTGCAGTCATGATATTGACACAGGTAGGGCACACACCAGCCAGGAAGCCAGGCTGTGGAGAAGCCCGTGCAGGGTGCACACATGCACCCCATGCCCCGGGAGGAGGGGCCCCAGAGCCGGATCTCCAGCAGGTGCTCTGAAGGCCTCTTCCTCCCAGCAGGGCCCCAGGGTTCCACCCCATCTGGGCCAAACCATGCTGCTGCTCAGGGCTGTGTTTGCACCAGGCAGGCCCTCCAGGGGGTGGGATGGGGGAAAGAGAGTAATGCACAGGAGCGGGAGCCCCAGCTGCCAGGCCCAACTCTGCATTCACAGCTGTGTGACCTGGACAGGTGGCAGGTCAAGCAACCTCTCTGGTCCTCAGCTGCTGCTTCTGAAAAATCTGGGGTTGACCCCCAGGGGCCTGCCAAATTGAATTCATTCAATTCGGCATGCACTGTGAACGAGACTCTGAGCTAGCTAGCCACGGGGTAATGAAAACACAGTAGCAGTCATCACTGGCGCTGGCGGTCAGCGTAGTGGTGGTGGAGCCAACAATGCTCGCTCTCGTGACAGTCCTCACTGAGCGCGCCCTCCGTGGAAGGCTCTGCTGCACCTTCACTGCAGGCCACCATGCATCGGTCCTGCCCTCAAAGGCTGGTGGGAAGATTACGCTGAGGACAGAGGAGTGCCACCACACCCGACCAGGCTGCCCACGCCCACCCCCTCTGACCTTCAGCCGCCTCACCGGTGACCGTGTCCAAGATTCCCACCTACTTGATGAGGAACAGATTCCACAGAACAGGAAACAGAGGGCTCTGCGGAGGACAGCCCTCAGTCACCCTCCTCACGGGAGCACGCCTTTCTCCAGCGTTCTGCAATGCTAAGGGAAGAACCCTGTGACCCCTTGTGAAGGACAGCTCAGCTAGGCCGAGGGTCTGTCCTGCAGCGACAGGGGAGAAGCTGAGGGTGGGCACTGGGGGCAGACTCTCAGGGTTCCCATGTGCTTGCCGTGGAGGAGGTGGGGGAGAGCACTTGTCTACCCCAGCAGGCGGGCTGGGTCCAGAGGCAGCAACGATGGCCCCCCGCCGGGGTTGGGGGGGCAATAACTCAGATGTGGGCCCTTCTGAAGGTGTTCTGGGGTTGGAGCGAACTCGCTGCTCAGCTCAAGACGCCTTCCCGACGCAGCACTTCCTCTGAGGGCTCCCCGGAGCCCTCTGGACCCGCCCTCACCACAAGTCTGCCCTTGGCGCTGCTGGGGCACCTCCTGAGAGACCGACTCACTCCCCCAGCCTCACGGTGAACCCACAGAACTCAGCTGGGGCCCTTGGGAATCGGTGGCTGGCAACAAGCCAACCTGCAGATGGACTGCCAGCTCCAGAGCCACCCAGGCCAGGCAGGAAGGGGTGGGCGCAGGCAGGAGGTACGGACTCTCCTGAACGGATGCAATCCACGTGAGTGTTACTACTGGTGCTGGCAGGCAGGGGCCTGAGGGGGCCGCCCCGGCCCGAGCACTGCGGCCCCTCCAGCTAGGCTGCACAAATGCTCTCACCCACCGGGCTCTCGGAGGGAAGTGCCCCCTCCCCTCCGCTTCCCGCTGAGCTCGCCAGCGCCAGCAGAACATCACGGGAGGAGTCCCGGGATTTTGGGGGAAGAGGCACAGGGCACACTTCAGGAGGAAGGGGCAAGTTGGGGCCCAAGATACAGGGATGGCCAAAAAGGCAATTAGAACTTTACAAGCAAATAAAATTAATAGTAATAGTAACCTCCAATACATGCGCTTCTTCTAACACCACCAAGCAGTTAACTCACTTCTGACACTATCTACCTGGAGGTAGTGTGGATCCCACAGGTTAAGGGCTCAGTCCCACAAGACCACCCCCACACACACTTCAGGCGCCAATCCCAAATCCAGGCTGTCTCCTGTGCTTCTGACTGACTGGCTATAGACTGCAGGTTCCAACGATCCCCTTCCTTGGCTCCAATTAATTTGCTAGAGCGGCTCACAGAACTCAGAGAAACGTTTACTTACTAGATTACTGTTTATTATAAAGGATATAACTCAGGAGCAGCCAGATGGAAGAGATGCACAGGGCAAGATGCACGTGGGAAAAGGGGCGGGGAGCTTCCATACTCTCTGGGCACCACTCTCCCAAATCTCCATGTGTTCACCAACCTGGAAGCTCTCTGAACCCCGTCCTTGTAGGGTTTTATGGAGGCTCCATGTCGTAGGCATGATTGACTAAATCATGGGCCACTGGTGACTGATTCAACCTGCAGCTCTTCTCCCCTCCCCAGAGGTCAGGGGGTGGGACTGAAAGTTGCAACCCCCTAATCACGAGGTTGTGCCTCTGGCAACCAGCCCCCATCCTTAGGTGACCCAGGGGCTTTCCAAAAGCCACCTAATTAACATAACAGAAGACATTTATCGCTCTCATCACTTAGGAAATTCCAAAGGTTTTAGGAGCTCTGTGCCAGAACCGGGGACATAGAGCAAATATATATTTATTATAAATCATAACATCACATAATCCCTTCCACTCACACTGGGTTTTACTGCTCACCAAACCTCTTCACGCTGCTTCTCCATTTGGTGCCCATGACAACCCCGCCCACCTTATGGGCGGACAGATGGGGGTGGGAGGCGAAGGAGCAGGTCACCCGCTTTCCACCCTATTCCTTATCTACGCAGTAGGATAACCGCAAAGAAGGATAACCCCATCTGGTCAGGGGGCCGAGGGGCCGGGGCCCTCACAGTCCTCACCACAGGTCCCTCTGCCTGTGAGCACAGCCCTCAAAATGGGCACAGCCCTCGAAGGCTGGGGAACCTCACACTTGCTGTGTGCACCCTTTCCTGGCTAGTTGGGGTGAGTCCACAGGTCACGCTGCAGCGGCAGGGAGAGTGGCATGGGCTCCACGGGAGCAGAGGGTCCATGTGCACACCCTGCCCTGCACTGCACACCGCGGGGGCTGCCTCCTCAGCCAGCAGGAGTGGGCCGCCCTCGGAGCAGGCGGTGGGGCAAAGAAAAAGTAGCAAAGGTGTGTTAGCAGCCAGGTGACTACCTGTCCACCCGCAGAGCCTGGACCTGAGCACAGGGACCGGCTCCTGAGGCTGGGCCAGAGTCTCAGACCATAGGCACCTGATTTTGGAAACTACTGTGGGGACTTTTTGCAGGCTCCACCTCCCATCCTCAGCTCCACCCCCAGGCCCTCTCCTCGTTCCCCATTTTCCATCAGGTGGCCTGGATTCTGCACCCTTCTCCACCCAGGACCTCTGAGCTGGGCTGCTCAGCTTTGATTTCAGCCTCTCTTCATGACCTCTGGCCCTGCCCAGTGCACACCTCGGTACCCCCCACAGCCAGCCCAGGCTCCCCGGCCACCAAAACCTCAGGAGCTCAGCACCCCAGGCCTATGTTGGCGTCCCCCCTTTGAACAAACTACTGAAATTGTTATCCCGGGTCCAGGAGCAACAGAAACATGGTGACCTTCCCTGAAATGCAAGAGGGCGTCGCCCAGGGTCTTCAGAACTTGACCATCTCCCATCGTAGCCCTCCTGAGTCTCACTGTGCCAAAGCAGGGAACAAGGAGGGCGGGAATCAGGGGCAAAGGTGGCGAGAACAGGGCTGCCTCTTGGACAAGCGGTGAAGTGGGACTCTGCAGCCTGGCAGCAGCACGCATGACACCCGAGGGCCGACACCACCACCTGGCTGCGAGGCCCCGAGCACCACCAACAGCTCGCATCCGCCCTTGCCTGGAGCTCGAAGTCTCTCCCCAGCTGCTTCCTGACTCCTGGAGACAGGAACGGGCCACCAGCTACAGAAATACTCTCCAAGATGTATCCTCAGGCCGTGGAAAATTTCTGGGCATAAGATTCTGGGACAAGTGAAAGCACTTGGCCTGAAGCTCGGGGAAGCGGCTGGGGAGATAAAGGCTCTGGGAGTTTCCACGGACGTGAGAGCGCTCCAGAGACACCTGCAACCAGACGGCCCCCACAGCTGCTTCTCCTTCGAGCCAAATATGAGTCTGGGCACTCGTGCTTCCAAACCCTTTCGCACCCATTCCCGCCCCGACAGCTTCGCTGCCAGGTCTGAGAAAAGGGGGGCAAAGTCCACTCCTCGAGACCTAAGATGAGGAAACTGAGGTCCAGGGAAGGGAAGGGACTTGAGCAAGTGAGCGGTGAAATGAGGCAAACACCCAAGCCGTGGACATTCTCCAGGGCCTCAAAAGAAGACCCGGGAAGGGGCAAAGCCAACCACACAGCCAGGCTCGCTCCCAGACTGCATCTCATTCATTCCTGACAGTGCACTCATGGGCGCACTCGTGGGGCCAGCGGGAGGACTGGCCACCCCCTCACAGGTGCAGAGAGAAAGGACCACCTTGTCTGGCCCCCGCTCCCCAGGCTACCTCAGGGGTCATCCTGGATGAAGGAAGGACTCTTTTCCATCCATCCCTTCCCACACTGGGCTAGGCCCCGCCTCAGCTCCAGGAGCTCTCAGTCTAAAGGAGGAGACGAAACACAAGCTCACAGTGAACAGGGTTCCCAGAGCTGTGGGTGAGCAGTGCAGCAGGGTCGGGGAGGCACCGAGGGGGTGCTCAGCAGTGTCTGCTCAGGGTCCGGGCTCAGGGAAGGCCAGCTACAGGATGAGCAAAGGCCTGCGAGGGAAACGGGAGGCAGCCAGGCAGAGGGGAGGCCCTTCTAGGAAGAAAGAGCAGACTGTGCAAAGGCACGGAGGAATGAGAGAAGACACGTCTGCAGAATGGCGGAGGGTGGAGGGCCAGAGCTCCGGGAGGAGGTCACAGGAGATGCGCCCTATGGAGGTGGGTGGGTCCAGGTCTGAACGACTCCCCAAGCCACACACATCTAACCTGAAAGCCATGGGGCCCTACAGAAAGATCCAAGCAGGAGGGCTGGACCTGCTGAAAATATCCAAGAAAAGGCAAGGTAATAAGACTGCCCCCAGCCCTGGCCCCCGCACCCCCTGTGCTGGAAGGATCCTGAGGGCTCCTCTACACCAACCCATGCGGCCAGGAGCCGGTCCCACTGCGTTTCAGTGACGCTGACTCCACACCTGCCAACGCTGTCGGATGTCCCCACACACTGCAGAGGCCAGAATCAAAAATAGATCATGGCAGGAAGACGTGCGGGGACACCCCCCATCCCCCCACCCACAGCACGGATTTTCTAAGGAAACTCAAACTGCATCTCTAGAATATCAGGGAGCCGTGGGGAAGGATGAGCTGGTGGAAGAAACCCAGCTCTGTCGGGTTTCGCCTGAGCTCCGGGTGGGGAGAGAGCCTTCTTTGGATTCCCTGCCTTTTGTTCTCAACTGCGTCTCCAAGCGATCCTGGCACAGACTGTGAGCTGACCCAGGTCAGGGAGCTACGTACACTTTATCACTATGTTGCCCAGACACCAAGATTCTAAAGTTTGCCCTGCCTGATGGCACAACGCTCCCCCGCCAGGCAGCTGCCAGTGGCCCCACAGAGCGATGCTGCTGCCCAGTATGGCTCTCCATTCAGAGAGGGATGGGGCCTTGGGGGCGGGCAGGGCTGCTCCCAGCTAAAAATACACATCTACTCCCTGGTTCAGAAACCAACACACACGTACACGCCACGGAACATCTTGCACTTGAGCCAGAGTGGAGAGGCCGGGGAAGCGAGCGTGGGTCCCTGGTGACAAGGAGCTGATTGTCCCCAGCCATGGAGCCGAGGCCAGATATGCCATTAATTCTGTAGGAATCCAGCTCTGAGCACAGCTCGGGCAAGGACAACGGGGGGGATGGGGATGCTACGGTGTCCTAGATGACATCAGTCACAAGGGACAAGTGGCCAGCCAGTTAGAGCCCTCTGCTCTCAGAGCCAAGGTCTCTGACAGTCCCAGCCAGCCAGCTGGCTCCACTCAGAGAAAAATCCTTCTTGTGCCGCGGGCTACACCAGTAAGCCCAGCTCAGCATTTCCGCAATGCAAGAGGCGCCCTGGCTGAGGACGATGTCCTCCCACCCGGAAACAAGGGCTCAGAGCCCAGTGGGTGCGTGGCCATGTCCTGGGAGCCAGAGGGTCTCAGACAGCCTGGTTCATGTCCCAGCCCAATTTCCCTGCCTGCCTGAATGAGACGCACACACCCGCTCACACGTGCATACACCCACACACACTTACACGCTCTCACACGCATACACACACTCACGATACATTTGCACTCACACTTTCACATACACTCTCACACTCACACAATACACCCACACACATATATGCTCACACACACGCTCCCACACTCACCGTCTGCCTGTAGCAAACTATTGGGGTCACAGGCCAGCATTCAGGGTCCTCCCTCAGGGGACCCGTGCCCGCTCCCCATCTTCTCTCCACACACACACCTCCCCCCCTTCCTTTGGTCTTCTCGACTCTGCCTCCTCTGGAAAGCCCAGCCATCACCTTGCAGCCTTCAAGCCAAGGAGCCTCACGACACCCTCTCTCATCACCTGTCTTCTGGATATGTTCTCTAGTTGCAAGCTTTGTTACTAATCAAATCCCGACCTTTAGAGTGCACTTCTGACATTCAGTCTTATCTTGCTGACCCCAGCACCAGTTCCAGGAAGGCAGGGGCCACCCCCTGGGCCCAGCACAGGGCCTTCCCAGGACGGGACTTGGTAAAGCGAGTGGGTCATAGCGTTTCAGAGCTTGACAGAACCTCAGCCGGATGTCCTCACCCCACAGGGGAGAAACCTCTGGCCCAGACGGGGTGTGAACACAGGGGATGCGACCTGGGCCTCCCTCCCGGGTGCCAGGCTAGTACCCTCGCTTCAGGCTACAGCATCTGCAGGGTCAGCTTCCTGGAACCTGTGGGAATCCCCCAGGGCACCCCACAACAAGCCAGTGGATTGCTGGCTGAGGATCTGAAAGCAGAAAATGAGGCGGCACAGCAAATGCACACTAAAGGTGTCAGGCAGGGGAGGAGGCGGCGAGGGGTGGGACAGGCTTCGGAACACACCCACCTGCCCTTCCCTGACTGTCACCTCCTCCATCCTGGAGCAGGAGCGTGGGAGCGCCTCGACTTGCCCACAGCGCCACCTACCGTCCTGCTGCCCCAGCTCCCTCTGAAGCGTGCGGCCGCCAGGTCAGGGCCACAGGTATTCGGCAGGATAACTGTCCCTCTCTGCGGGACCCCTCGGCAGGTGGCGAGCTCCCTCACTTCCTGGAGAGGGGGAGCTGCCTCCTCCCAAACTTGCCCTCTTGGGGGGCGGCATCCTTCTGCAGGCTAGGGTGACCAACCAGGACTGAGGGGCTCCAGGGATGCGGGAGTCGCAAGGCTAAACCCAGGAACGCCCCAGGCCAATAGGCAGGTTGGTTGTCCTGCTACAGACACGGAACCACCACCACACCAGCAGGGCCCAGGAGGTTGAGAGGGCCCACCAAATACATTCACTCTGCGAGCACATGCGAAGGGGCTGCCCCAAAACCGGCTGTAGATCCCAGCCTGAGAGAGAGGGGTCTGAGGCCGGGAAGCCCGTCCTGGGGGGCTGCACTGACCCTCAAAGGATAGGCGGTAGGTCTCAGGCAGAAGAAACAGCACGAGCAGAGGCATGGGCATGAGAAAGCGGGCACGCCAGGGGCGAGCAGAAAGGTGGGCTGGCCACTCGAGGCTGGACGAGCATGACCTCAGAAGTACACTCTCGAGGCTGATGAAACCCGTTTGCCGGTCCCCACTTACAGCCCCCATTTACACGTGCTGTCCTGGCAGGATTGTTAACAATGCCCCTTTCCCTCTCCCAAGGGTCCCCCTGCGGAAGAGTAACGACACTGTCCCTCTGTCTGTAATCGCCTAGTCTGGCAGGGTGTCCAAACATGCTGAGACGTCGCAATCAGCTGTGACGCCCGTGACAGCAATTTGTCTTCGATAATAGTTAGGGCACCAAAGCATGTGAACAATTCTGTTTTGTAAACAAGGGGAGAGCTGCAGGCTACGGAGTAACAGTGTGTCCTGACAGGAGGGAGTTCTGGGAGCGGGAACTGCGCGGGAACTGCGCGGTGTCACGCCTATCTTATCTTGACTGAGACTCCAGGAATGGCTGGGCGGTGGTGCTTTACTCCCTGCACTGCCCTTTCTCTGCACGGATCACGGTACGCACTTGCAAGTGCCACACAGATGGAGACAGGCTCGTCCACTGGGTGCTGTGGCGGAAAACTGGGACAGAGCCCAACTACGGGTGGAGGCAGTGAACACTGCCTGCAGGCCCGTCTGTGCTGGCGGCACCGGGCGTGAGCGCAGAGAGGTGAAGCACACGGGGCTGGGGGCACAGGGGAGCAACGGAGGTGCCGCTTCAGCTCTCAGAACACTGGGCTCTGAGGGAGGCCACGGGCCAAGAAGCGATGCTGGAGGGCACACGGGACACGCGCGGTGGGCACACAGGGCTGCCTCCCCCAGACCAACAGGGGCCCTGAGCCCCTCAGGGGAGCCTGGCAACGTCTGCAGACACCTGAGACTGTCATGACACAGGGGTACTACTGACACCTAGTGGGCGGAGATGGGGAGGGGGTGTGGTTAAACACCCTGCCGTGCACAGGAAGGCTCAAAACGTCAAGCACGCCAAGGCAGGCAACGCTGACCTGGAGGGTGGGAGTGGGGGAGGGGTTGTGGGGAGCAGGGATGACCACCTGGAAGAGGTGGCACAGGTGTGCGGGGAGCCCTGATGAGAGGATGTCACCCAGGGAAGCGGGGACCCAGGGTGATGGAGGGTGCAGGTGAGTGGATGCCCGACAGAGGGGCCTCATGGAGCAGGCAATGAGCTTACACTTTCTCCTAGAAGAGACAGGCGCCTCTGAGCAACTGAGAGGGTGCTGGGGTGCTGGGTGGGGGTCAGTCCTCGGCCCTGTATCTATGATGCGTGAATGAGTGAGTGTCACTTGGGGAAGGTTGGAGAGGAACAGAGAGTGGCAGGGGGCCTGGCGAGAAGGCTGCTGCGCCAACCCGGGTGATGGCGGTGGCCCTCACGTTGAGCACGAGTGAGGGCAGAGCCTGGGGGCAGGTGAGAGGAAGGAGCGCAAGCTGGACCCTGGATCTCCACCCCAGGCCCCTGGGACAGGGTGGCTTCCTCCTTGGATACAAGGAAGGAGAGCACATCAGGGAGGTCTTGGCCGGGGTTCAAGCAGCAAGCTCCCTTTTGGGCCTGGACACGGCCGGGCGGGGCCACAGCAGCTGGACCCAAGCTCCTGGTGCTCTGAGATGATTCTGGGCCAGAGACTGAGACACAGATGACACAGGGAAAAGCCTCAATTAGTCCCTCTGTAGCACCTGATCTTTTCACAACTTTAGTCACAAAACTATTTGTGGTCTCTGAGAACAGAGACTGCACAGGTTTATTCCCTGGCTCCCGCAGGCTGGCACACAGCAGCTTCTCCATGAGCACTTGTTGAATGAATGAATGACAGCAGAGGAAAAGAAGTTCAGGAGCAGCAGAGAGCTAGCCAGTGAAGCAGGTGGGGCGCAGGGAGGCCAGGATTTCCAGCCAGGGCGAGCGCCAACAGCGTGACAGTTCCCCCGAGGTCCAGGAGAGAAGGCAAGAGGCCTCCTCTGGACGGAGCAACAAGGAGCGTGAGGCTGGGGACAAAGACTCTAACAGAGGAGGGGCACCCCGGCTGCCCAGAGCGAGGGGCAGGGGAGGGGTGGGCGGGTGCTGGGGGAGGACGTGTGTTGACAACTCCAGCCAGTGCCAACGTCCCCAAGAGCACAGCCCCGGGAGGCAGACAGTGGGCCCTGGAGCGGCCAGAAGGTCTGGGTCCAAGGCCAGACTCCTGAGCAGCCGCTCTCCACCGCTTTAGACATCATCTCCAGACCAAACACTTCCCTGAATTCCAGACTCACACGCTCTCGTCTCTACCTGAAGTCTCACAGACACCGTAAATCTGACACGGGCATAACGAGCTCTCTTCCTCCACACCCTCGCCTCCCTCAGTCGTCCCATCTCAGCAAATGGCCACAGCCTCTACTATTCTGCACCCAGTTCCAACCTGTGGGTTTTCCCCCCACCACATTCTAGCAGTTCTCTGATACCAGCTGGGTGTCCTACAATTCAACTCAATTCTGACACAAGCTACCCAGCTCACAGAACTCAGGCAACCAGCTTACTCACTAGATTACCAGTTTATTACAAAGGATATTAAAGGATGTGAATCAACGGCCAGACGGAAAGATGCAGAGGGCAAGGTATGGGGAAGGGGCGCAGAGCTTCCCTGCTCTCGAGGTGTGCCACTCTCTCCACGTCTCCACGTGTTCACCAACCCGGAAGCTCTCTGAACCCCGTCCTTTTGGGTTTTTATGGAGGCTTCATTACATAGCCATGATTGATTAATTCACTGGCCGTTGGCCACAGCTCCTCTCCCCTTTCCAGAGGTTGAGGGTAGGAATGAAAGTTCTAACCCACTAATCACTTGGGTGGTGCCCCTGGCAACAAGCCCCATCCTGATGTGCTTTCTGAAAGTCGCATTATTAACATAACAAAAGACACCTTGGTCTCACTCAATACTTAGGAAATTCCAAGGGTTTTAGGAGGTATGTGCCAAGAGAAGGCCAAATACATATTTCTTACTATAAGTCACTCAGGTCCCAGCCATGGGGCTGGCCCTGCCTCCTCTCTCTTGCACTTCCCACCCAAAAGATGGTAAATCCTGCTGACTCTTTCTGCCTTCCAACTGTGCCCAGGATCTGACCACTTCTCCCACCTTCACTGGTGCCACTCTGGTCCAAGCCACCATCTTGGGCCTCAATTGCTGTGACAGCCTCCCTGCTCCGCCCTTGCCCCCCTCATCTGTTCTCATCACAGCGGCCCACGTCAACCTTGTCAACCTCGAAACCTGAGTCAGATGGGGCCACTCATCCCATGGCTCCCAGCTCAGATCCATCGGTCTTCCCCACGGCCTACAAGGCCCACACGTTGTCCCAGCCACCTCTCCCGTCTGCCCTCCATTCTCCTGTCAGATTCCAGCCAGTGGCTGTTCCTTGAAATCACCCAGGACTTCTGCCCAGGACTTTTACAGTGCTGTTTCCTCTTCCCAGATGCCCGAGGGCTCCCTCCCAGGTGAGGAGCAGCATCTGCTCAAAGGTCACCCCTGCCAGCCCTGCCTGTCTCCCCACCTTCCCCTGCCTCACCACCACCGGGCGGTATATGTGCTTTTTCTCGTACTGCCACCTCCTAGAAGGTCAGCTCCATGAGGACCAGGGCTGTGTGTCCGGGCGTCCAGGACAATACCTGGCACATAGTGGGCCCTCAATAAATATTTGAAGAAGAAAGGAGTGAACCTCTTCCAGCCCCAATTTCCACAGCGGATAATAACAGCCTTTGCTGTGACAATTAACAGAAATACGGCACGAAATGCACTCAGCACACGTGTGGCAAGTCCTGCCTAGCATCAGCTATTATGAGGACTGAATGAGTGTTCGTGAGGTGCTGTCACGGGTGCGACCTCTCACTACTCGAGGTTGGGACTACCGTCCCCACGGCGTCCCAGAACTGGGGTCCCACGTTCCCAGCCTCCCAGGGCCACTCCGCTGCTCTCCCGGGCAGCAGCCCGCTAAACCGCAACATGTTTCTGTAACTTTTCTCATTCTGAAACGACTTTGAAGAGCTCTCTCTCTCTCTCCCCCACTAACGACCACAAACTATTCTAGTAAATACTTTTTGGAAAAACAAGGCAAATCAAAAACGTATGACAAAAGAAAAGAAGCCTTATGACAAACACACCGGCGCGAGCTGCCTGTCCCGCAAACCCTACCACCTCAACCTCTCGCTATCACGGACGTTGTTGGGAGCTGCAGCATGGCTTCAAAAAGAAATCACAAAACACACAGCGGGAGGTAACCGAAGGCGCTTGTGTACGACGAAGTGTCCCCAGGACCCGCTGTGCACGCAGCAAGCCAAGCCCCCAGCACTGGGACACCAGCGGGCCTGCAGTCAAGGCCAGGCCCATGGGGAGGCCTGTGGACCAGAGGATGTCTTCCAGCAGGGATCAGTGGCCTCCTTAATACCCTCTGTTAGTTTCCTGTGGTTGCTTCTGTCACAAATTAGCCCACACCAGGCGGTTTACAACCACAGAAATGCACTTTCCCCCAGCTCTGGAGGCCAGAAGTCTGAAATCAGCATCACTGGGCCCGAATCAAGGTGTGGGCAGGGCCGCGCTCCCCCGAGGCTCCAGGGGAGAGTCCCGTCTGCCTCCTGCAGCTTCCGGTGCCGCGGCCTTCATTGGCTCACGGCCACATCCCTCCCGGCTTCAAAGCCAGCATCCTCACACCTCCCTCTGCCTCCCTCTTGGAAGGATACATGTGCCTGCATTTGGGGCTCGCCCCGACCATCCAGGACAATCTCTCCATCTCAGGATCCTGAACTTAGTCACACCTGGAAAGCACTCCTTTTTTTGCATATAAGGGGACATTCACAGGTTCCAGAGAGTAGGACACGGCGTCTTTGGGGGCCACCTTCCAGCCTGCCATGCCTCTTGACCCATCCTTGTCTCGAGCTGCAGATGCTGAAAAGGAGAAGTGGAAGAGGAAGGGGGTTGGGCAATGGGTGAGCACGGGGAGAGCGAGGAGGGGCTCCACGAGGCCAGCTCTCAGCTCCTGTGCAGAGGTATGTGTCATGTCAGGGCCAGCTCTGGCACACGGGGGCCAAGGCCTCCCAGGAGTGTGGCGAGGGTCCCAGGAGGCCTAAAGAATGGTTTTGGACAAAGCAAGCTCTGGACCTCCGTCCCTGAGAGCTCCCCCGGCCCCTCAGGTCCCCTCTGGCCCGAATCTGGCACCGACTCTCTCAGGGCAGGCCCAGCATGTGCAGGACAGGAGGGACAGCACATTGGGAACGTGGCCTCTTTAAGAGGAACAGCCTTGCCCCCACCCCACTCCCTCCCACCACCCATCTCCCCAGACAAAGAAAAGACCTAACTCATAAACCAGATGAGAACATGTCCTGTTCTGCCCCCGGACCAAGGAGTCACCTGAAATGAAACCGGTCTGGAACAGCGTGTTGCTAACACTGAACTTGGTGTTATTCCGCAGGCTGCCCCCAGTGTGATCACAGGACGTTCGTGGCTCTGCATCAGTAAACCCAAGCAAGGGCTGAGCCCCAGGACCAGCAGCTCGCCCGGCCCTCGGGCAGGAGCCCCAGGAAGCAGCCCCAGGAGCACCACTGCCCCTCCTTTCCATCCCTCTGGAGAGGGCCACACCATGGAGAGCTGGAAACCCCCAAGTGCTCCCCCCACATCTTGGTGGGGAGGGGGCACCTCAGAGAAAGGCTACGGCCGGAGAGACTGCCCTCCCTCCCACGCCTTCCTCCGAAGGCCCAGAGCCCCTTCCCACACAGCCCTGCCCCAGCCCAGCTCTCCATCCTCCGAGTGTCCCGTGCACCCCCAGAAGAGCTGGCTGCCGCTCTGTCTCCTGCTTTCACTTCTTGTCGGCTGGTTCTTGCCACCCAGCATGCCTCAGTCCAGTGTGTGCAAACCATTTTGCAAGAAGCTTGTTTAGGAACAATAATCACGTTTATAGAGCACATCTGAGGGGGTGGGGACTCACACGAAAGTGACCTCACTGTGTGGCATGGCAGAGAGGGAAGAAGGCCCTGACACCGAGAATCCACCTCACCAACTAGAAGACCACGCGCGAGATCGTCAGACACACGTGGGCAGTTCCCTCACAGGACAGCCCTGCTGCCCCAGACCTGCCCAGCAGCAGCCCAGGCCATCTGCCGATGCCAAGACATCCCAGGATCCCTGAGGTGGGGGGCTTCCCTGGTCAGCGTCCCCCAACTGGTGCCAACCTCAATGGGAAGCAGAGAGAATGATTCCACACAGGCAGACACAGGCAAGGTGAGGAAAGAGCCATCCGTCTGTCCGTCCGTGCAGCCCGCCAGGACAGTGTCAGAGCGGGGGCACTTACCACATTCCAGAAGAGCGGATTGAAAGTGATGGCGAGGACGGCAGCCACAAAGCGGGGATCCGAGATGTCCACGTAGCCCAGCAGCCGGGTCATAACGCAGAGGTCTGCCTGCAGGACAGAGCTGGCATCAGCAGGAGACCCGCCAGCCCCGCCAGCCCCCTGGCCCCTTCCCGGCCTGGACACGGGGAGCCCAAGGAACGACAAGCCCCCGGAACTCGGAAGCAAAGTTACCCTCTGGGAACACGCCAGGAGGCTCGGGCACGGCCCAGTCCAGCAAAGGCTGCTACAGTGTAATCTCATAAAACCGAAGATAAAAGGCCGAAACCCAATCAGCTGTGGCACGCCCTGTCGGGAGGGCGGCCGGGCCAGCAGCGGAAGCGCAGCGTGCAGGGATGCTGGACAAGGAGACCGGCAGCTCTGAGGGTGAGCGTCCAGCACCCTCAGGGGAAGTGAGTCCTCTGGGGCCAACGTCTGGGTCACCAAGGTGCTGTGACCGGGACCCTGCGGAGGTGTTCAGAGGCCCCAGAGCAAATCCAAGGGCCCGACATCAGTGTGAAGAGATGCTCGGCCTCACTAGTAACCAGGTAAATGCAAATTAAAGCGACAGCGACGTGCCTCTTCTCACCAAACTGCAGACGGACAGTCGTGAGTGTCGATGAGGGCGTGAACTGGAAAGGTGTGCTCCCACGTGCCAGCAATAACACTCCCAGGCATCTGCCCCAGAGAAACTCACAGGAGTGTGCAAAGTGCGTGTGCAAAGATGTTCCTATCGGTATGCTTCAGTGAAAGAGATCAGAAATGTAGGTGTCCATCTACGGAAGAATGGATAAATAAAATGTGGCCCATTCCTCAAAGAGCTAAACTACAGAACTTAAATAAACTGGCTGAATGCGTCAACATGTGACCTTCTCAAAAATATATCACATAAACACAGCAGGCTGCAGAATTCCTAGAGCATACCTGTACATTTTTAGAAAACAACACACGACCACATAGTACAAACATTCTTTCTGCGTGTGTGTTTAAACACGAGACCGGCATTGGAGATACTGAATTCACGGCAGTGGTTGTGCCTGGAGCAGGGTACTTGTCCTGCACACTGTCCCCTCCTGGCTGGAGCGCTCTTCAAGGGGGCGCCGAGCCCTGCACTGGAGGCGTCACAGCACCCCTGGCCTCCACCCACTAGATGCCCGTAGCTCTTCCCAGTTGGGACAACCAAAAATGTCCCAACATGGCCCAAATGTCCCCCGGGGGCAGAATCGCCCACAGTTGAGACCTCCCGCCTCTAGGGACAGGAGGAGAGAACAGCTGGACACTCTCCATATTGATTTCTTTCTTTAATAAGATGATACACCTCCGACATTTTGAGTGGTGAGTATTTACTGAGTCCCTGCATTGTTCTTTGTACTTTTCTTTTTCTTTTTAGAAAGGATTTTAGAGGCCCAAAGCACTGAAAATATTATAGTGACTCTCTACATGTAATTCAAAATAAAAATAAGTCTAAGTCCATCAGAGTTCTGATCTTTCCCATAATGTCTACTCGGAGGGTGTTTTTGTTTTGTTTCGTTTGGGGGATACAGTACATTCTTTCAGAAAGGCTCCCACCTTTTTGGGTCGAGAGGAGATGATGCTCCTGGTTTGGTCTGCCCCAGAGGTCACCCAGCCCTGGAGGGCAAGGAGGGCTCCACTCCAACTCCTGCTTGACCAAGCGACCTTCTCCTGGCATAACTCAGCCTGCCATCCAGACAGTGCTGCTGAGTGTGACAATGGGAAGATTCCAGAAAGTCACTGAGCAAGTGTGTGGCCTGGCATGTCCTTCACATGTGTGGGCCTCCTCTCCCAGTCAGCCCGTATCTCTCGAGGGCAAACCCCCACCTCTGTGTGGCCAAGGGCCAAGCTAAGAGAATAGCAAGCCCTCCGTCCAGATGGGCCCACAAGTAAGTGGAGAACGAAGGAGCCCACAAAGGAGCCGGGGGTGCAGCGTCACGCTCACGTGGATGCCGTGACGGGGAGTGACCCCAGGAGCACACAGGCGCATCAACAAATACATGAGAAGTAAGACCCACTCAGCAAACGGGGAAGAGGGAGGCTGGAAGCACGGCCTTGCCCAGGCTGACCACAGCCTCGAGCACCGTGGCGCTGCCAAACCACCTGGCAGGCATGCAGACCTGCACACGGCCTTCCAGCCTCCTTCTGTCTTGTCCCAGGTCGCAGCCTGGAGTCTCTCCCGGCCGAGACCGGCGCTCTCAGAGCAGGCACCTCACCGAGCCTCAGGTGCCCCTGGAGAACACACCAGGTGAAGCCACTCACCAAGGACGAAAGAGCTAGAACAGGCCTCAGGACAGGCTGCCCGCCCTAGAGGGAGACATCCACGCCTCAGTCCCGAAGCCTCTAGAACTTGGGCTGAACCAGAGGACGTTCTACCTTCTGTTTGATAAGCAACATGGATGAAGCACCTCTCACTGCAAGGCGCCGTCCACTGAGAGGCCGCGATGGGGCTGACGGTGGGGCAGGAGCCACGGGGAGGGAGGGAGGGAGGGAGGGGAGGCTGGCCAGGGAACCACCGGCTCCTGCTCTGGCCCTCCTCGGCCTCCTACAGTGAGTCAAGGGAAGGTACCTGCTCGCTGTGAACAGCAGACGCCTCGCCGGCCCGAAGTCTCACCCACTGCCCCCCTCCTCCCTGGTCCCCATCTCAACCCCCAGCCAAAACTTGCCTCCCTTCGGCCCCTCCCTCCTCTCGTCCACAAGTCCAATCTGTTTGGTGACCCCATGGTTCCCCTGCTCCAAGCTCCTCCCACACGTCCCACTGCCCTCAGGATGGCGCCCTGGGACCCCAGCCGGCTTCCGGGGCCTCACTTCCTGCCCCGCTCTGCCCACCAGGCCTCCTGCCTCCACAGGCTCACTCACCCCAGCCCTCAGCGACTGGTGATCAGTTCACCTCCCCTGCAGGACTCAGGAGACCTTCCACAGCCGGCTCTCTCGCCTGCCGTCCTTCCTGCCCCACCCTCTCCTCCACACCACACGCCGTGCTCTAGACCTTTCACAATGGCTTCTGCACGGGTCTGAGATGCTCTCTATCCCTCTGTAACCCTCCAGCAAGCTCCTGTTCACCCGTCAAGCCCAGCAGGAGCATCTCCTCTACCTCACCCATGGCACCCTCTTTTGTGTCCTTAGTGTACACCCCATTACAACGACTTGTGCATCTGTCCCCATCTTGTAATCGTCCTCCAGGTGAGGGGGCATCGTCTTCTCCATCCTTTGTATCTTCTGCCTGACACAGAGTCAACGTTTGCTGAGTGGACAGTGGCCCTCGTTTCATCATCATAAAAAACAGGGGCTGAAGGTACGTCTCTGAGGGGCTCTCCAGGTCGGCCGCCCGTGCTCCTGGGACTCTGACCCCCTCCCTTCTGGCTTCCAACTGGAGGCAGGAGCCCGTCCGAGCGGCCACTGTGGGGAGCCGGCAGGTGAGCAGCCAGCAGCGGCCAGCAGATCCCTCTGGCCACGGGGGCATGGCCTCTTCCAAGGCCACAGACTCCCCAGCTGCCCAGATGTGGTGCTTCATAAATATTCATTTTTATGGCACCTTTTAGGCTGAGAAATCAAGCAATGTTCATAAGCATTGGCAGGAGGTGGGATGGCCAGACCAGGGACGGGTAGGGCTTCCTTAGTTTCCTGGGAACCCTGCAGATGGAATCTATTCGAGGCAGGTCAGTCTCCCGGCTGAGGCCTGCCTGTCCCTGGGGCGTGCAGCTGGGCAGAAGGTGTTTAGGGAGGAGACCTGGCCCTCCCTGAATTCTAGTTACCGGCCCTCCAGGCACCAGTATCCTCACTCCACAGCCGGCCGCCCCGCCCGCAGCTCCCACAGAAGGTCCTCTAAGACGGGCTGGCCCTCGGAATCAGCAGATAGAGGAGCTTAGGGCCAGCACGTCTGGAGCATGAAATGTACTTTTTATCATTTGTGAACTTTTACACCGACAATTCCCACAGGAGTTTATACAGCAACTCTAAGACAAGGATTTTACTGTCAGCCAGACTCCCTGTTAAGGAGCGTTCTCTCCGAGGCCACCATTCTTCTAAGCCAGAACTCCACTCCTCCCTTCTCCTGCCCTTCACTGCAGCCAGGCAGCTCGTGCTCACGACGAAGAAAACACTCCCACAGTCAGGGTCTACAGTTGGCAGCGGGCCATTCTCACCAGGCAAAGAGAAGTAAAATATTCTCTCCCCAAATCCTCCCACCAGCCCTGCAAGCTCTATGTTCATTGTCATCAGCAGCATCCTCATTTTATGGATGAGCAAACTGAGGCCCAGGTTCAGACCCCTGTGGGTCTGGCTCTCAAGGCCCCACGCCGTGCAGCCCACACTGTCTCCCCAGCTCCCAGGTCTCCATCACTCTTCACTGTGAACTAGTGGGGGCCAGTGCTGGCTGAAGGGGACAGACACCTTCTCAAAGACTAGAAATCTCACAGTCCCAGGCAAACCCAGGGTGCCCTCAGCGCTGGGTCTCCTGCCCTGCGGGTTGACCCTGGGCCCACGGGACCAAGCCAGAGGAAAGAGGGTAAGGTGTGAGGTACAGAGCAGAGTCTCGACCAGCTGGGGAGAGGGTACAGAGGGCGGCTAGAGGCTCATGGCTGGAAACCCAGCCCTGGGTTGCCATGGAGCAGGAAGGAGAGAGCCGGGCAAATGGTTCAGGGGACACCTAAGAAGGCACAGCCACGCCCACAGTGGCTGCTTGGGGAGCAAGGAAGGGCGCTGACTGGGAGGGGGCACAGGGAATTTTCTGGGGTGGTGGAAACAGTCCCTATCTCAACTGGAATCTGCATAGCGTGGAGCGTGCATGTCAGACCTCTGTGATGGGCACTGAGGCCTGTGCCCTTCACCGTGTGTAATCGACACCTCCAGAAAAGACAGGTAGCAAGGGCCTCAGAGCTGGGAACCGTGTCCCTTAGCTCCCCACGGGGCCCTTGGGGGGAACACTGTCCTCTTGAAATGCTTAAGGTATTTTTAAGAATTCAGCTCAGCGTCATTCAACAGACACTGAGCATCCACTAAGGCCCAACACCAGGGGGTCTGAGACAAATAAAACCGGGACTGAGGGCTAAGACACTCTCAAGAAACTTCACAACGCCAGTTAACAAGATCAAGGAGCATTTATTTAAGGTTCACATACCTCATCTCAGGCAAGCCTTTCAACCACTGGAAAGAAAAGCACTATTGTTGCGCCTGCTCTGCAGATAAGAAAGCCAGAGGCTCCGAGAAGCCCCCAGATCACGGCCTGACGGTAGAGCTGGCCTCTGCCAGGCCAGCCCTTCCGGATTCCTGACAGAAACTGGGGCTTTCTGTCAGGACTTGGAGCCACCAGCACCCACCAGTGGGGCACGAATAAAAGTCCTGAACACTCCCAAGGAGACCGGGCAAGTGAGCAAGGAGAAAGAGGATTATTTCACCTTTTGTGGGAGCTGAGGTGGAGGGGGGAAACTGAGGCACTGCAAGGTTAGCCAGCTAACACTGGCTGAAGCTGGCAGCAGCTGACAATGTTGGCAGCAACTCCCAGTCAGGGCTGCACTGGGCAAAACTGGAAACTCAGCCCCCACCCAGGTCCCAGTGCCCTCGGGTCAACCTGTCTTGGTGGGAGGGAAATATCCGGTCACCTTGGTCACCCTGAGAGTACAGAGTGATGGAGGATTTGTGTTGCCTGGAGAACGGCCTGCTCAGCAGGAAAGAATGAGTAATGGTTCACAGTGGCATTCCAGGCAGCAGAGGGGAGCCCCTCCTGACTTCCCACTCCACAGACCTAAAGGTCCCTTCCCGATTGCTGTCACTTCCCAAAACCCACTTAAGGGCAGATCTCCCTCCTGAAACTGGATCGGCAGAAAAGAACCAAAATCCCGGGACAGATGTAAGCACAGCAGGAGGTTCCTGAGGCCCTCCGTCACCCCTGACACCTGTGGGCCACCCTGACTAAGGGGAGGCGCCCCACCTCCCCCTCCCCACCCCAACCTTATTAAAGCAGCAGAAGTCCTGGCTTTCTGCTACCTGGTAATTCTAAGAGTGGAGTCCCCTCTACGGTCACAGACTGCAGAGCTCTCCGTGTCTGGATAGAGGACAGGCACCACCTACCACAGCCGGGAATAATTCCACCCAAGTCACCGAGGAATGGGGTCCCATTGAAACCCCACGGTTGGTAGGGAAGCGGCTCATAGCGATTTCACTTTACTGAAGGACTGAGGCCACTTCCGGGAATGATTTGCCACAGGTCAACAGCACCCAGGGTCACATTGTGACATCCAAACAAACAGCAGGGGCCCAGAGAGTCAAAGTCACATCGATCACAAGTGGAATCCACACACCACATACAGCAAAGGGCAGGAGGAACGAGGTGGGGGCTGGAGGGCCAGAGGGGACAGGGGCCTCCAATAGGACTCTCATCACTGCAAAATACACGGTGGAACGACAGCCTCTCTGCCTCTCCCGGGGAAGCCAAGTGCCCTGGCATTCTTGTTGATTCAGGTAACTTTTACTGGGCAACTTTTGGTTAGAGCTCTGTGCTGGCACAGACACAAGAATGAATGTGCCAGAGTCTTTTTCCTCGAAGAAGTTTTATGCTAAGGCAGCCCCCGACCTCATTTTTGCTACTCTGCATTGGAGGGGGCGCCCTGACTCAGAAGGTCGTCTTTGGGCAGCCCACAGTCTGGGCTGGGACCAGGGCGCTCCCACCCTCCGGGAGGGACGACAGGCAGGCCTCCCATCACCAATCTCAGCCCCGGGTTTCCCTTTGGTGAAGTGGGGTGAGGAGACGGGTCCCCCAAGGTTACATTCTGGACAGAGGGGAGAACAGATGTGAAAGTACAAGATGCAGAGGGTTTGTTCCGAGGCTGTTCCCTCCCCTCCCTCTGTTTGCTTATTGCTAACTAATACGGACAGGCCCCTCACCCCTGAGGGCCCAAGGGAATACATGCATCCTAAGAAGAAGCCAGAGAAAGGACTCTGACCCAAGGAATGTAGCCCCCATGCTGGAATCTGAGGGCAAGCAAGCCCTGGAAACCATCTTAAGGCAGGAGGTTTATTGGAAATGTGACAGTGATCAGCTGCAGACAATTTCTGGAAAAACACTGCTTTGAAGTGTTCCTAAATCCCACAATAAAAAGAAACGGCCAGCAGCTGCTCCAATTCCCCAAATCCATAACTCCTTTCAAGAAGGGGGAAGATGTTTATTCACTCTTCTTCATTCAACAAGTGTGTCCTGGACCACCTGCAAAAAGGCTCTGCGCTCCCGAATCAGTGGGGCAAAGTGAGCCCCCTCCCTGGGAGTGGGGTCCATGGGTGGGCCCTGTGCTTCTCAAAACCCCCATCTCCTCCACCTGAGGTTCCCTCTGTCACCTCCTCTGCATCACTGTGAGCTGCAGATCCCTTTTCATCCACCCTCAAAGGCCCGACTAGGTTGGTGCTACTGAGTATGTTCATGTAAATATGCATTCTATATTAACGGCAATAATAACAATAAGCCAGCTGACCTTCACTGGGAAGTTACTGGGCGCCAAGCCCTGGCAAAGGGCTTTAATGAGGTGAGGTAGAGAGTGGTCCTGAGACAGGGTCCACCCCAGACTGGCCAGGCCTGATGCCCCGTATAAGCTTGGGTGAGTCACGTGCCCTCCGTGAGCTTTGAACGATAGTGGCACCTCCTTCATGGGCCCGTCAGGAGGATTAAATGAGATAATGCAAGGAAAGCACTTAGCATAGTCTGGCATATAGCAAAGTTTGACAGATAAGCTATTATTACTGTGTTATTCAGTCCATGCAACAACTCCATGAGGCATACCCATTCTTCAGATTAAAAAGCTGAGGCTAACGCATGAAGCCAAAATGGACAGACCTAAAAGGTGCAACAGACAAACCTACAATTAGAGTTGGAGACCTCAACACGCCCTCCCAGTGACTGATAGAGGAGGTAGGCAGAAAATCAGCAAGGACTTGGTTCACCTGAACACACTGCCAACCACGTGGCCTAAATGACATTTATGGGGCTCCCACAATGACAGCAGAAGGCACATTCTTCTCAAGTACACAGGGAACATTCACCAAGACAGAACACATCCTGGGCCGAAAAACAAATCTTAAATTTAAAAGAATAAGAAAGCATAAAAGTATGTTCTTGAACCATAACAGAATTAAACTAGAAATCAATAACACAAAGATACTTGGTAATCCGTGGGTCAAAGAGGAAATCTGAAAGGAAATTTTAAAATATTGTGAACTGAATGAAAATGAAAATACAACATAGAAATTGTGGGATGCAGGGCTATGAGAGAAATGTATAGCTTATGTTTATGAAAAAGAAAAGTCTCAAATTAGTAATATAAGCTTTGCCCTTAAGAAATCAGAGAAAGAGTAACTTAAACCCAAAGCAAGCAGATGGAAAAAATAAAAGAGCAGAAGTCAATCAAATTGAAAACTGAAAAATAGAGAGAAAAAAATCAAACCCAAACCTTACTCTTTGTGAAAAATTAAAATCAAAAACCTTGAAGGATGTAAATTATGTTAAAAATTTAATATGTTAACACCTTAAGGGGCAGTTGGGACGAGTCTTCTATGAATAGAGTCTATCGATCCCAACTGACTCTGTTCGCGGAAGACTCACCCTAAACTGTTCAGAGAAAATTGAGAACAAGGGAGTGCTACAGAGGGATAAGTTTGGGAGGGTCGGGGTGGAGGGGGGCCAGGTGGGGACATGTGTGTGCACCTTGATAGCTGTTTCGCGCCGTAGCAATTCGCGCCATAAAATGTAACTGTCTGAATGTTTTGAATTAACCAATCATGTAAAACCGCGCCAACCTTTTCCCGCTTTATGCTCCCAAATCCTATAAAAGAACTTGCCCCCTAAGGCTCGGAGTCGACCCCTCTGTCTCCTGCGAGGGACACGAGTCGACCCGGAGCTCCGCTCAATAAACCTCTTGCGTTTGCATCAAGTTCGGTCTTCTGTGTCTGTGGGCCCGCGTCATCCCGAGACCTGGTGAGTTGGGATTTCCCTCCCCTTCCCCTTGGGAATCCAACAACCTCTAGCCAAACTGACCAAGGAAAAGGGAGAGAAGACACAAATTACCCAACCCAGGAATAAAAGAGGGGCCTCCCCACTGGCCTCACGAACATTACAGGGCTCATAAGGGAACACAAAGAAAGAGATGACACCCACAATCCAACAACTCAGACGCAATGGTCCAGTCCTGGAAAGACACGAGCTACCAAAATTCATTCAAGAAGATATAGCCCTATATCTACTAAAGAAATTGAACTCATAGTTTAAAACCTTCCAAAAAAGAAAGTTCCAGGTTCTAAAGCTTCATTGGATGAATTCTACCACACTTTTGAGGAAGAAATAACACCAATTCCACACAATCTCCCCCAGAATACAGAAGAGGAGGGGCCACTTCTCAACTCATATTATGAGGCCAGCATTACCTTAATCCTAAAACCAAAGACACCACAAGAAAACCAAACCAATCTTCCTCATGAACATAGCCACCAAAGTGGTCAGCAAAATCAGCACCTATACTTTGCAATATACACAAAGGATAACACCCAAGTGGGGGTCACCCCAGGAATGCAAGGCTGGTTTGACAAGCAAAACATCAATGTAACTCACCATATTAACAGGCAAATGAGGAAAAGCCACAGGATCGGCTCCACAGAGGCCTGAGAGTTTCAGCGGCTTGCGCAAGGTTACTAGGAGCGGCAGAGGAAAGCCCCAACCTGCTGTCTGGACTCTGATCCAAAAAATACTAAAGACAGAAATTATGCCCTCGAGAACTTCACAAAATAAGTCGTCTAATACAACGGCCTGATGTTTATTCTAACTAAAGTGACAACACCAAAAGATATTTTAAAACGATTTTATACAGCTGGCAAACCACCCCCAAAAGGCAGTCAAGACTCCCCATATCAGCGTTGGGACTGTGCTTCCAGCGATTTACTCAGCCTCCCACATCGCAAATGGGGACCGTGCAACTAAAGGGGCCTGCCCCCCAACGTGGCCTGGAAGCTTCCTGAACACAGGCTCTGCCTTCTGCAGACCACCCTCAGGTGGGCTGCACCTGACAATTTACAAAGCTCCTCTACACCCTTACCTCATTTTGGTCTTCGCCACTGCCCTATGATCACCCCCATTTTACAGATCAAGAAACGGAAGCGTACTTCTTGACACCTACACTGAGAAGGTGACGCCATTCATCTGCTCACAAGAGCAGGTGAGTGCATATTGAAAAGGGCCTTGATACCTGGATTACAAGGGGCCCACCTGACTGCGCCCTGCCAGCTGGGTTCTCCAAGAAGCCAGCACCCCTAGGCCCCAGTGGAGCCATCTTCTGAGTCCTAGAGCTACCCCTGCCCGTGGACAGCCAGTAGGCAGTCCTTGTTCCCATCCACCCGCCAGCGAGGTTGCTTCAAGCTGCTGCCAAGTTGAGGAGCAAGGCGTTGGAATCCCACGGCAGGGAGGGCAGGGGGGCAGGGGCCTCCTCACCCCAACTGGTGATTTTTTTTTTTTTATTAAAAACAAAACCAAGATTCTGTACCAGCTCCAGCAGGCCGAGAAGACAGCTGGTTAAGGGCACTGCACCCAACAGCTGCACTGTTCCGTACAGTATGGCCGCCACCAGGCACACGTAGCTATTGACTACTTGAGCTGCCACATGATGAAATAGTATCTTTGACATATTGAATTAAATAAAATATATTGTTTAAAGTAATTTCACCGATTTCTTTTTACTTTTTAAAATGTGATTACTAGAGAAGTTTAAATTATCAATGTGACATGTTATATTCCTATTGCAGGGCGCTGGGCTAGGAAGCTGCTGAGACCCTGCAGCTCAGCTGCCCCCAGGGTGAGCAGAAGCCTGGAAGCTCCCTGGGGACAAGGACTGGCATCCTTTAAAACCAGAGATTTGTGTGTGTGTGTGTGAGGAAGACTAGCCCTGAGCTAACATCCGTGCCCATCTTCCGCCACTTTATGTGGGACGCTGCCACAGCATGCCTCGACAAGCAGTGCGTAGGTCCACACCCAGGATCTGAACTCTCGGACTCCAGGCCGTCCAGGCCGCCGAAGCGCAGCTCGCACATTTAACCACTGCGCCACCAGGCCAGCCCCTAAAACCAGAGATTTTGACTGAGGGAGGAGAGTTACTGCACAAGACAAACATATCACATTATGTGTTGTTGTTGTTGTTGTTGTTGTTTTGGAAGAAAAAATCCCTTAGCAACAGGAAGCATAACTGTACCAACAAGGGCAGCAGTGGAAAAACAGAATGTTAGGCAACTAGGGTCACCCTGACCTCTCCCCCGAATGTTCCCAGTTCTCTCCAACTGCACAGTCCCGTCAGGCTCTGGAAGGAAAGGAGAAGGAGCAGAAAGGACCTCCCCACACACCCCCAGTAACTCCCCACCCACGGCTGAGTCTCCCCTCCTGCTCCTGGGACACAGGTCTTGTCAGACACCCAAGGGCAGGACCCCAAGCCTCCAGCTGGGCCTGCGCTGGGCCCACTGGCCCCCGCATTCTGCCCTCTGGCTCCAAGGCTTCCCCACCTCAAGTTAACAGTGACCCGCCCTCCCAGGGAGGGGCACTCGTCAGGAAGCCCCCGCCCCCTGAGCCAGGCAACACTGAGGGTCCCTCTTTGGCATTCCAAGTGCCTTGTCCCCTGAGACGTGCTGTGGGAGAAGACATGAACCACAGCCCTGCCATTGACCACGTGGGTCCAGAGAGCCTCTAATGGCCTTTTGCAGTTGAAGCCTCTAGGGGTTCCACTGGATACAATCATCCTCCAGGACGGCTCCCCGGGGGCTGGTGGTACTCTGCCTTGATGTGGGTGCCGAGAGTGCGGGTGTGTCCACTTTGTGACAGTGGGTGAGCTGCACCCTGTGCCATCACGCCTCCAACTGCACCTTCCACTCCAAGAAGTTGACTGCCACAGTAACAGTCCTCTTCCCGCCCCCTTGCCGCCCAGCCACTCCCACCCTCCCGCGCCCCCGCAGGGCCAGGCGCCAGCTTCTCTTTGTCCCCTGCACAGACTCCCTCCTCAGGCCCTTGCCCTGCCGGCCCTGCGCCGGGAGCAGCTGGCCCGCCGGCCGTCACTCAGGCCTCAGATCGCAGGTCACCTCCTCACAGCTGGGGAGCCGGGATCTCGGGAAGACCCGCCCCCCAACAGCGACGCTCTAGGACACTGACCACTTTCATCTCCTGCAGAGGACTTTCTGTTTCCAAGCTTACTGGCGCCCTCCCTGGAGCACAGCTCCGAGAGCAGGCCTCTTACTCGCCCACCCGGGACTCAGACAGGTCGCCGCCCCAGTGACGAGGGGCGCATCCCGGCTCCGTGGGGAGCGGCCGCCCGACGGGAAAGGAGGGAAGGACCCCAGGAGGCTCCGACGGAAGGGCGGGTGCAGAGGAGAAGCCACTGCAGCGGGCCTGGGGGGGTGCCACCAGAAGGCACACTCCGGCCAGGCCTGCGGCCACCAGAGCGCAGCCCTCCCCGCACCGCGCTTTACAGGTTGTACTGGAAGGAGCGCGGCTCCGCAGCTGGCTGGGCCGCCAGCGGGGAGCCGGGTTCAAACCCTCTCACACACGGCCTCCTGCACACTCAGAGCCTGGTCACACGCGCCCTCGGCCACACGCTCACACAGACTCCGCACACACCCTCTCAGCGGCTCTCAAGCGCGCAGGCGCGCCCGCACGCGCGCACACGCAGCCGCGCCCTCACCACGCCCCCCGTTGCCTGGTAACGGGGGGCCACGCCCACCAGGCGTTGGAGGCGGCGCCAGTGGGTCGGCCGACTTGGCCCGCCGTCCTGGTGCCTCTCCCGGTACCCCCGGCGGCCCAGCGCGCTCAGTACCTGCCTAAAGTCGATATTGCCGAGGCCTCCGCAGCAGTCGGGCCCCGCCACCGAGCTGCTCATAGGCTCTGCCCCGGGCTCCCGGATCCTCTCAGCCGGGGGGCCGCCTCTGGAGGGACCGCGCGACGGCCTCGCGGCAGCTGCTCACCCCCACAACCGGCCCCATCGCGCCGGGGAAGCGCCGCCGGCCGGGGCGCTTTCCCGGTGACCCCAACTTCTCCCGGCCTTCTGGGAAATGTAGTTCCCCGTCCCCGCGAAGCGCCACTTTCTTGTAGCTCGCGACGGCATCTCGAGGAGCCGAGAACTACAAGTCCCAGTGTCGCACGCTGCGGTGACTGCCAGTTCCGAGGCGGCCACGCGGCAGTGTCCTCTTGGATTCGGCCTCCCGCCCGTCCCCTTTACTGCGCGGTTCCCGCACCTGGCCCGCCAACCGACCTGGCGTCCCTGTCCTTGGCTGGCGGCTGTGGGCTAGAGGCCAGCGGCTGCGGGTCGTGGGTATAAGTAGCTTCCTGCTTAGCCCCCTGCGGACTTGGACTTTGGCCCGACTCGGGCCCCCCGCCCCCGGCGGGGATGTGCTTTGCCCAGAGGCGGTGCAGGCCGAGCACGCCCTGAGGCCTCGGGCCGAGGCTGCCCCTGGGGACCCTGGGCCCGCCTGAGACGCCTCCGCCACGCCTAAGCTCCTTCATGCGTTCGCCCTCGCTCACCGGCGCGTGCGAGCTCGGCCGTGTGCCCCAGGGCAGGAGCGAGCAACGGGGCCGGCCTCGCTGGCTCCCAGCGGAAACCAGAGAAAACATGGTGGAGGATCGTGACTGGGATGAGCGCTGTGACGGAAAAACTGGGGGCTAGGTCGGATGACAACAAGGGGTCCTGCCTCAGAATGCTCAGGGAAGGACCCTAAGGGGGCCCTGCCGGAGGAGAAGGTGCCAGACGTGCATAGTGTGGGGGCAGAGCGAACTCGGAGGAGGGACTGCCCGGGCGAGGGCCAGGAGACGGGACAGAATTAGGGTGCTGCAGGAATCCAGAAAAGGCTGGGGAACTGTAGGGCAGTGGGGGGGGGGGGCGGGCGGGAGAGGAGTTTAGGAAAGTAGGTGGGGCGTTAGATGGCTGAGTCCCAGGAGAGCCCCTTTTGTAGCCAGGTGTTACATATGTGGGGAAATAGACTTGGAGACTCCCAGATTTGCACAGTCCCCCAGCCAGCCGGGAGCCCAGGCAGGACTTCTGCAAGGCCAGCGGCTTCCCGATTCAGGCGGCCCACTACTCTGCTCCTTGGGCCTCAGCACCTACCAGTCTTGACCCTGTGCTGAGCAGCCCCTGCCTGGCCGCCGCTGTGCTGACTGCTTTACCGATAGGCCCAGCCTTCACAACATCCCTAGGTTGGGGCAGGCCCACCCACGAGACAGGAGGGGTGCTGGCTTTGGAGCATGCGCTCGCTCTGTGACTGTGGGCTGCTTTCAGTTTCCTCAAAAGTAAAAGGGAAATAAATACGTGTTGGTGAAACTCAGCACATGGGACCTGCCCCGTGGGAAGTGCCTGATACCCACTGGCTGCGCCAGGGCAGGGTACATGACAGGTCTCAAGGGCTGCTTTGCCTCCTGACCGCTGTTGCTCAGAGGGTCAGGAGCACTCCCTGCTCAGGGCATCCCGGCGGGGCCTGCTGGAATGCTGGAACCAGAGTTGGGGCTGGGAAGGTGACCGAGGGGGAGGGCTCCAGAGAGCACCCCCACCCCCCACCACGTGTCTGCTTCACTTAAGCCCCAGTTCTCTCCTGACCTACCTGGCCTCTCTTGTTGTTTTAAGCCAGGAAAATAAGTTTTTGTGTGTTTGGTTTATCTGGGAACGAAGAAAGGTAAATGTCAGAGGTCACACCAGAGCTGACGCAACTAGAGGAATCCACTCCTCTGCCCCTAACCCACCCCTGCCACTTGCCCTCTGAACAGAAAACACCCAGGCATGCTGAAGCCAGGCTGCAGCTTCAATGCCATAGGGTTGTTCAGATCAAAAACCTGCCGAACATATTTTTGGGAGGAAGTCTTTCCCTGGCCCTTTCAAAACTCCCAGGTCTGAGATCCTGCAGGCAAATCATCCAGGCCAACCTCTTTCACTGGAATATGCCTTTTCTGGCAACCCTGGCAAATGGAAGAGTCCCTTCTGCTTACGTGCCTCAGGTGGTGGGAGGTTAACCACCTCTTCCACGGTTGGACAGGGTGTTGATTCATGATACAGACCCAGTCACCCTTCCTGAGGCTTGAACAAACAGAGCTCCTTTCTACCCTGGGGGTTATCTCTCTTTGCCCCTTGATAGCTCTTCAGATTTGGGAAACCACCTGTATCAGGAACATCTCCCAGCTGGCTCCAGGCAAGCATCTCCAGATGACCCCTCTGGCCAGGAGTTTGACCCTTGTTACAAGGGAATCAAAGCTAAAAGCCATTTCTTCATTTCTTCGTTGCCTTCTCCTCCCCGCACCCCCCCGCCCCGCCCCACCCACCCAGGGGCACTGGATCTGGCTGCACAACTCCATAACTCACAGCAGTCACCGAAAGGGGCTTTTATTACTAAAATTAACATTTGCTTATTGGGTGGCTTCAGGTAAAACCTAAACTTTTCGCTACTCTGAGCCTATTTTCTGTTCAGCAAATAGGTCTAATGATATCTCTTGAGCGAGGCTGTTGTGAAGATTAGAGGTAATAATGGGCCCACAAGTGCCCGGCACATAGTGGGTCCTCCAGAAATGCTTGTCTCCCTCCTTTCTATGTCATAGGGACTCGGCTGTTAAGATCACCCTCATGGGGCCAGCTCCGTGGCTTAGCGGTTAAGTGCTTGCACTCCACTACTGGCCACCCGGGTTCGGATCCCGGGCGCGCACCAACGCACTGCTTCTCCAGCCATGCGGAGGCCACGTCCCACATACAGCAACTAGAAGGATATGCAGCTATGACATACAACTATCTACTGGGGCTTTGGGGGAAAAAAAAAAGGAGAAGGACTGGCAATAAATGTTAGCTCAGCGCTGGTCTTCCTCAGCAAAAAGAGGAGGATTAGCACAGATGTTAGCTCCGGGCTGATGTTCCTCACACAAAAAAAAGATCACCCTCATGACACTCATGGACATGCCGGGGTCTAGGACTGGGCCAGCACTGGGGCCCAGGAGAGGGGGGGTGGCAGCTCAGGGCCTGCCGGGTTTCCAGGAGGACATGGGTGAGAGGGAGCCAGGCTGGGCAGCCAGGGCTGCTCTCCAGACAGCTTCTTGTGGGGGACAGGGAGCAGGGCCAGGCTGGGCCAGGGCTCACTGCGGGTCGCCGGAAACCATGTCATCCAAAGTTCTTTAAAACCAGGAGGGTGGTGAAGGGCCGTGGCCGTGATGCCCAGTGCCCCCTGCTAGATTCAGGCCTGGTTGCGCCCACCCTGCCCATGGAGGGTCCAGGAGCCAGAGAGCTGGGGTGGGAGCTGGGGCAGGCAGCACTCCCTTCCGCCCTGTCCGAGGAGGGATCCCCTGCCCCAGTGACCTCCTGCCGCTGGGGAGAGGGCTCAGGAGTGGACTTACCTGCATCCAGCCGTCCACAGCTCAGCCGGCCTGGGAGACGCCAGCAAGATGTTGGTGCTGGAGGGGCCTCCCTGCCCCTCGGCGTCCACAGTGCAGACAGGCCCTGCCTTCCTGCTGGCCTCTTTGCTATTCCCGGAACACCCCAGGCACACCCTCAGGGCCTTTGCACACGCTGTGCCCTCTGCCTGGAATGCTTTTCCTCCAAATGGCCTCACAGCTCCTTCTCTCCCTCCTGCAGGTCCACTATCACTCCACTCTACTGAACACGTCAGCCTCCTCCGCACCCTCCAGCCCTTTCCCACCTTTACTTCTCTCCATGGCCCTTATCGCCATCGAACAGACTTATTGAGTGCACCTATTTATTCTGTGCAGTGTCAGTCTCCCCAGGAAAACGTGAGCTGCACAAGGGCAGGGATTTTTTTCTGTTTATACACAACTCTTTCCGTAGCACCTAGATCACGCCTGGCACGAAGCAGGCACTTCATCAACAATGAGTGCATAGTTCTGCCACTCTCAATTGAGAGACCTTGGGCAAGCCACCTCCCTAGGCCTCAGTGACTCTGTCTGGAAGGGGAGGGCGGTGGGATCTGTGAATAGGAAATGAAACCAAGTCCCTGCCCACCACTTCCTGACTGTGTGGCCTGGGGTAAGTGACTTACCCTCTCTGACTCTCAGTGGAAGAGAAAATCCTAACCATAAAAACCATAGCTAAGATGGTTGAGCTCTGGCAGTGCTGCAGGCCCAGTGCTCACCACTGTTTCCTTTAAGCCTCATAACAGCCCTGTGAGGCAGGGAATGTTCTGGCTTTCCAGGAGAGGAGACTGACTCGTGTGGAAGGGACTGGCCCGCCTCACACAGCTGAGTTAGTGAAACCTGCCGGCTGCAAGCCAAGCCTGGCCCTTGACCACCACTCAGTGGTGCCTCCCTGGAACGGAGGGAATGACAGAAAAGCCCGCCACAGGACCAGTGCAGGATACAGCACTTACCACATATTCAGGGCTCAGAACCCAGCATGCTTCTGCCCCCTCCTCTGCTGCTTCTCATCACACCCACACTTGAGGTCCAGTTAGGGCTTTGTCTTCTCTGGGAAGCCTGACTGCTCCTGTAACGGCAAAGGCAAAGCATTATTCCTCACCATGGCCCCCAAGGTCCTCTAGGGCCCAGATGCCACCTGCCTTTCCAGTTCATCTTACTCTCTGTAGTCTAGCCACACTGGCCTCTTCTCGGTTGTTTCCAGCCACAGGGCCTTTGCATCTCCCATCCCCTCTGCCAGCCATGCTCTTCCCTTCTCTTCTTGGAGAGCAAAGACATTTCCTGCTTTGTCCACGCCATGTCTCCTGCACCTGGCACACACCCAGCACCTATCAGGCACTCATCAAATATTTACTGAAAAAACGAATAAATAAAGGAATGAAGGCCAAAACTGAATTTTAGTCCAGTGAAATTATCCCTAAAAAATGGAGACAAAATAAAGATATTTTCAGACAAACAAAAGGCTAAGAGAATTCATCACCAGCAGGTCCAACCTGAAAAGAAACACCAGGGGGTTCTTCAGGCAGGAGGAAAACGAACCGGTCTGAAGGCAGGAATGCGGGCAGGAATGCAGAGCGCTGGAGGAAGTGCATATGCAGGGGAGTCAAGGTGAATATTAGATGTTCATAACAGGAAAAATTTCCTGTGGGGGTGAAAATATTTATCTTGGTAACTGAGAGAAAAGGCAGGAAAGACCCCGTAGGGCTATAGATTTGAACAATGTGATGAACCAACCCTACCTCATTGATCTCCGCAGAACTCCCTCCCAGCAGCAGAACATACATTCTTTTCACAGCCACACGGAACACTTGCCAAAATCGACCATACGCTGAGGCAGAAAACAAATCTCAACAGATTTCAAAAGATCGAGACCACATCATTTATTCTCCTAAACACAATGGGATTAGGCTAGAAGACAAGATGATGTAAATATCTTCCAATGTTTGGAAATTATACATTTTTTCTAAACCCCAGAGACAAGGTCCAGTTGGTCCTGCCTGGGTCAGGTGTCCATCCATGGACCAAAAAGGGTGGCTGAAGGTGTGGGTGCTCTACCTGGCCGGGGTGGGTCAGGTACCACCCCTAGTCAAGCACTGGCGGCCATTTCCCATTTAACCGCATGGTGCCGGGAGTGGAGGACTGGGGGTGGGGGACTGAGCGCAGGGCCCCCCAGGGCGCTGTGCAATAACAAGCAGTCCTTGTCCCCAAAGCTCAAAGGTGACGAGAGCACAAGCAGGCCATTACAATAGAGCAAAAACTGCGCAGCAGGGGCGTGCACAGACTGTAAGAGCTGCAGGCAACAATGGTTAGAGCTGAGGACAGGGAGGACCTCAGCAAAGACACTCCCTCCTGTGGCACACGGGTCAGCTTAGCGTGCGGGGTCTTGCTTAGGATTATTTCCTCAGGATTGACAGCAGAAGCTCAGAGGAGACAGAGGGCTGGACTGCTTTCTAAAGGTTTGGGCCCCTGCAGAAGAGTGAAGCTCCCACTTCGCTGCATACCCACCAGCCGAGAGTATTACTATTCCAAGCATATTTATATTAATTTAATAGTTGAATAATTGTACCTTATTTAATTTGGCTTTTTTTCCTATTATTTGTGATGCTGGCCATTTTCCCACGTGCTTTTCTTTTTGACAAGAGCAGTGATTCATTTGCACTATTTGCCAGTGCACGTCCTGTGCCTTCTTCCAGAGCCTCGTGAGCCTTCGCCTGAGCAATCTCTCGAACGTATTCATCAAATGAATCAAGCTGTTGTAACTTTTAAATGATTAAAAAATATTTTACCTTGAAAATTTTCCAACCCACCAAAACATTGCAAGAATTATACGATAAACACCCTCGTATGCTCCACCTGGATTCCCCTATTACCAGTTCTCAGCATTCGCTTCATCTGTTTACGTGCAGTTATTTTTTATGGACTATTTGAGAGTAAGTTGCAGACTCTTCACCCTGAAATGCCTCCGTGGCTGTCTCCTAAGAACAAAGATGTTCTGCTAAGAAACCCCAGGACAACGACCAACATCAGGAAGTTTGTCGTGATACAAGAGCGTGTCTAACAAATAAGCCACATTCGCATTTCCCCAGAGTGTCTGATACTGTCCCTCCCGGCGTGTTTTTTCTCAGCCAGGCTCCAGTGCAGGATCACGAATTGCCTTTAGCCAGTTTTGATCTGGAACATTCCTTGGTCTGTCTTTGTCAGTCATGACACCGGCATTTAGGGAGAGCACAGGCCAGGTGTTCTACAGACTGCCCCTCAGGTGAGTGTTGTCTGAAGCCCCTCACGATTCGCTGCCGGCTGTGCGTCTCAGGCCGAATGTCACCTAAGTGCGGCTGCGTCCCCAGCGCCTGAGGTTGTGCCCGTCCCGGTGTCCCGGTGCGTGAGCCCCGGTCCCTGTGAGCTCAGGTCTCTCCTCCAAAGAGGCTTGTGGGGTTCAGCTATTTTCTTTCCTCTGAATTACCTGGTCTGTGGCCGCCCGCTGGCGTGTTGTTCTTACTGATTTGTAAGACTTCCAGGTTTATAGTCCAGCTCAGGAGGGCAGCTCAGACACAGCCAGGTCCCCTGGTGTCCAGGCTGTCGTCCCAGCCCCCTGCCAGCTGCCCCTTGTGTCCTTGTTAACGCTGATATCCCTGCCTCCCTCGTGCTGCCAGGCAGGAGAGGAGCCATGTGCTCTGAGATTGAAGGGGAAATTGAAGGGAGGAGCCGACAGCCCAGCGCAAACAGACCCGTGGATTTTTGGAAGACCCCAGGGGACAACCCAAAGGAGCCTCTGGGGCAGGGCTGGAGCTCCATCTAGGGCAGATCTGCCCTGGGCCGTCTCCTGGTCCTGCCTCCGCCCTCCCCAGGCCACACTCTCTCCAGCTGTAACAGGAAGTGCCTGGCTTCCAAGCTGTTTGGGTTTCTTGAGGAGGGCGATGCACCTCCGAGTGGGACAATTCTTTGTGCTGTGGGCGGGTCTTGCAAACATTGAGTGTCCCTGCCCCTCGCCCTTGAAACACCCCCAACCCGAAACACCCCACAGACTTTTCCAGCGGCTCCAAGGAGGGGGTTGTGCCTCAGTTGAGAACAGCTAGATCACAGCTGACACTGTCAGTCCTCATGCTGAGGACGCCCTGTGCGCTGGCCTCCTGCCAAGCACTCGACACACATTGTCCTGTTCGTACCTCAGAAGACTCCGCTTTCCAGAGGAGAAGAGTGAGGCCCAGGGCGGGTGAGCAACAACAGGGCGTGTTGGCGCCAGGCCTCAGACCCAGGGTCCCGACTCCTCCGTCCCGGAGCATTCATGCTGTGCCCACCAGAGGCAGTGCCACGCACTGGCTCTGACCCAGGTTTCTGAGTTGACCTGAGTGAGAGACTGCATTATTGCTCCCCTCTCGTGGTGGGCAGAGCAGACTTCCCGCGCCCTGGACTTTGGGCCTGACGGTGTGGCTTGCTGTGACTGTGGCACGAGAACGGGCATGACATAAGCAGAGGCTGTAAACGTGCTCGTGCGGTTTACTTTGGCTCCTCGCGCCCCAGGGACCCTACCGCGAGAAGCGCATATCCTGGGCCACTGCCGCCCTGTGAGCCTGGGCCCCAGAACACACACCTGCGGGGGACACCTGAGCGCAGGCCAGTCTGCCGGCCAGCAGACTGAAGCGGAGCTGCCCAGCCGAGCCCAGACCAGAGCAGCGAACCCACACTCCCCCTGCAGAGCCCAGGCGTGGGCACGAATACTTGTGCTGTCAGCCCGAGTGCCGGCTGGTTTGCGACGCAGCATTGTGGCAGCACGGCTGACGGATACAGCGTGGGTTCTAGGAGCAGCTCGGGCAGGTTGTTCTGCCGCAGAAGATCTTTGTGTTCCCCTTTGTACCACGGTACAACAACAGTACTGACGTCGTAGGCTTGCTGTGAGGATGGAAGGTGGCGATGCTCTCAGCACAGTGCCTGGCACGGAGGTTGTTATTCATGAGGACTATCGCCTATCACACTGCTACCACTGTTCCTATGTGACATGGATACCATGTTACCATCTGTTACCCTGTTACCAGCGCTGTTACCGCAAGCTGTGACCCTCAGGATCCAGTCAAGAGCCCTAACCTCCACTCTGAAGGACTCCCACAGTCTGACGTCATTGAATTGGAAGGACAGTTAGCCCCAGGTCAGGGGGGTCGGCCCCAGGAGCACCCTGCCTTGGTCCCACAGTCACCCCTCCCCTGACCCAGTGATCCTCGGAGCCGGCCGCCTGGACACCAGATGGCCAAGTGCCTGGTGGTGAGGCCCGGCCAGGTCGGCATGACCCACAGGCCACAGGAAACCCAGAGCCAGCGCCCTCCCGACGGGCTTCCCCGCTGCAGCCCAGGACTTTCGTCCCCAGTGCTCTCAACTGCAGGCGGAGCCCGGCGGCGGCCCCACCCGGGTGTGACTGTGAGCGTTCGGGTCTGTGTTGCCTTGTGTGTGTGTCCATGCGAGTTATTTGTGTCTGTGTTTCACTGGGTGTGTACGTGTGTCTGTTTCAAGGTGCGTTTCAGTGTGTGTGTCTGTTTTAGTGTGTGTGTGTGTGTGTGCACGTTGGGGTGTGGGAGCTGTGCTTTAGCATCTATGGGAGTGTGTGTTTGGTTTTCTGTGTGTATAAATGGGTATGACTATGTTTCAGTGTGAAGGTGTGTCTGTGAGTGTGTTTGCCTGCATCTCAGTGCCAGTGGGGGTGTGTGTGTGATCTGTGTGTGGGGCGTGTGTGTCCCTGTTTCAGTATGTGCAAGTGTGCGTCTGTGTTTCTGGGTATCGGCCGTGTGTGTCTCAGACTCGGAGCACCGCTGTCCAGAGGCTGCCCCAACACCACTCTCCTGCCCACACTGGGGCCAGACCACCTGGAGGCCCATCCCACCTCTGCCCCTTACCCACCGCCTGAGGTCACCGGCAAGCGTCCTGACCTCCCTGAGCCCTCCTTTCCTCCTGGGCTTGTTCTGAGGGTCAGAGGCAGCAAGACTCTTGCCTGGCTCCTGCGGGAAGCCCACTCAGAAAGAGGAAGGGTGAGCCCTGGAGGGGCTGGTGGTGACGGCTGAGAGTGCACAAGGGAGGTCCCCACGCCCAGAGGCCTGCAGGTGGCACCACGGGGCCTGGGGCCACAGGCTGAACTCTCCTCATGGCCACTTCGTCTTTCGTTTTGTTCTGTTAATTAAGAGACTTTATTTTCTAGAGTACCTTTAGGTTTACAGAGAAATTGAGCAGAAAGTACAGAGACTTCCCATATACTTAAAAAAAAATTTTGTATTGAGATAAAATTCAACATTTTAACCATTTTAAAGTGTACAGGTCAGTGGTTTTTAGAACATCTGTAAATTGTGTGACCATCATCATGATCTAATTCCAGAACATTTCCACCACCCCACATAGAAACCCGGTACCCATTAGCTGTCACTCCCCACCCCTCCCCAGTCCCTGGCAACCACTAATCTACTTTCTGTCTCTATGGATTTGCCTATTCTGGAAGTTTCACATAAACAGAATCATACGATATATGACCTTTGTGCCTGACTCCTTTCCCTTAAAAGGAGGTTCATCCACATTGCAGTGTGTCAGCACTTCATTCCCTTTCATGACTGAATAATATTCCGCTGTATGGTCATACCATGTTTTGTTCATCCATTCATCCTCTCTTGGGCGTTTGGGTTGTTGCCACCTTTTGGCCGTTGTGAGTAACGCTGCAATGGACGGTTCGTGGACAGGTTGTTTTTTTTTAATGGATGCACATTTTCATTTCTCTTGGGCATTCTCTAGCAGAGAAATTGCTGAGTCATATGGTAACTCTATATTTAGCCTTCTGAGGAACTTCCAGACTGTTTTCCGCGGCGGCTGCCCCATTTTACATTCCCACCAGCAGTGCACGAGGGTCCCAATTTTCCCACATCCTCAACAACAGTGGTCGTTTTCTGTCTTTTGATGATAGCCGTGCTCACGTGAGGTGTGAGGTGGTATCTCACTGTGGTTTGCTTTGCATTCCCCTGATGGCTAATGATGCTGAACATCTGTTCATGTGCCATTGGCCGTCTTTATATCTCCTTTGGAGACATGTCTGTCCAGATCCTTTGTCCATTTTTAATTGGGTTATTTGCCTTTTTATCATTGAGTTCTACAATAAAGGGTAACTACACATCGGGAGTCGTTTAAAATGGAATGTTGGACGTCTCAGCTTCTCCGAGTGGTCAGCCCTGTCGCGGGCGGAGGCTCCCGTCGTGCGGCCGCTCCACCCTCGGTGTCCTCGCCACCTCGTCTCTGGGGAAAACGGAGCGCTCCTTCCCCTGTGAGGCTGCTTCCAGGCAGGCCCAAGGCCTCTCGTCTGATCGAGGGCTCTTAAAGGATTTTCCCAGACAAGAGCCGCTGCCAGTGCTGCTGCCGCCTTGTGTGCACAGACACAGCTGCCGCCAGCTTCTGAAAAACTGATTCTGTGCCGTTTCTTCCCGTCACTACACAGGAGGGCCCCTAATGCTCCATTTCTCGTCGGACTTCTCCAGGCTCCAGGCTCCTTCCGCCTGCTGGACTCCTCCCCACGGGGGTCTTCCAGGCACCTCGCCCCCAGCCCCCTCCACGCCCCAGTCCGTGACCCTAGGTCCACCCACCCCAACTCCACTCTGATTCCTCCGCTCCCTCCTGACACCTGGCCAGCTGTCACCTCCATAACTCTCCCTCTGAAACAGCTCTGCTCAGGCCTCATCAGCTCTTGCCCGGACTCTCGGGACAGCTGGCCTCCCAGCCTCCACCCTTTCCACAGCATCCTCCACCCCACAGCAGGGGACGCCCCTGCTCAGAACCCTGCAGCGGCTCCCTGCTGCCCAGACCAAAGCCCGGTCTTCCCAGGCTGGAACGGGAGACCCTCCTTGAATCAGTTCCCTGACTGATTGATTTCCTCAGTCAGTCAAGCTTCTGAGCAGCTACTGTGCAGACGGGATGGGATACAGTGGAACCAAAGACAGGCTTCGAGGGAAGCAAACCATTCCAGGGTGACTGCGGTACGATGGGCCTGCAGAAGGACAATGGGGACAGAGAGGCAGGGACCAAACCCAGCTTGAAGGGGGACTCCTGGAGGGGGTGGCTCCCCAGTACCCCTCCTGCTGCAGCCAGGTCAGATCAGCTCCAGCTCCCAGAACGCTCCGTACGGTCTTGTGCCTCTGGGCCTCTGCACCCCCACTAAAGACCGCTCCCCCCTCCCCCTTTTGCCAAACTCCTCTGAGCCTTCACGACCTGGTGAGGTGTCTCCTCCTTTGGGAAGCCCCCTCCACCCCCCACGTGGGGTTGACTTGCAAGTCCCACCTTTGATCGCCGCTCCCCGAGCTCCACGGAGACCTCATTACAGTGTTGATCTCACCCGGATATTATTTTAACTATGATTCTCTGGGAAATGCATTGCCATCATGGTTTTATTTTCTGCTGCAATAGAGACACCAGGACACGGTGGGTGCCTCTCTCTCTCCCTGCACCTCAACCTCCACCAAGAAGAAGGCAGCCTTTTCTACCGAATGTTCTGACTTCTGCCAATCCAGTGTTCTCAATGTGGGGTGGGGGGGGGGGTGATTCTACCACAGACAACCCCCCAGGGACACTGGGCAATGTCTGGAGACATTTTTGGTTGCCACAGCTGGGAGGCGCTGTGGACATCCAGTGGCCAGAGGCCAGGGATGCTGCCCAACCGCCTACAATGTGCAGGACAGCCCCACAACCAAGAATTATCCAGCCCAAAATATAGCAGTGCCAAGGTTGAGAAACACTGTGCTAACCCTAGGATGAAATACAGATATGTGTGTGTTTCAGGATACAAGGGCACTCCCTGGGTCAGGTGGGCTTCTTGGAGACAGCCCATGCTCAGGTTTTTACGTTGGGAAGATCCAGGTGCCTCGAGGACATTGGCTGGCTGGTCTGGGAGGAGGTGCAGATAAGGGCTTGGAGAGACCAGGAAGGGAGGCTGCTGTCTACCGCCTCTGAGGGCCAACAGGGTCCACAGTGTCTATGCTCTCTCTTCTTCTGGGCACAAACGAGACGCCATTTCCTAGCCCTCCTTGCAATTAGATGCGGCCGAGTTCCAGCCAATGGAACATGAGAGGAAGTGAGGTCACCACTTCGAGGCCTGGCCTGTAAGACCCTCCCACGCACTCTCCTCTCTTTTCCCGTCTCCCCCCTAAGGGAGTGGACTCTGAAGATCTAGAGGGAGGCGGAACCCCAAGATGGAAGGGACCCAGTTCCTTGAATGACTGCACAAGACAGACCCCAACCGCACCCCGACCCCCACCAAACCACGTGGGACTACAGCATGAGCACAAAATAAATCTTCACCATGTTGCAGCCTGAGACTTCAGTGTTTGCTTGTTATAGCAGCTAACCTTATTGAACTAAAACCAGACCCGTGCAGCAGAACATCAGAGGTGGAAGACAAAGGTCCCCTTCAATTCGTCAGGGTTGATCCCGAGATCCCAGGTGATCGTGAGCAGGTCCCCTCTCCCCCATTACACTCTCGTAGTTGTTGTCAACCTTGTCACATGGGCCCTCAAGTCAGGTTTAATCCGATTTTTAAAGTAAAGGGATTTCTTGCACCCTGAGAGTTGTGCAACAGTTTGTACCAGTTACACAATTTATGTCATCGTTTCTGGTGGACTGTGACCCTCTTGAGGGGAGGGTCTGGGCCTGATGCGCCGAGTGTCACCAAGGCCCAGCAGGGAGTCCATACGCAGCAGTCCCGAGGAACTGCTGGGGACGTCCCTGAGCAGGCAATGTCCCTGACTGTCCTGGCCCACCCTCTGCCTTCGTGTCGTATCAGTTAGGAATACATTTGTCTGAAAAAGACAAAATCCAACCAACAGAGGCTTAACCAAATAGACGGGAGTTTCTTTTTTTCATATAACCCAACTAAAGGCAAGCAGTTGCTAGCATGAGGGACCCTGACTCCACCATCCCTAGCATAATTGACCCTTTGTCCTCAGGCTTTGGACTCATAGTCACAAGATGGCTGCTACAGTTCTAGTCATCACACCTGGGTTAAGGACAAGCTGAAGGCGAGGGGAAGATCGAGGGCCACACCAGCTGCACTGTCTCTTTTCATCAGGAGCGCAAAAGATTTCCCAGCAACGCCCCAGCCCACTTCCCCTTTAGGACTGATTTGCCAGAACTGGGTCACATGACCACATGAGATGCTGGGAAATTTGGTAGCTAAATGGTCATGATTAGCTTAGACTAATCAATGTTTTGTTAATACAAAGGGAATAAGAATTAGGAAACAGGCCAAAGATGTCTGTCTCGATTTCCAGCCCTGTTTCTGGGGCTGCAGCCAGAAAGTCCCTTCTGCTAGGGCCAAGAGGACCCCCACGCCTGATCTCCCCTGCCTGAGGCTCTGCGAGGATAGAGTGGCCGGAGAGCTCAGGGTCCTCACCCAGCCGCCCACGTCCACCTGCTGCTCTGTCCTGCTGCTGCTTCTCAGGAAACCTATGGCCTCCTCCAGCGGAGACCAGCCCAGCCACTCTGGCAAAGCTGCACTGTGTCCCCAGGAGATGGAAGGAGAGTCCGTGAGTCACTCTCCCAGCAGAGGTGGCTGGGTCAGTGGTTTCTGCAGAATGAAGATAGCATTCCCAGTGACTCCCGTTGGAGAGGCTGTCACGTCTCCCCAGCCCTGGCCTTCCCACACGGGCTGCAAATAACCACCGAAATCCACATATAGAACCCAGAATTCCAAGGAAATGGAACTCAAAATAGCCAGAGGAGGGAGGACGTGCTCCCAGGCAGACAACGTTTAGCCAAATACGAGAAACAAAGCGAGGAGTCAGAGGGACTGGGACCAACACGTGCCAAGCACCTGCTGTGCACGAGGCCCTGAATGGAGCACGTGACAGGTGTCAGTGCCTTCTCGGATCCCCAAGTCAGCTGGGCAAGGAAGCACGTGGTCACCCCATTCCAGAGAGTGCAGCCGAGACGCACAGGGAAACAAACACCCATAGTGGCATCTCACGTGAGCTCCGTGGTCAGCTCCGGGCTCTTCCCCACTTGGTCATCCCTACTGTACTTGAGCTCCCTCGTCTGTAGGGTAGGAGCGACGGTAGTACCACTCCATAGGCCCACTGGGGAAACTTGACATTTTAATACATGTAAAGTACTCAGAACAGGGCCCGGAGCAAGACAGGCCCCGGGTGCATGTGTGCATGTCTTCTGATGCCCATTTTATAGATGAGGGGACGGAAATTCACAGACAGTCATGCATTTGCCCATCGTCACACGGCCCATACAAGCTGGAGCCGGGGCTCAAAGCCGGGGCTCTCTGACTCCGGCCCCCACACTCTAAACCCCCACCAGTCAGCCTGATGACCCTGAGCACAGGCCGCTGGCTAACAGACGGGAGGACAGGTCCCACACGCACCAGGCAGTGCGGTGCGTCCCCTCGGGAGAGTACAGCAAAGCCCACAAGGGGCAGTGAGGCCGTGACACCTTTTTGCAGCGCACACCCCATGGTGTGGTCCTCTGAGCCTGTGTCCCCCAGCAAAGCAGTCCAGGAGAGAGTAGCTGAGCGACTTTCAAAGCCTCGAGTCACTCCCATCAGTGAGTCTAGATTACGTGCATCCAGGAACACATTGGTCTAGAACAATCTGGAAGGCATGGGACGGGGCTTCTCTGGGGCATGGACTGGGGAGGGAGGCCCTGTAACATAATCCTCCTCTTCCTCACTCATAGAGACAACGTGCCCAACTAAAAGACTGCATTTCCCAGCCTCCTTTGTAGCTGTGGTGGCCGATAATCTGGAAGACGGAAGTCTTTGAGTGGGACTAATAGAGACCCTCTTCAAAGAGCCAACTAAACTAGAAGTCAGGTCTTTTTGCTCCTCCTCCTTTCTTCTTCTTGCCTATAAAATAGGTGAGATGGCTGGAACTCCAGCAGCCATCTTGGACTGTGAGGTGACTTTAAGGATGGAAACCATAAAGTGAGGATGCTGGAACCTAGGTCTCACGACTTTGTGGAGCTGCCAAGCCAGCCCTAGACCCTACCACCATCTTTCATGTGAAAATAAATCTCTAATTCGTTTAAGGAACTACAGTCAGATATCTCTTACTAACCGCCAGTTACAATGTCTATCTTACGAGTGTCACCTTTAGAACCAACCGGAACTGGGTGTGAATTATGCCTCTACCACTGATGAGCTATGTGACTGAAGCCAACCACTTGCTCACTCTGACCATCAGTTTCCTCGTCTGTTAAGTAGTGACAATACTTCCATCCTCCTAGGGCTGCTGTGATAAGGTAATCCGTGTAAAGTGCTGAGCACACACCCGGCAGCTGTTTTTACGAGCCCTGACTTGCTAGCTCCCGCCCATCTCCGTGCTTCTGCTTAGGCTGCCGCCCGCGCCTGCAGTGGCCTTCCACTTCCCGTTGACCCCTCCAAACCGTTCCCCTATGTCAAGGCCCAGCTCTGGGCTGACCGCCTTGGACATACGTTTAAGCACTTCTCTAGTGCTGGCCCCAGTGCCCACGGCCCTCGTGCCCTGAGGAGGGCTGTCCTTCAGGGAGCAGGTCAAATGGCACCCCCTCTGAGAGGTCCTCCCCGGGGAGACCCAGCCCAGCAGAGCCTCCCCTATTCTCTGGCCTCACAGCACGCAGATGGCCCTTACGGTTGTGTAGTCTCCCACAATAGCGGGGGGCTCAAACTCAGATGCGCTCAGGCACTTCACGACAAAGAGAGCAGCAGAGCCCCCCATCCAGCCCACCCAGAGGCCTTCAGCTTCAAAACTGCAGCACGACCACCAGCAGACACAATACGTCGATGATGCAGCTGAGACCCCTCCTCTCCAGGCTGTGAGAAGCCCCTCCTGTGGGCCACAGTGCAGTCTCAAGGCACCGGGCCGCCCCCATCTCGGGAACCCAGTGTTGGGGAGAGCAGGCACAACCGCTGAGCACCCGCCCCTCCCCACCGCACCAGAGGCCCGAAGCAGCCAGGTCCCGCGACAAGCCAGGGCAGGCGAGGAGCAGGGCAGCCGGGGTCAGAGCCCCGCAGGAATGAAGGCGGCAGCTGCTCACGCACAGACAGGGAGACCACCTCCTGAGAGAAGAACACAGCGTTGCCTCTGAACCGTTCTCACCAACAACAAGCGAACCCGCAGCTGCACAAGCGCTGGACCCAACCAGGACCTCAAGAAAGACGGGAGACAGAGGAACACACAGGGCACCCCACAGGCACGCCGTCAGGAAACGCCCGGACTGTGGAGACGCCACGGCGTCAACGGCTGCGTTCTCCAACAAGTAAACTGCCGTGGATCAGAGAGACCTGGACCAGGAGCCCCCGGACTAGAAGAGACATACCAACATCAACTGACTACAACGCCTGGCCCTGCTCGGAACCCCATTCAAACAAACCATAGGCAATGAAACAAGGTGTGGGCGCACCTGCACTGTTGGGAGAAACGTGATTGCCGAGGGGCTGTCTGATGATTTTAAGGAACGGTCATTACTTTTTCTTTAAGTGTTATAATGATGCTATAGTTATTTTGATAAAAGAAGTGTCTTTGTCTTTTAGAGATAAATGTTAAAATATTTACAGATAAACTAACACGATGTCTGGGACTTGCCTCCAAGTGATAAGCGAGAGGGGCTGGGTGGTGCAGGGACGAAGTAAGACGGACCAAGCGTTGACAGCTGTGCAGCTGGGTCGGCTCCGGGGCCGTCCACTCTGTTCTCTCCCATGTGTATCTGTGTGGAATGATCCATAAGAGAAAAGTGGGTGAGGAAGTGACAGGCGGTCCTCACTCAGTCATGGACACTTTCAGCGAACACACAGAGACTGCTTGCCTGTCCTCTGGGGACCGTGAATGCTCGATCAGTGAGCTCGGCGTTCTGATGGGGGACACGGGGGCTGTGGGAGGCCTGAGGAGGACCCTTCCCAGCCTGGGGTCAGGGAAGTCTCTGGAGGGGGTGAAAGCCAAGCAGAGGCTGGTAAACAGACTGGGAAGGGGCAGGTGGAAGGGCGTTCCAGGGGGAGGGAACAGCATGTACAGAGGCAGGTGGGAACGAGGGAGCCTGGGTCCTCTGAGAACTGAAAGCAGCTCCCTTGAGATGAGGTTGGTCAGGAGATGGGACCAGACCACGAAGGCATCACTCTGGCACAGGGGGTCTCAACCAGGGGCAGTTCTGCCCCCCAGGGCATGTTTGGGGACACTTGGAGACACTTTAGTTGTCGTAACGGGGGGGCCGCAGGCATCTCCTGGGTAGAGGCCTGGGCCGCTGCTGAACATCCTACAACGCTCAGGACGGCCCCACAACAAAGGACCATCCCCCAGATGTCAGTGGTGCGAGGGGGAGAAGCCCCTAGTGGGTGCTGAGCGGGGGAGCGGGTGCGGCCAGCTCTGCTGTAGGGCAGCCCTGCCCAGGAGGTCTGGAGGCAGGGAGCCGGAGCAAGGGGCCGGGCGGGGGCAGGGGCAGTGGTCCTGGAGAGGAAGGAGGAGGCGGCCAGACCACACCCTGGACGGGATGGAGCAGGCGCTGCTGCAAGCAAGGGGCTGAGGGGACACGAGACTCCCGCCTCTGCAGGGCTGACACACACTAAAGAGACGAAGGGTTAAAACGTCGGGGGCAACAGGTGGCGATGAGTGCTCTGAAGAAAAAGGCAGGGAGGGCAGGGGCGGGGGCGACCTTGCGTAGGGAGGCCCCCTCCCTGAGAAGGTGACTTCGGGGTGAAGTCCTGAGGGCATATCGAGGCAGCCACAGCAGCCGACAAGGCACAGGCACTCCTGACCTTCAACTTAGGAATCGTCACAGGTACACAGGAAGGGACATTCCAGAAGAAGCGCCAGTGCTGCCCATCCCACCCACAGCGTTAGCAGTCGGCTGGCTCATTCCTTTCTCAGCCGTGCGGGCTGCATGTACCGTGTTTGGGTCTGGTTCTTGTTCTCTGAACAACCTCTCCCCAAAGCCCGAGGACGTCAGAAGCACTCACAGACGCCCAGACGTTTCCAGAAGCGGAAAGTGGGGAGGCAGAAAGCAGGACTTCTCGTGCAGACGGGGTGACTCTTGAGCAAAAACCCATTCCGAGGGGCGAGGAGGAAGCCGGGGCCCCTGGGGAGGCTGTGCTCAGGGCTCAGCCCTGGCGGACCCGCGGGGGGACGAGGGCTGACCCACCGCAGGACCCCGCGCAGTGGCTGGAAGCTGCATCCCGGGAGCAGCCACTCAGCTGGCGTGTTCTGTTCCTCCAGCAGGGACAGGCCCCCACAGTGTCCCGGGCACTCGGGGGTCCGCAGCAGAGCTGGCAAAGGAAACCCCTGCCCCTCGCAGACGTGCCTTCCGGCGGGAGAACAAGAACCAGCAAGTCAAGTTACAAATGAACATGGTCACTTCAAGTAGTACAGATGGCTCAGAACATTCCCATGCCCGGGAATGGGAAGTGGACAGGAGGTCGAGGTCCCCTCTGAGGAGGAGACAGGGGTGCAGGCTCCAAGGTGGGGAAGAGGCCGCACCAGGAGGTCTGGAGAGAGGCGGGAACAGCCTGTGCGAAGGCCTGGAGGAGGGACCCCAGGTGACATGCAAAGGACAGAGGGACGGCGGGGCAGGGAGACGAGGGCAGCGCCCACCAGGGGCAGGTGTGCTGGGCCTGAGGCCCGCTCAGGAATTTGGAGTTGATGTAAGGGCACTGGGGAGCCAGTGGAGGGTTTTATTCAGATGTGGGCTGAGTTAATTTAGTTTGTTTTTATTGTGGTAAAATACAGATGACATAAAATTCACCATGGTGACCATTTCAAAGTGTACGATTCAGTGGCATTTAGTACGTGCGCAGGGTCCCGCTACCTAGTTCAGAGCATCCTCACCACCACTAAAGGAAACCCCAAACCCGTTCAGTCATCACCTCCCCTCGCCCAGCCCCCGGCAGCCAGCCTGCTGTCTGCCCCGTGGACCCTCCTGCTCCAGACCCCACAGAAACGCAGTCCTACAGCAGGTGGCCTTCCGCGTCTGGCTTCCTCTGATTTAATTTTGCAAAGGCCCCTCAGGCTGCGCCAGGAGGAGGAGGGTCCATGGTGGGGCATGGCTGAGGCAGGGAGGCCGGAGGAGGCCGGAGCCACCATCAGGAGAGGGGCGCTATGGCAGGGACAGGTGGGGGTGGGTGGGAGAGAGGAGGGGTCCAGAGGATCCTGGGGGCAGCACCATCAGGATGTGCTGGGCCTGGGCTGTGGTGGGTGAGGGAGGACTCAGGGTTTGGGCCTGAGCCAACGGTGGGACAACAGCGGTGCCAGAGTGAGATGGAGGTGATGGGAGAGGGGACGGAAGACACGGCGGCAGGTAAGTTACAAGTCCATTCAAGAATTTAAGAGCCAAGTCCAGGCAGAGGGGCTGCGGCAGGAACTTTTCACACAAGCCAAGCCTGGCCCCCTGGAGTGTGAGCGTCAGAGTGGGGCCGGGAGGCAAGAAGACATTGTGCCGAGGACCTGCACAGTGCTCATCAAGGAGGGCGGGCTGTCCACCTCCAGGTCCTTTTTATGGGAACAACTGGTCAGTTTCTCCTGCTCAGTGGGATGTATATCAACAAGAAGGTAAGGACACCTACCCACTCAAAGCTTCAGGGACCCACTCACCTGTCTACCTAGTGGAAATGTCTCTGGGGCTCAGGGTCACCATACACAGCTGCACAGGTTGGGCACTGTGCAACCCAACAGGGGTGCATTTACACAGGCGTGGACGTGACGCATCCTCCCTAGAGTCAGGCAGTACACCACCTGCACAGGGTGCCTGGCAGTTATGGTCGCTGTGAAACTGCTGTGTTTGTAAGTAAAGGGGCTCCCTTGAGAAGAGAAGGGAATGTTTGTGAGAAACATGACAGTTTCTCTGCTTCTGAAGGTCAAATGAACTCTCTGGCATTTTAAACACAGCTGCTGGAGCAGCCCTGCATCCTGTGTTTTCTTTCTAAGACGAAAAGCTGGGCCGAGGAAATGTCAACTCCAGGTACACGTAGCTGGCTCGCACATGCCAACCACGGATGCGCTGTGCTGTGTCCCACATTCTCTGGGGCAGTGAGAGGCTCCCCTGGGCATGCACACAGGACTTGGGTCCTCCCAGGTCAGGCAGGCCCGGGCCTCGGGGCAGTGGACAGAACCTCCAGGGGCTGCCACGCTGGGCCGTGCGAGCTGTGCTCCGCACACCAGGGACCCGCAGGGGGCACAGCTCCCCCTGGACTTGTGCAAACACGACTGCCCTCGGCAGCTTCGGGGTGCAGATCAGGAGAGCTGCAACTTGGATTCGAACCCCAGCTCTGCCGCTGGCCGGCTGTGGGACTTTGGGCAAATCACTTCACTTCTCTGAGCCTCAATTTCTTCCTCTGAAAAGTGGGAACTAAGAGACCAACCTGTTGGGGCTGCGGGACAGGGTGTGTGGAGGGGCCCCGGGCGATCCTGGCGCTGGCCTATGATAGCCCGTGTCGTGATGCCCGTCCCCACTCCTGGGGAGACAAGGGGAAACATATACATACACCCACTCCCACACTCCCCTAGTCACAGAAATCCTAACCGGGCTTCACAATCCTCCTCTAAATACCCATCCTGGGCCAGCAAGTCTTACTGACTCTTTTGTTCTTCCTTTGTAAGAAAAATACCTAAAAAAGAGAAAAATGGAAATAATAAACAGCCAGATTTCTATCACCAGAGAAGTGCAGCTGCCAGGCAGGCAGCCCCTGGTGGTGAGAACGCACTTGGCCAGAGACGGTGCCCTCCTGCTGCACCTGTCTCCTGCCTCAGCTTACCCGGGGGCCCTGTGGCCTAGATGAGGACTTGGGGGTCTGTGGGTTGCAGGAAGCAGAAGGATCAGCCCTCCTGGTCATCCTGGACGGGAAGACGGGGGACTGGCAGACAGCGTCATGGAGGTACCGAGAGGAGACTGCTCCCTGTGGGTCCTCACATCACCGCCTCCCCTTCTGTCTCCCCTGCCGTGGTCTGAAGGCTGCCCAGGCAGATACGCCTTGCAGGGGGTCTTGCCCTGTGCCTGAATGTCCACCATTAGAGCCTCGGGCCCTCTGTCCCTGAATCCACGAGAAGTCTTGTCCTGCGGCTGTAGCGACAGCACGGGCTCCTCTAAGCTGCAGCTCTCGTCCTGGGGGTGGGCAGCCGAGAGTCCTGTCCAGAGGTGCTGCAACACTGGGGGGACCGTCGGGTAGGGCTGGAGGCCTGATGGACCCCTGAGGTGAGATGCCTCCTGGGTACTTGGGTAAGGGGAGGCCCCTGCACAGCCAAACGAGACCCTGGTTCTGACGTCACGCCCTGGGGGCCTGTCTGGGCCTTGGTCTCCCCGTCTGTAAAATGGGGGCGGCTGTTCCAAGCAGCCTCTGAGTGTTCCCTCCAGCCCCAACTATAGAGGGTCTTGGCCAGTCTGAAGTTCGCCCCTGGGTTGGCACCAGGGAGCCAGGAGGGTGTAGGGAGGCTCTGTGGCCGACGCCACCCAGGAGGACAGAATCCTATTGGTTTCTGCTCCCCTTTCCTGGAGGAGGAGCAGGGCTGTGGGACCTTCCTGGCACCCCCAAAGCCGAGTAGGGAAGCCAGGACACCAAACGGTCGCAAGTAGCTGCCACATCCAAGCCAGGCACGTAGTCTTTTATACATCGTTGTCCAGGAAACCCTTTCCTCCAGTCTGTCACTATCTGTTAACATTTTTGTGTGTATCTGTCAGGGAGTGCACAGCCTTCGTTTTCACGTAGTCAAAACCTGCGCTCTCTCCTCTGCACACATGTCCCTCTCTCTCTTATATTTGGGACATCTGAGGGCTCAATTGAGACAGCTTCCTCACCCTGTGGTCACAAAGATATTGGTCAGCACTTATTTCTATTCTCGGTCCCTCCCTTTCAGAGGTGGGTCTTCCGTTCACTGGCCCTCCTGCGCTCCGGTGTGGGGTGTGGGGGGACCCACCCCTGGTCCCACAGACTGACCCCTCGCCCCCCCTCACCACACTGTCCTGCCCCCTCTGTGACCCACCCAGCTGCCCAGCCTGAGGGGAATGGAAAGGGAAACAGCACAGGTGCTCTAGAGGTCCCCGTGAAGAGCAGAACTGGAGCGCCGACAGCACCGGGGGGAGCACGAGGCGCAGCGAAGGATGAGGAACAGCATGAGGGGTGGCGCCGGCACTGGCTGGAAACCACACTGAGTATTTTCTACGCAGTTCGATGGGCAGCTGAGGACCCAATATCAGTCTGTCAGGTGGGAGCCTTGGCTTGGGGACAGGAGTGGGGATAGAGGCACAGGGAACATGTCTCACGATACAACGAAAGCAGAGGTGGTCTCCACGGGCCAGTGACGATACTGTGCCGAGACTGGACTTCTGCACGGCAGCCCAAGAAATACACAGGACCAGGAGGGGCCAGGACGGCCGGTCAGCAGGAGGTGCTCCAGAGGGCCCGAGGCCAGAGTCTGAAGGCCCTGAGTGCCCGACAGAGAGGGTTCTCCAGCGGCAGGAGACGGACGAGGGCTGTGCCCCCGGGCAGTCAGGGGGCCCAGGCTCAAATTGTCCCTAGGAAAGCACTCCAGAAGATCCTTTTTACAGCCCAGGAGGGACCCTTAGAGAGCCGACTGTTTCACAGATGTTGAAACGGAGGCCAGAGAAGGGAGAGCCGGCCTGGAAAGACACCTCCCTCCCCAGCCTGGGTCTTTCCCTGCAGGCTGCCCCAGACCTGCCCTGTGCAGCCAGCTTGGACCGGGAGCCCTTGGCCCGTCACTACGATTCCCTCTGGCCACTCTGGCCCATTGCCCAGGCTTGGTCCTGGCCCCGAGATGGGCCGAGCGATGACATAGCCACCCCTTGCCTTCCTGAGCGTCTGTAAGGAGGTCCAGAGCTTTAGCCTGACATCCTCCCTGCAGGATGCCTGGGACCTCTGAGGCGCAGCCCGCCCAGCGCCCGCCCAGGCACCCTCCGCTGCCCCTGCTTGTCCATACTTATTGTGAATTCAGATGTGCGGCTCCCCTCCATTCTCCTCTGGCTCTCTCTGGCTCTGCCTCTCTCTCACTCGGTCTTCTCTTCCTCCCACGCGTTGTTTGAGCGCTACTGTGTGCCCAGCACTGGGCATTCACCAGCAGACGAGGCAAGCAGGTCAGCACGTGAGCCAACACTCAGCGGAAACCAGGTAGAGAGCAGTGAACACTTCCATTTTCAGCAGGTCACAGGGCAGAGCTGGGATTTGAACCAGAGTCCCTCAGGGAGGATTCCCAGTGCTCTGGCTGGGGCCTGGGAGACCTCACAGTCAGCCTCCAGCCAGCAACCACAAGCTCTCTCCATTCGGGAACTGCAATCTTCCGAATTCCAATGTTACCAGGAGCCTGGCTGGCAAGGCCTGGGCGTCCCACCTCCATCACCTCCACCTGGGGCTCCGTGAAGTTTCCAGCCCTGGGGCAGGAGACCCAGCCCAAATCCTGGCTCCGCTCTGACTCTTCCGAGGTCCTGGGGCAGGTCCAGTCCCCTCTGAGCTGTATAGTACTCCCTCCGCAGCTGTATCTCGATTTCCCTATCCAGGGAAATCCAGGCCCCGACAGGGCCATGCAGGCTGCTTCTAGCTGGTGCTACCGCCAACTGTGCAGCTGAGAACATTCCGGAGCCCATGCGCAGAAGTCCGCAGCTGCTCAGACAGGCAGGCGGGCTGTCTGGGCTCACCCGACCTCCTGAGGCTGAATCTGCCTTCTAACAAGAGTCTCCAGGTGGTGCGTGTGCACGGTACAGTTCCGGAAGCTCTGCTCTGGGAGTGCACATCTTTGACTTGACTAAAGAAGGCCAAATTGTCTCCCCAAGTGGCTGCACCAATTTGCACCCCACCAGGAGTGGATGAGCATTCCCACCAGCACTGGGCCCCATCAGACTTCTTAATTTTTTCCAATCCAGTACATAGAAAATGGTCCTATAGGATCAGTCACTTAATATTTTTCTCTCATTTGATTCACTTATTAAAATTTGGCATCCTCCCAAGCTATAACACCCATGCCATCACACTTGATGCTGGATACATATTTTTTCTAATACGTATAAAAAGAACTGTCTAACTATGCCCGTATTTCTCCCTGATTCACTGAGAATAACCACCCACACCACGCCTGGAGACTCGGTGGGCTCCACGCGGTTGGGGTTTGCCCTCCCCCCTCTGTGGCCCGCCCTCATCCACGGGGCTCTGATGACCAGGGTCACAGAGACGGGTGGCTTGCACGGTGAAGAGGGTGGGGGCGCAGCAGAGCGGCCTCTCGGGTCTGGCCTTGAGTTTTGCCCGAGTGGCTGAGCAGGCAGCGGGGCCCTGAGAACAGCGTGTTTCAGCGTTGCTCCAGCTGAGCCCTGAGGCCAGCACTCTCTGGGATGGAGCACTGGCTGGCAGGGAGAGCCATGGAGGGTCTCAGCTGGACCTCCAATGGGGCCTCCGCAGTGGGGGTCCCGTCCTCCTTAGAATAGCCTGGGCAGCCCCTGGCCCCAGCGCTGTCAAGAAGAGCCACTTCTGGGGCTGGCCCAGTTGTATAGTGGTTGGGTTTGCACGCTCTGCTGCGGCAGCCCAGGGTTCGCCGGTTCAGATCCCAGGCGCGCACTGACACACCGCTTGTCAAGCCATGCTGTGGCAGCGTCCCATATAAAGTGGAGGAAGATGGGCACGGATGTTAGCCCAGGGCCAGTCTTCCTCAGCAGAAAAAGAAGAGGATTGGCAGATGTTAGCTCAGGGCTGATCTTCCTCACAAAAAAAAAAAGAAGAGCCACTTCTGGGAAGAGTGGTTCCCAGGCTCGGAACAGCAGGCTCCTCTCCCCTCGGTGCCCTGGGGCACCTCGTCCTGCCAGGCCTGGCCCTCAGTAGAGGCCAGGATCCCTGTGGTCCCCTGCCCATCCCGCCCAGAGGACTTGTCCTGCTGAGCCCACACGTCCTGGGTGCATCCTGGGAAATCCAGTCCCAGGACTGTCGGTGCAGCCGGGAGACGACACATGTGGGGCTTAGCTCTCTGCAGCCGTGCAGGAGGGGGCTGACCTCCAGCCAGCGAGCTCGGGCAGCCTACGCTCGGTTTCTCAACAGTAGGATGGGGCTGTTGGAGGAGCGAAGGAGACAACGCATGCGAGAGGCCAGCACCGGGCCTGGCCCGTGTGGGGCTTGGTGTGTCTCAGGCCGGGTCCCTCAGAAGCAAACACTGAGACAAGGATTCCAGAGGGGTGATTTATTTGGGGGATGACCCCCCCCACCCCCAGAAGCGCTGGTAGGAAGTGAGGCAGTGAGGTGGGGAGGGAGGAGCCATTGAGGGGAGCGTGGGCGAAGCTCCTTACCTCTGGGGGCGCCGGGGCACCTGTCTCCCCACCAAGGGCTGAGAGAGCCCCAGGGAATATGAGGGCCAGGGCACGCGCGACAGCTCTGGATCCAGGCAGGCCCAACCCAATTCCCGACTGTTGCTTCCTGGCCGTTGGATTGTCATCGAAACTCTCAGTGTTTCCTCTCCTTGAAGATGAGCTCAGGGCTCATAGAGCAGCAGTGAGGGCGCAATGCTTGGGACACGCAGGCCCACGGGAAGTGCTCAGTGAACGTCTCTCTCATCAATACAGCCCATTTGGTACGATTCCCAGGGGAACCGTGGTGAGTGTCGGCTGTGGTCCCAGGGGCCCGCAGGACCTGCAAGATGGGCTGGACGGTGGCGGAGAAATGCATCTCCAGCGCAGAGCCTTTGAGGTCCAATCGGCACCAGGCTCCAGGCAAGTGGGCCAGGAAACACGGGTCAGAGGCTGGACCGGCCCACCGGGCCCCCGGCTGTCCGTCTCCCAGCACGACCCCACGCCCTCCCCGCCAGCATCCAGAAAGCAGGCAGCCTCACAGAACATCAGGGAATCAGGCATCGGGGCTGCAGACAGAGGGAGAATGGGCTCCCGCATGGAGCCGCTGAGACCCTGGCCTGGGAGGGGTGGCACTTAGTGATCAGGGGGGAAGAGGCGTGGCTGTGCCACACAGCAAGGACAGAAGCCAGGCTCTGCCAGCACTAGGTCCATCATTCTTGCCCTGGCCACCACACTCCTGCCAGGGGTCACCCGCATGTGCTGGTGACCTTGTAGGATTAACGCTGGGGCTGCGGACAGCAGCAGGTAGGAGCGTTGGCAAACACCAGCCTCTGCGCCCAGCTGTGGATGGGCCCAGTCACATGCCCAGCTTTGGCCGGGAAAATAGAGGCAGCAGCAAGCCCTCGCCGTCTGTGCCCCGCCATCCGGGGTGTTGGGCGGTATTCAGCCACCCCCTGCGGCGTGCACGCGTGTTCTCAGAAACAGACCGCCAGCAGCCTTTTTCCTCACTCACTGATTGAATGATGTGCTGGTCAGCTGCGCCCACCCACCACGGGTCATCGCCTCCTTCAGGCCTCTGCTTGCTTCAACTGCCCCATACCTGAAACAGCACCCCTCCCTCCCAGACACTTTCTGTGGCAGGCTGAAAAGTGGCCCCCAAAGACGTCCGTGTCCTACTCTCTGGAACCTGTGAATGTCCCCTTATATGGCAAAAAAAAGGAGTGCTTTCCAGGTGTGACTAAGTTCAGGATCCTGAGATAGAGAGATTGTCCTGGATGGTCGGGGCGAGCCCTAAATGCAGGCACATGTATCCTTCCAAGAGGGAGGCAGAGGGAGGTGTGAGGATGCTGGCTTTGAAGCCGGGAGGGATGTGGCCGTGAGCCAATGAAGGCCACGGCACCGGAAGCTGCAGGAGGCAGACGGGACTCTCCCCTGGAGCCTCGGGGGAGCGCGGCCCTGCCCACACCTTGATTCGGGCCCAGTGATGCTGATTTCAGACTTCTGGCCTCCAGAGCTGGGGGAAAGTGCATTTCTGTTGTTTGTGGCAATGTGTTACTGCAGGAACAAATATACTCTCTAACCTCTTACTCTGCATTACCAGCTGCCATCGTATGCTGTTATTCATTTATCGTCTCTCCTTCCTGAGTAGAACATCAGCTCTGCAGGGCAGGATTTTTAAGTGCCTCGTTTTTCACTGTACGTGAGGGCTGGCAGTGCCCAGCACAGAAGGAGTGCACGAATGAATGAGTGAATGAATGCACCAGTGTGTTTTCACTTCTCAAAAGTAATCATAATTTTTATATAAATGTGGGCTTAGGTACATGCTTAGAAAAGGTCCCCGGGGGAATCCACACCAAATTCCTACCAGTGCTTACCACCGGGGAGGGAACTACAGAAGCCATCACACCCTGCAGGGAACACTTTTGAGGGGTTTAAGAGCCTCTATCTATTTTATCAACAAAACAGATAAGAAAGGCAAGCCGTGTGAGGAACGGAACCCCATCTTTTCCAAAAGACCGATGTGCTGTGGAGTTGGGGCCAGGGAGAGCCTGCCTGAGAGGGGTCAGGGCTGAAAGGAGGAACGTGGCGCTGCAGCAGAGCCACTGGCCTGGGAACGCTGCCCAGCCTCCGGAGGCCATCGAAGGCCGCTCCGCAGGACTAAGGGACTCAGAAAGAGAGGCGCCGCCAAAGGCTCTCGGGAGCCACGTGGACGCTGCAAACTGGGCTCCGGTGAACATGGAGCAGATCTGACAGTGGACGGGCCGTCTGTTTCACCGACCACTGCTGTGTGCCAGGCACTGTGAACTCGTCTTCATCCTCTCAGCAAAACTTCAAGACGGTGCCAGTTCCTGATTGATGGGGGAGGAGACTGAGACTCCGAGAGGTGACTTGCTCAACATCACACGGCTAGAAGGTGGCAGAGCTGAGAGGGCCTTCAGGTCTGCTCTGACCCTTCTCGCGAGGCCACCGTGCCCACTCACATCCGAGCACACGGCTGGATGGTCTGCAAGGATTTTCCACACTGGCAGTGCTTCATCCCGCCATTCTTAAGACCTGGGACCCCAGGATGGCCCTGTTTGTGACAGTGCTTTAAAAAAATGTGTAAGGATGTCAATTTGGCCCCAACACCAGGCAAACAGCGCCACCTGGCGGAAGACAGGGGCACTCCAGGCACTACGTGTGCCGTGGGCAGTGTTCCCAGGTGCCTGTGAGATTCAGGGCTACGGGCAGAGTTGCTCGCTTTGAATTCATAACAGGAGTAGGAGAGACGCTTCTTTGCGTTATCACAGCTGAAAATCAGAGGGATCATCCCACCTGGGTGCTTCTAACAGTGAGCCCAGACTTCCGGGGCACTCAAGCATCCAGTGCAATGCTTGAGTCCCTCCACAGCATCCTGCCGAGAGAGCATCCAGCCTGGGCTACAAACCTCCAGGAATGGGAGCTTACTCTCTGCATGCCTTCTTTACAAAGTTCCTCCTCCTCCCTCCTCGTGACACCCACTCTGCTCCTCCTCTTCCCTCCTCTCTGACAGCCCCTCAGGAGTTCAAAAGAAGCTTTGCTTTTCTCCTCCAGGCTAAGCTTCCTCCATCATCGCTCCTGGGACCTGAGTCTGGCTCTTCTCCCCGAGGTTGCTGTCCTCCGGTCAAGTGCTGGTGTCTGGGGCAGGAAGTGAAGGGCGGGGTCACCACTGTTTCACTGTTTCCTTTAACTGGCTGGCTCTTCCCCCAACACCTGCCATGGCTGGAATCTTCTCAGTGAGGCCCTCCCTGACCAGCCCAGGCTTTTTAGCCTCTCCAGGCACACCCTCTGCCATCTCCCTGCCTGGTACTCTTCAGAGACCTCTTGCTATCTAAATGACACTGCGTATTTGTGGTCTACCCCGCCTCCACCCATCCCAGACCACGAGCTCCATAAGGGCAAGGATTTTGTCCGCTGTGCTGGGTGCTGAGCCCAGGGCCCTCGGCACAGGAGCCGGCCCACAGCGGATGGCCCAAAAGCACTGCATCTGCTCAGTTGAGCCTCACCAAGACTGGGAGCGAAGCAGTGCTCCAGGGGCCCCCCAGAAGCTGACCCTGAAACGAGGATCTGAGGGCAAGTGGTTAATCTGGAAGTTTGTTACGGGTTGAATTGTGTCCCAAAATTCATATGCTGTTGTCTTAACGTTTTCCTAAGCGAAAGAAGCAGTCACAAAAAGTCATATATTGTACGAAGCTAGGTGAGGACAGAACAGTCTCTGTCCAGTGGACTTGACAACAAGACGATAGCCGACAACTTTGGGAAGGGCTGTTTCCATGAAGTGGAGGGAACTGGATCAGAGAGCTTGGGGTCCCGGAGCATGGGAGATGTGGTGGGATGAGTTGCATCCCCCAAAATTCATGTGCTGAGCTCCTAATCCCCAGAGCTTCCGAACGTGACTGTATTTGGAGGTAAGATCTTCAAAGAGGTGACTGAGGTAAAATGAGGCCATTGGAGTCCATTCTAATCCAATCTGACTGGTGGCCTTACAAGAGGAAATTTGGACAAACATGTGCAGAGGGGAGACGATGTGAAGACACAGTAAGAAGATGGCCATCTCAAGCCGAGGAGAGAGGCCTCGGAAGGAACCAGCCCTGCCGACACTCTGCTCTCAGACTTCCAGCCTCCCAAACTGTGAGGAAATACATTTCTGACGTTTAAGTCACCCAGTCTGTGGTACCTTGTTACGGTGGCCCGAGCAACTCACACAGGAGGGGAGTCTGCAATGCTTCTAAAGATTCCAGAGATCACTGTAAATCTGGGGAAGCCTCCGGGAGAAAGAAAAGGATCAAAATCAACAAACATAGAAAAGCAACTTAGAAGAAACAGGGACTCTATGGAAAGAAGAAAACTTCAGAAATTAGTAACAACCTGGGCCAGCCCCATGGCTTAGCGGTTAAGTGCGCGTGCTCTGCTACTGGTGGCCTGGGTTCGGATCCCAGTGCGCACCGATGCACCTCTTCTCTGGCCATGCTGAGGCCACGTCTCACATGCAGCAACTAGAAGGATGTGCAACTATGACATACAACTATCTACTGGGGCTTTGGGGGTAAAAAAAAAGAGGAGGAGGATTGGCAATAGATGTTATCTCAGAGCTGGTCTTCCTCAGCAAAAAGAGGAGGATTAGCACAGATGTTAGCTCAGGGCTGATCTTCCTCACAAAAAAAAATCAGTAACAACCTCATTCATATCCTCAGAGAGATGAGAGAACTGCAACCATGAAACAAGAACAGGATGCAGTGAGAAAGGAATAGTCAGAGAATGGGAAAGAGCCCAGGACATTAGGTCTGTATCTCTATATTATGTTAATATTGTACATTATGTTATTGACATAATATATTCATAATGTATATGTTATTTTTATAGACATTTGTGTGTATACACACACATACATACTTACAGAAATTAAAACCTCAATGTAAGGTTAGAAGACAAAATTGAAGAAATCTCCAAGAGCAGTGAGGTGCTGACATGGAAAATAGAAGAGAAAAGGTAAGATAATGTAGGCGATCCATACAGGAGGGTCAACATCTAACTTCTGTTCCAGAAAGTATGAACAGAAAAAATGGAGGGGAAGAAATCATCAACCATATAATTTAAGAAAATTTCCCACATTAAAAGGGCTTTTTCTGCCATTTGCAGATTGAAAGGGCTCACCAGGAACCCAGACAATGGATGAAAACAGAGTCACATCAAAGCACGTTGTCGTGAAGATTAGGGACAAAGGGAAGATCCTACAACTTCCAAAGAGAAGAAAAGCAGGGAGGGGGTCTCATACAAAGGGTCAGAAATCAGACTGACTTCAGACTTCTCAATAGCAAGGCTGGAAACCAGAAAGTGATGGAATGGTGCCCTTGAAATAGTTGAAGACAAACTACTTCCAACCTTCAATTTTATACCCAGCCAAACTAAAACCAAGTAAGAAATAGACTAAAGGCTTCAGACATGAAACGTCTCAGTAAATTTACCTCCCCCATCATCTTTCTCTGGAAGGATGGAAGACATGCTCTACCGAAATAAGAGAGACAACCAAGAAAGAGGAAGTCGCGGACACGGGAAACAGGAAATCCACGCAGGGAGAGATGAGGCGTGATGCAAGGCTGATCTAAGCTGCACTGGGTAGGAAGGGCAGCCAGGCCAGGTTGGGGCGGGAGAAGGCCCTGGAGAGATTTCCCTCAGAAGGTGAAGCTGACAGAACACACAATGTGCATGGGAGAAGTAAAAGCCGATTTAGATAAGTGGTGGAGGCTGGGGGTTGGATTTGAGATAAGTACATACAGGGAGAAGGGCGAGCCAGGCGGGAGAGTGCGAATCACCCCAGCACCCCACGTGCTCGGCTGAGCAGCATTACTGGGGCATTACCACGCACACACCAGGTATCGCCGTGTCAGCTCAGTCCTCCAGGATGCAGACGTTTCATGGCGTTTCCTGGTGAGGAATGCCTGAGAGAGAGAAAAGGGGAGAAAGCAGAGCTGGGCAAGGGAGCACGAGGTCCCGGCCACCCCCGTCGGGAGCTCCAGGGCCAAGGGTGCCCCCGTCAGGAGTCCCACGGTGGGCAGGACCGGCTCCAGGGCCCGCAGCGCTCAGGCACTGGCTGGGCTGCCCTGGGAGGGGGTTGCCTCAGCTCAGATGCTGCTCCCAATCCCAAAGGCGCCACAGCGGAGCCCCTGCCTCCCCATGCTCCCACGTCTGGACACGTTCTTTCTCAAGGGCGATCGGCAGGCACATCCCCACGCTGGCGCTCTGATCTCATCACCCCCCGATGTAAGCCTACGGGGGTGGGGGCTCGGGAGGGCCTGTGTGGGTATGTGGGGGGAGGGTAGAGCGCTAGATCTCCATATTCTGGAGTGGGGAGTCGATAGATAATACCCAAGGCTGGAAAAACAAGAAGCAGTGAGGTGAGGGCTGCGGAGATGAACCAGCTGACAGGTTCTGGTAGCGGCTTCCTCTGGGGAAGGAGGCACTTGGGGGAAGGAAAGAGAGACTGCCATTGTTCCTAATAAACCTTTAGAACTATTGGACTCCTTAAACTACAGGTATGCATAATTTCGTAATCAAAATTAAATTAAAAATCGTCAGAGCAGGACTTTGGTTAAGCGCGCCCGGAGCTTTAGCTAAGTCGGTCAGGAAAACCACTCTGAGGAGGTGGCCTTTGAGCTGAGACCTGAAGGCTGAGAAGGAGCCCGCCTAGGGGAAGGCAGAGGGAATAGTCTGTGCAAATGGCCTGAGGCAGGAGCGGGCTTGGCAAGTTAGACAACCAGCAATGAACTTAGTGAAGAAAGGGGGAAGGTGGTGGGAGAGGTCAGAGAGTAGATGGGGACAGGGTCACAGGAAGAATGTGGATTTTACTTTAAGGAAGATGGGAAATGAGGTGGGGCAGTGTGGGGGTTTGAGTAGGGGAGTGGCATGGCCTGTTCCAATTTTTAAATGATGACTTTGGCTGCTGTGTGCACTTTTGGGGGAAGACAGAAGCTCAGCAATAATGGGGCGTGGCTGGTGATGGCAGTGGGCAGGGGATAGTGACAGGTTAGGACTCTCTTTTGCAGGCAGAGTCAGCAGACCCTGAAGGACTGAATGTGGCACCAGGGAGGCCGTGAGAAACATCACAGAGACATCATCGCCCCAGGACCCCCGACCCCCCAGGCCTGTGCCCAGGCCCTGCCCACCAGGCCCACAGACACTGTGGGCTCAGTTTCCTCTTCTCCTTCCTCCCGACCAGGCTTCCTGGGCTTTCCCCAGACATGGCCGTCCCCCAGGTCCCCAGGCCCCAGTCCTGATCTGGGCAGGCCTGCTGAGCCCTGCAGCGCCTTTGACCAGTGGGTCCCACGCAACCTCCATGCCCCATCTCAGTGCTGGCAGCCAGAGCCACGAATGTCACCGATGAGATGGAGGCCGAGTGGCCCAGGGTGGCCACATGCCTCATCTTTCCCGGGACAGCCCAGCTGACACCCGATGTTCTCCTTTCTCGTCAGGAGTGTCCCCGTGGGAATGGTCAGTATATGAGGGGCCGCAGACTTCTGTAAAGAGCAGAGAGCAAATACTCCCGGCCCTGCAGCCCGCACCATGCCCGCTGCAACTGCTGGGCCCGCCGTGTGGCACTGAGGCCACCACAGATGGGACACAGAGCGGGTGTGGCTGTGGCCGATGAAGCTGTATTCCCGGAAACAGGTGGCAGGCTGAATTTGGACAGTGGGCCATAGTTTCCCGACACCTGAATTAAATGGTCACCCTACTTAACCCTCAATTTGGGAAGGAAATGTTCTGTTCCCTTATAAGAATTCCCAGGCCTTGGAAGCCAGGACTCTGGACAAATTCCTCCGTTTCTCCTAGATTCTGCCATGCTGGCAGGGGGTCTCTGCTCACCTGGGCCACTGACATGGCTGTGTTCCCCAGTCCTTCCCCAGGAATGACGGTGATCTCAGGCCCTCAGCCTTGTCGTACCCTCAAGACTTGTAAAAATCTGTCCAGCCCCATCTTACTGGGTCTTCCTGGTGGCCGATGGGTGCTGTGACATCTCCAAGGTCACACAGCAAATTGGGAAAAGCTGACGGTGTTGAGAGGTAGAATCCCAGAAAGGGGCAAGGCTGAAGGCTGGGGGTGGGAGGCAGCCCTGCCTCCACTCTAACTGCCCTTCTGCCACCAGCAGCAAGGTGACCCAGCCCCACACTCAAACCCATCACCCTGGCGGGTCCTGAGACACCTGGCTCTGTCGGGGCTCTCTGCCCCCAGGGGCCAATGGGATGCTCTGATGAGCCACACGACCACCCTCGGGGTGTCCCCCACGTCCCCGCTCCTCCCCAGGCTGTCCTGCTCTGCTCCCGCGGGACCTCCGTTCCCCCAGCCTCCTGGGTAAAGAAGCAGATGATGAGCTGGTGTATTCGTTTCCTGTGCTGCCGTAACAAAGGGACACAAACTGGATGGTTTACGACAGAATCGTACTCTCTCAGCTCTGGGGGCCAGAAGTCTGAAATCGAGGCGTTGGCAGGGCCAAGCTCGCTCTGGAGGCTCCATGGACGGCTCCCTCCTCGGCTCTTCCAGCTCGTGGAGGCTCCTGGAGTTCCTTGGCCTGTGGACGAGTCCCTCTAATCTCCACCCCTCTTCACATGGCCCCTTCCATGCGTCTCTGCGTCCTCTCTTCTTATAAGGACACCAGTCATTGGGCTTAGGGCTCACCCTAAAACAAGAATGATTTCACCTTGAGATCCTTAATGAATTACATCTGCAAAGACCTCTTTCCAAATAAGGTCAGATTCTGAGGGGCCATGTGGACACGAATTTTGAGGAATGCTATTCAACCCTCTACAGCCAGGATCAAACTACAATCCACATCCCCTCCCTCTCTCGCCCCTCCTCAATCTTCTCTCTCTCTCCAGTGCCAGCATTCGCCTGCCCTTCCCCTCAGCACCCTCTTCCTTCTGCCCTCTGCCCACCCTGAGCCTCCTCCCCCTCGGCCTTGGTCTCTGCCTCTTCTTGCTCTGCATGGTGCCCCTCCTTCCCACGCACCACACGTTGACCACAGTCAAGTGGCCCTCAGACCCATCCCCACCTCCTCCTCCTATGCCTCCCTGGACGGTGAGGCTGGAAAGCTGACACCACATTCCTGGATCCCTTGCAGCTAGGTTCTGGATTCGAAATTGGCTCTGGCCATTCCACGCCCTGACTCTAGAGACCAGGAAGGAGGAATCGAGGAAGGGGCTCCTCCTGCTTGGACGGTGCGTTACTGCTGCAGCCACTCGGGCTCCAGGCTCCAGCTTTGTGGGTATCGCGAGGGTGCTGTGGTGGTAACAACATCCTGGCCTGGCCGTGTGGGGCTCCTGACTCTCCACTGTCTGGGTACTAGCAGAGCAATGGCTCTCCCGGAGGGTCAGTTCTGGAGCCTGATTCTGCAGCCGAGCAACAACTCGTTGCTAATTGCTGCATTAGTCAGGACAAGCGAGGTTGTGCTATGGTAGGAAGCAGCCCCAATATCTCAGTGGCTTTTAAGCCTTAAAAGAACAAAGGTTCAGTGATGACATTTTATATACAACACCAAAGGCACGATGCATCAAGGAAAGAATTGATAAGTTGGACCTCATTAAAATTTAAAACTTCTGCTCTATGAAAGACACCATCAAAAGATGAGAAGAAATCCACAGACTGGGAGAAAATATTTGCAGCAGACATATTTGATAAAGGACTATTATCAAAAATATAGAAAGAACTCTTTTTTTTTTTTTTGTGAGGAAGATCAGCCCTGAGCTAACATCCACGCTAATCCTCCTCTTTTTGCTGAGGAAGACCGGCTCTGAGCTAACATCTATTGCCAATACTCCTCCTTTTTTTTCCCCAAAGCCCCAGTAGATAGTTGTATGTCATAGTTGCACATCCTTCTAGTTGCTGTATGTGGGACACGGCCTCAGCATGGCCAGAGAAGCGGTGCGTTGGTGCGTGCCCAGGATCTGAACCCGGGCCACCAGTAGCGGAGCGTGCGCACTTAACTGCTAAGCCACGGGGCCGGCCCTAGAAAGAACTCTTAAAACTCAACAATAAGAAAATGACCCAATTAAAAAATGGACAAAAGATCTGAACAGACACCTCACCAAAAATGTGCAGATGGCAAATAAGCATGTGAAAAGATGCTCCACATCATACATTGTTAGGGAATTGCAAATTAAAACAGCAGTGAGATCCCACTACACACCCATTAGAACGGCTAAAATGCAACATCAAATGCTGGTGAGGATGTGGAGCAACGGGAACTCTCATTCACTGCTGGTGGGGATGCAGAACGGCACAGCCACTTTGCAAGACAGTTGGGCAGTGTTATGGACTGAATATTTGCGTCCCCCCCAAATTCATATATTGAAGCCCCAACCCCCCATGTGACGGTATTAGGAGACAGGGCCTTTATGGAGGTAACCAAGGTTAAATGAAGTCGTAAAGGTAGCGCCCTTACCTGAGAGATTCGTATTCTTATGAGAAGAGACACCAGAGAGCTCTCTCTCCCCACTGTGAGAAGGCAGTCATCTACAGGCCAAGAGAAGAGGCCTCAGATTGAAATCTACCTTGCTGCTCCCGGATCGGGGACTTCTCAGCCTCCAGAACTGTGAAAAATGAATTTCTCTTGTTTAAGCCACCCAGCCTGCGGTATTTTGTTAAGGTAGCCTTAGCTGACTAAGACAGGCAGTTTCTTACTAAACTAAACATAATTTTACCACACAATCCAGCAATCATGCTCCTTGGTATTCACCAAATGAGTTGAAACTTATGTCCACACAAAAACATGCACACAGATGTTTTCAGGAGCTTTATTCATGGTTGCCAAAATTTGGAAGCAACCGAGAGGTCCTTCAGTAGGTGAATGGATAAACTGTGGTACATCCAGACAATGGAATATTATTCAGCACTAAAAAGAAATGAGCTATCAATCCATGAAAAGACGTGGAGGAACCTTAAATGCATATTACTAAGTGAAAGGAGCCAATCTGTAAAGGCTACTTACTGTACAATTCCAACTATATGACATTCTGGAAAAACCAAAACTATAGATATAGAAAAATATTAGCGGTTGCCAGAAATTAGCAAGGAGGGAGAGATGAACAGGCAGAGCACAGAGGATTTTTAGGGCAGTGAGAATACTCTGCATGTTACGATAGTGGTGAATATAGGTCGTTACACATCTGTCCAAACCCATAGAACGTACAGCACCAAGAGTGAGCCCTGATGTGAACTACGGACTCGGGGTGATCGTGATGTGTCAGTGCAGGTTCACCAGTTGTAACATATGTCCCACCGTGGTGGGATGCTGATGCTGGGGGAGGCTGGGGAGAGGGGTCTATGGGAAATTTCTGTACTTTCCACTCAAATTTTCTGTGAATCTAAAACTGCTCTAAAAAATAAAGTCTGGAAGGAAGGAAGGGAGGGAGGGAGGGAGGGAGGAAGGAAACAAAGTCTATTTCTCACTCCTGCTGCTTATCTGACCCAGGGGAGCAGGAAGATACTACATGTCAGAGTCACTCTGGGGTCCAGGCTACCGAGGCTGTCTTGGTGGGGGCTCAGCAGGTCAGGGAAAAGAGAAAGTGAAGAATTGCAAGCCAGCTCTTGAAGCTGCTTCCTGGAAGTGGCGTCCTCACTTTTGCTCACATTTCATTGGCCAGAGTAAGTCACCTGCCACTCCTGACTTCAAAGCCAGCGGGGAGTGTGGTCTACCATGCCCGGTGCAGCGAGGAGAACCGGAGCACTATGCCTGCCCTCTTCTGCTTGAAGCACCCAGGTGGTCTACACGGAACCTTGCCCCTCCCCCACACACACACCTCTTCAGCAAGCCCCTGACATTCTTGCCCTGTTGTTCCTCACCTGTTGAGAACAAGGGCCCTCAATATTGGGAGGGAATCATTCCCAACTCAGCCAATCAAATACTTATTGAGAAACTACTCTATGTCCGCAGAGCCGGGTTAAAAACGAGGCAGTTGAAACCAAAAGAGACAGAGAATGTGCATTTCCACAACTTCCTCCATGCGGGCTCTAGAGAGGGTGGGAGCATCGCTCAGCTCCAAGATTGGTGGGGTTTGGTTTGTTGGTTTGTGTCCAGACAAAATGAAGTATAATTTACACATAACTTAATTCACCAGTTTCTAGTGTACCGTTCTATAGGTTTTGACAAATGTGTAAGATCATGTAACCACCACCACTATCGCGACATGGAACATTTCCATCACCCCCCAAAAGTTCCTTTGTTCTCCCTTACAGTCAGCCTCTCCCCCACCCCAGCCCCCGGCAACCACTGATCTGTTTTCTGTCCCTGTAATGTTGACACACCCAGAATGTCACGTAACAGAACCTTACGGCGCGTAGCCTTTGATCTGGCTTCTGTCACTCAGCATAATGCACTTGAGATGCACTGGTGGTTTTGGATATACTGGTCATTCATTCCTTTTCATCGCTGAGTAATATTTCACTGTGTGGATGGGGCACATTTTGCTCGTCCATTCATCAGGGGATGAACACTTAGGTTGTCTTCAGTTTGGGTCAGTTATGAACAAATTTGCCATGAGCGTGTGTGTGGACATGTGTTTTCATTTCTCTCGGGCAAACACCTAGGAGTGGAAAGGCTGGATCGTATGGTAAGTGTATATTTAACTGTATAAGAAACTGCCAGAGGGCCGGCCCGGTGGCTTAGCGGTTAAGTGCGCGTGCTCCGCTACTGGCGGCCCGGGTTCGGATCCCGGGCGCGCACCGACGCACCGCTTCTCTGGCCATGCTGAGGCCACATCCCACACACAGCAACTAGAAGGATGTGCAACTACGACATACAACTATCTACTGGGGCTTTGGGGGGAAAAAGGAGGAGGATTGGCAACAGATGTTAGCTCAGAGCCGGTCTTCCTCAGCAATAAAAAAGGGGAGGATTAGCACAGATGTTAGCTCAGGGCTGATCTTCCTCACAAAAAAAAAAAAAAGGAAAGAAACTGCCAGACTGTTTTCCAAGCTGACTGTGTCAGCTTACACCCTCACAGCACGTATGAGAGTCCCCGTTGTCCCATGTCCTCGCCAGTACTTGATATTACCCCTTTTTTCACATTGTAGCCATCCTAGTGGGAGTGTAGTGGTATCTCACTGTGGTTTTGACTTGATTTCCCTGACAGCTAACGACTTTGGGCAACTGTTCACGTGCTCACCAACCCTCAGTCCACCTCGTTTGGGGAAGTGTCTGTTCAGATCTTTCACTCATTTTGATTGGGTTGTTTGTCTTCATGTCGTCAAGTTGTGAGAGTTCTAGGTTTGTTTCACCAAGCAGAGCGTGCAGCAGGGACCAAGCAGAATCACTCCATAAAGAGGGGAGGGGCGTTGGCTGCCACTAACACCTACCCACCTCTCGAGCCCCTGCGCACCGTGCATCTTCCACACCAGTCCCCAGGCTTACTGGGCCTTCCCACTGTGAAGGGCTGTCCAGGCTGTCTCGCCCTTAAAGCCCTTCCCCAGGCCCAGCATCCAGGTCCCTGGCCCCCCTGGTGCCTGTGGACAGCTCCAGTCTCTCTTCTCTCTCCTCACCTTCTCCCTCCCATCCCCACCTGTTACCTGTGTGCTTACTGCCTCGTCTGCAAAATGTGCAGCCTCACCCATCCTGCCCACACCTCACCAGCACACTGCCTTCTACTGCACATCGACGCCTGAACCTTGGCCCCGCCTCAGGGCCTTTGCACTTGCTATTCCCTCTGCTTCCAATGCTTTTCCCTTGACTTTGTCCCTCCTTCCTTCAGGCCTCTGCCCAAAGTCACCTCCTTGACCACCTCGTCTTCCACATTCACTGCGCATCACTCTGTGCCCTCATCTTGTTGCTCTTTCTCACAACACATACCTGCTGTCACTGTTGTGTTTACTTCTGCATTGTCTGTCTCCCACCAGACATTCCCAAGGAAGGAACTTTGACCATGCTGTGTCCCCAGGGCTTGGCACACAGCCAGTCCTCAAGAAACACGTGCTGAATGAGGAACTTTACTGTCACAGGGCTCATACAAGGATCACAGGAAATATCGAGTGTGATTGCCTTTCACAACCTGTGTGTTTACGGAGGACGAAACTGAGGCTCGGAAAGGAGCAGTGGCCCACCCAGGGCCACATAGTCAGAGCAACAGACACCCGAGTCCACACCCTGCCCCCTGAGCCACTCTCCTGCCCGCCCTGCCTCAGGGCCAGCGTCACAGAGACATGCGATACACACACCCCAGGAACACACAGAGCACACGCGACTGAGAAGCCACCTACACGCAGAGTCACCCATAGTAGACACACCCCGCCTCACACACGCGAATCCTGTTCCCTCACCCACACACGCCTTACATGCTCAGGAATTCCATAGGCACACAGGCACACGGCCTTGCACACTCAGGAATTCTGTTCACGCACTCACACACAGGACCACAGCCTTGCACGCTCAAGATTCCACGTACGCACACCTGGGCACACGGCCTTGCAAACCCAGGAATTCCATGCACACACAGGTGCACAAACCACACGCACTCTGCACCCCACACCCGCATGCTGACACACCCACAGCCGCAGGCTGAGGTGACTGACAGGCCCAGGACGCCAATCGGCCTCTGTCGCCATGACAACAGAGGGCTCCCTTATCTCAGGCAGTGCACAGTGGCCAGAGTTCAACCAGGGTGTGCATCATAGCTGTGGTGGATGCTTCCCCGAGCAGGAGCATCCCAGGACTCCTTGAAGACCCCCAGGGCCACCCCCTCACAGGCACAGAGCAGATCCACTCATATGTGTGGAACACGCCCCGTCATCATCCACACGAGGCATGTGGCTTCCACCCCTGAGCGTCTGCTATGTGCCAGGCGGGCAACCAGCGCTTCACACATTTTCTCCCCCGATCTTCACAACGCCCTCGCCGGATGAGTGCCACCAGGGAACCCCTTTTGCAGGTGGTGAAACTGAGGCTCAGAAAAAGTAAATCTATTGCTCATAGCCACACAGCAGGTCGCCAGCAGAGCTGAAATTTGAAGCCAGGTCTGCTGATTCGTGAAGGGTCTTCTTTCCACTGCCCTGTGCTACATCTGAGCCAGGAGGGCTTCTTCAGGAGCAGCCCGGCCCTCCCCTCATCTCATCTCTCTGCACACACCCTTTCCAGATAGGAGCAATCATCTATCATCTCTCACTAGTGCCAGCGTTGGTTCTGCTCTTATGGGACCCCCTTCGGAGGTAGTGAGATCCCCATTGTGAGTGGTGTTCACGCAGAGCCTGTCAGAGCTGCTGTGGAGAAGTGCCAGGCATCAGGGGGAAAAGAGATTGGATGAGATAGCCTCGCATTAGTCTTTGAGTTGCAAATGACAAAAAAAAAAAAATTATTGGCGAACACAACTAGAAAGTTGCTAGCTTCAGGAACAGCTGGATCCAGCTCTCAGATGCCATCAGGAACTTCCCTCTGGGCCCACTTGACTCTCGGATCAGCTTTCCCTGGCCCAGGGTTGCCCCCACCCTCCAGGTTTACATCATACAAGCTTGACGGCCCCAAAGCAAGCCCAATTAATGTTTGTCAAGTGAATGCCATAAGCAAGAATAAGGTTGGGGTGTAAGTCTAAGTGAATCCCAACCCCCAGCTCTGGGAGAGGAGCCCAAGCATCAGTGATTACTCCGCTGCAGCACAGCTCTCACTCCTCTGAAACGCCAGATAATGGACGTGGCATTGCCTATGCACAGGGCTGCGTCCTGGGCACTACACACATTAACTCATGGAAATCACATGGCAGCCCTACGGGGCTGTCACACGCTCCATCTCACAGACGGCGAAACTGATCACAAAGAAGTGAAGTGTCTGGGGCCTGCCCAGTGGCGCAAGCGGTTAAGTGCGCGCACTCAGCTGTGGCGGCCCGGGGTTCGCCAGTTCGGATCCTGGGCGCGCACCAACACATCATTTGTCGGGCCATGCTGTGGCGGCATCCCATATAAAGTGGAGGAAGATGGGCATGGATGTTAGCCCAGGGCCAGTCTTCCTCAGCAAAAAAAAAAAAAAGAGAGAGAGAGGATTGGCAGATGTTAGCTCAGGGCTGATCTTCCTCATACACACAAAAAAAGTGAAGTGTCACGCCTGAGGCAGGGCTGGAGCCACATGGCCCTTGGGAAGCCGAGTTCAGGAAGCTCCACTTCTGCACGAGGCCGGACTGTTCTCCCACACTGGCCTCCCCCTCGGGTGCAGAGGACCGCACGCATGCGCACTCGACAGCTGCAGTGGACCAGCGCCCACCCTGCCAGGCAGCCCTGGGGCTACTACCAAGCCAGACACCACTGCTGCCCCACAGAGCGCGAAGTTTCCAGCTGCTGCGACTGGGGTGCGTCGCTCTGTGTCTGGTCCCAGTGTTCCCATCTGTAAAATGGGCAGCTTACTCCATTCAAATGTGCAGTATTTGTGTCAGTGGTAGAACGTTCCGTGATGTCCCACAAGGTAGTCATACGTGGCTGTTGATAGCTTGAAATGTGGCTAGTGTGACCGAGGAACTAAATTTTAAAATTTCATTTCATTTTCATTGATTGAAAGTCAAATAGCCACACGTGGCTAGTGACACCTATATTAAGTGCAACTTGAAGGTCCTAGATGAATACCCATTTCCGTTTTGGTTTGTTCCATCTATTTTTTATCCACCCCTACCCCACACTCCAATTCCAGGCAGGCCAGCCCCTTGCATTTCCTGCCACGGGAGTTTTGCTGGCCTCTCCGCCAGCGGGAAGAGGCCATCAGCCTGTCCTGACCCGAGTCAGGCCCAGGGCAAAGGGAGCCCCAGTCATGGCTGAGATGCAGTTCCCCACCAGCCAGCAAGAATAGGATTTAAGCTAATCTAAAGAAAATAAGGCAGCGGGTTGTTTCTGGCCCACCTGGGTTTTCAGCTGGGTCCACGCCAGGTGCACCTACCAGTGCGGCGGTGCCGCACATCTGTGCCTCACGATCCGGCACGTGCGGGGGCACCAAACCCGCTCCCCCACACGGGCGCGTGTGGACCGCAGGCAGCCACGCCTGCGCTGAGGGCTTCCTCCTCCCCAGCTCCCAGCAGGTAACGACCTTCCCTGCCCTCTGGCCTGAGCTCTGAATGGAACCTGAGGCCTTCTCCAGGGTAGATCTCGGCTCTACTCCAACCCACAAAGGAACTGTGGGCAGACCAGACAGAGCCAGGCCAGGCAGCCCAGCCCAGCCACTGCTCCTGGCAGCCCCAGGGAGCCCCGGACTGAGCTGAGGGTCCTGCAGCTCACAGCACACTAACGTGTCTCGCTCCTGGGCCCCAGCCACCTCCTTCCCCTCTACCTGCGCTGTCACCCACTATCTCCTGACCCGCAGGAGTAAATGACCACCCACTCACCCTACCCATTCACGTCCCAGCTCTGGGTGAGCAGTGGGCGGGGAGGTGGCCCAGGGCGGTAGCCAAGAGATCCTAAAATGTGAGTGCAGTAGTTTTCTGTGGCCATTGCAACAAATTACCACAAACCTGGTGGCTTAAAACAACAGACATTCATTCTCTCCCGGCTCTGCAGGCCAGAAGTGCGGCACCAGCATCACTAGGCTGAAATCAAGGTGTCGGCAGGGCCGCGCCCCACTCCCCTCTCCTCCCCCACCCCCCCAACCCCCCACCTCAGGCTCTAGGGGAGACACCTGGAGGTGTTCCCACCTCTTCCAGCTTCTGGTGGCTGCAGCCTGCCTTGGCTCGTGGCCGCATCACTCTAGTCCCTGCCTCTGCGGTGACATGGCCTCTGCCCCTGTGTGTGTCACATCTCCCTCTGCTTCTCTTTTATGGGGGCATTTGTGATGGTATTTAGGGCCCCCGGGGTAATCCAGAACAATCACCCCATCTCAAGAGCCTTAACTCGATCACATCTGCAAAGACCCCTTTTTGCCGTGTAAGGGACATCTACAGGTTCCAGGGGTTAGGATGTGGACGTCTTTGGGGGGCCATTTTGAGCCTGCCACAGTGAGCCATGAGGGATCTGAGCTGGAACTCCGACAGTCCGTGGCCAGCTCCCAAAGCCAGCTCTGGCTTTTACCAGCCAGGTGGCTGAGTGGGGCCATGCACAGCGACAGATCTTGGAGACCTCGTCTGGGACTGATGTCGTGGGCCTCCTGGTCCTGTGAGAGCTCCCCAGAAGGGGGCAGGGGGCTCTCAGAGAAGCAGAGTGGGGAGATGGGGAGACAGGGCTGGGTTCCAGGGGGAGAAAGGAATGAATGTGGGAGGAAGGCATACCAGGGCCCAGGCGCCGGGTCCCCAGGGGCCTCCACAGGCAGTGTCTCATTTCACCTTCCCACAGCCCCTCTGAACAGATCAGTAAACTGAGGCCAGCAGAGGTTATGGCTGAACAACCCCACAGAACAGGTGCTCCACGTTACAGAGGGAGGAAGTATTGGCTCAGGGAGGGGAAGTGACTTGCCCCAGGTCACACAGCAACAGGTGGCCCCTCTGGCTCACTCAAGTACCCGCGTTCTTGACATCTCGTCAGGCTCTCTGAAGCCAGGGTTTGAGCTGGTCTTGGAGGATGGACAGGATTTGGGGACGTAGAGGAGGGTGGATGGATTCCGAGAGCTGCATGGACAGGTGGGATTCTTCCTGCTATCCGGAAGGAGGAGACCTGGGGGCAGGGCCCAGTGTCTCTGTTATCAGCGCCCCAGGAGGACCCAGGAGGACCCAACGACAGCATCCCCAACAACAGGCGGTCCCCAGGAGGGAGGAGACCTAAAGAGCCCACATTCACTCCATGAAGGCTTCTCGAGGGCCTGTCGCTCAGGGCCCTCCCTGCCTTGTTCCCTCTCCCTGTCACCAGCTCCCAGCCTACCAGCCCCGAGGTGGGGGAGGAGGGGTGCAGGGGTGAGACAGGCAGATTGCTGGGCTGAGAGCACTCTCACACCTCACCTGGGACAGTAGGAGGGGCCAAGGAAGGCCTGGGGAGTGAGCGGCTGGGAGCTGGCCACTGTCGGACCAGGGGAGGGCTCCAGCCTGCTGACCAGAGACCCCAGCCTCGCACTCTGAGGGCACACACGGACATGCACGCGCCCACACCCACTGGACACCTGCCCTCCGAGGCGGGGCTTGTGAACAGCAGACAGCCGCCAGGAGTCGTGGGCCCCTCGCCTCAGGCAGGCACAGGCTGCAGCTCCCGGCCTCCTCTCTTCCCCACCCCGTGCCAGCAAATCCTGCCCGTTTTACCTTCAAGATGTATTTAGCACTGGAAACTTGTCACACCCCACGGCTCGCACCCCAGCCAGTCCCTGTCCATGCCCCTCTAGACTCGTGCAGCGGCCTGGCTGGCCTCCCTGTCCCAGGCTTGCTCTCTTCACAGCAGCCAGGGGGTGCTGTGAAGACTTGAGGAAGATCATGCCCCTCCCCATGCCCCCCCTCTCTGAGTCAAAGCCAGAAGTCTCTCCATGGCCATCATCTCTGCCTCATGCACCCACTACAGCCCCACAGGCCTCCTCACCAGCCCAGCACACTCCTGCCTCAGGGCCTTTGCACTTGCTGTTCCCTCGGCCAAGCAAGCACTTCCCCATGACATCGCCTGTATATTTACTTATCTATTTTGTCTGTCTGACTCCCCCCGCCCCCTGGGATGTCGGCTCCATGAGGACGTGGATTTGCCTCTGCTTTGGTCACGGTTGTGCCGCCGCCCAGCCCAGCACCTGGCGCACAGCAGGTGCTAACAGCACCTGTGGAGTGAAGGGAACACATAGGTGCAGACCCAGGTGGACACTCACGGAGACTGGCAGGGACAGGTGACCCGTGCGTGCCTGTACACACACACGCACAGCCCACACGCACAACCGCACATGTGTGCACAGGCGTGCACAGAGATGGGCCCTGAGCTGAAGCTGCCCTTGGTCCAATGAGGCCCTGGACAGTGGGCCTGGCCCCAGCAGCGTTGGCAGCTGGAGTGTTTGTCCCCACCTGACGCCACCCAGCCCTTCCCTGGCTGTGGCTGCCGATGCCCCAGGTAGGCCCTGGTTAATCTGGCCAGTGCCCTGGAGGAGAAAGGACAAGTTCCTGCAGCCACACCTCCAGGTGCAGAAAACAGCATCACTGTCTCCACCACGCCAGCCACGCCCCCAGCCCCTCTCCTCCTCACAGCCCCGAGAAGTGAGGGAGGCAGCGGGTGCAACTGCCCCACTGAGCAGAAGGGGAGACTGAGGCGGGAGGTCAAGGCAGACTGATGTGGCTCCCCCCCAGCCCTACCCTGGTCACCTCCCAATCTGACCCCAGCTCCAGTGGGCACCCTGGATACCATGGGCACAGAAAAAAAGTGTGTAGTTGTCATGCACACTCCCACCGGCCGGGCCCCTCCAGTCCCGTCTCGGCTGGAGGAGCTTATCACCGATGACTTTCCCAACAGAAATCGATGGAAAACGTTTTATCTCCTTCCCCAGGGGCAGCTCCGCCTCAGAGCAGAGTAGGCTCCTGTTACTATGGCGACCCTCCTGGACCTCCCTGACTCCCTTCCCCTTCCTCCCCACCCCTCTCCCTCCTCATCTCCCCACTGCCCACCCCTACTCCCTCCCCACTCTTCTCTCCCCCACTGCTCACCCCCACTCCTTTCCCTCCCCCTCCCCCTCCCCCGCTCCCCCCACTCCCTGCGCCCCCATCCCACAGCCCAGGACCGGCGTTCGCCCCCTTGCTGCCTGGTGGCTGGACAGAGCCTGGACACCTCCTGACTGCAGCATGGCCACTTCGGGGGCCTGAGAGGGAGTAGCCGGGGGCTCCTCGGGTCCACCCAAACCCGACCTTGTGGCCCCCCCACCTCCACGCCAAACTGCAGCTCTGGACCCAGCTTGGGCCCACTCCCTATGCCAAGCGCCATCCTCAGTGTCCAGTGACCACCCACTGCGCCGGTAAGCCGGGTCCCCCTCTGTGCAGTCAGAGGGCTAACGGGCACCGCCCCACGTCTGCTGTGAGCCCCGACCTATAAAGGGGGCACAGGACGCGGCCGCCGCTGACGCTCAAGAAACCCCAGCATTGTTGACGAGCCTCCATCTGCACAGTCACAGAATGGGTGTGTGAGGGACTGCGGTCGTAAAGACTCAAGGAGAGACAGAAAAACAGTGTGGCCTCTGCTTGGCACATTCTAAACACTGCGTCCCCAGGAGGGACCATCATCCAGGCCCTGCTGACCACCGGGGAGTGTGTGCGTGTGGCGGGGGAGCAGGTGGGAGGGAGAGGCGTGCCCTCCCCCGCAGAGGCTCCCTGGCCACGGCCTCCAGTGGGCAGTGATGTCTCATCCGGGTCCAAGTGACCTGTGCCCTCCCTCCACCCCACAGAGCCGTGTGGAGTTCCTCCCGTCCTGCTCTGCCTCCCTGCCAGCAGGCCGGGGCTCACACTCTTCCTTCTGCCTCCAGTGCCCCACCCCACATGGCCAGCCAGTCAGCGAGCCTCCAGGACGGGAGGCTCTATGGCTCGGAGAATTGCAGCTGGACCTCCTGGGTCTGGGTCTCCGCTCGCCGCGTGGGGACACTTCCATGGCAGCTGAATAACGGCCCCAAAGATATCCACATACCAATCCCCGGAACCTGTGAAGGTTCCCTTAGAAGGCAAGAGGGACTCTGCAGGTGTGATTAAGGTAAGGATGCTGAGATGAGGAGATGACCCTGGCTTACCCAAGTGGGCCCTAAACGTCATCACAGTGTCCTCATGAGAGGGAGGCAGAGGGAGATGGACACAGAAGAGGAGAAGGAGATGTGACGACGGAAGCAGGGGGTGGTAGTGATGTGAGGAAGGGGCCACAAGCCAAGGAATGCAGACGGCCCCTGGCATCCAAAAAATGCCCCCAGAGCCTCCAGAAGAAGCCAGCTCTGCTGACTTTAGCCCAGTGAGAACGATTTTGGACTCCTGATCTCCAGGACTGTAAGAGAACAAATCTGCGCTGTCTTAAGCCAGTAGGTTGGTGGCAACTTGTTACAGCAGCCCCAGGACATATGTGGCCCTGGTGCCTCGTCCTCGTCTGTAAGAAAGGCTGACACGGTACGTCTCTCCCTGGGCTCTTGTGAGGCCTAAATGAGCCTGCAGTTGCAAAGACCTTAGAAAAGTAAGTGGTACCATTTTAAAAAATTGGTGTGCAAAACCTATTTGCCAAGCCCCGAAGAAGACAGCACTCTTGCCCTCGAGAAACTCGCCACCTGGAACAAGAGAGACTCCTGAAGAACTGGCATCACCAAGAATGTCGCAGCACAGTAGTGTCTGGGGGCAGGGCCCAGGGAGCGAGGGCCTGATTTGACCCCAGGAGCTCCGGGAGGGCATCCTGGAGGAGCCCACTCTTAAGTGAGCCTGGAAGGGTGTGGGAGGAGCAGCCAGACAGGGCGAAGAGGAAAGAGGGTTTCAGGCGGAGAGAGCAGCGTGTGGGGATGCTCAGAGGAGTAAAGGAAGAGGCAGTTGAGGGAGCTCCTGCAGGGGTAGAGCAGGGAAGGATGTGTACGGCCAGGCCAGCCTTGGCAACGCATGTGGGGATGGCAAGCTAGCGAGTGACACATGAGAAGGGAACGGTTGCTGGGGCCACTGCAAAGAGGTGGGGGCGGTGAATCTGGAGGCAAGGAGACCAGTTACAGAGGCTGTGATCCGGATGGAGCAAAGGGCACAGCCGGTAGGATTTCCTGACCACCTGGGCGAGGTGAGTGAGCAGAGGGAGGAGGGCCATGAGTGGCGGGGGGGGCGGGGGGGCGGGGGCAAGTCCCCTGGATGACAGCAATCATAACCAGGGCTGTAACTGAGCACGGACGACACACCGGGGCGTGTGCCAAGTCGTGATGCGCCTTGTCTCATCTCGGTTCCCACAGCCCTGATGGTGATTTTCTCCACAGGCGACACTGGGGGAGGCGGAGGAGGCTGGGGCGTGGGAGGAGAGGAGGGGAGGTCAAGGAATTGCTTTTATATAAACAAGATGAGAAACTGCTTGGGGATTGCTTTTGTAATACTTTTCTATCATTAAAAAGAAGGAAAATACATGTTTTATCAGTAGCTAAGCGCTTTTATTTTCACCACTGGTAATAACAAAAAACCTACAGGGCCCGAAAGTATGGTAATTCTAACCCCTCTATTTAAGAACAGCCTGGAACTACACACCCCTTAGGATGGTGCATATGTCGTAAGAGCTTGAAGTCCAGCAAGGTGACAGTGGGGGCCGCGGGGGTCCGTGATCAGGAGCTCAGCTGTATTAGTGATAGTTTATTGTTTGAGCTGGCATCAGTGGGTACAGGGTGATCACTGAAGATTTTCGTATCTTCTTGACTATATTGAATATTTTACAGTTAAAAATCGGGAGTCACAGGTATTCTCCAGCTGTCCACTAAAGCTGGTCTGAGGTACCAAGTCGTATTCACTCTATTACAGGGTCACGGTCCTTCTAGCCAGCCCGAGTCCCCTCCATCACATCCTGCCTCTGTTTGCACACTCCCAGAGAAGGGAAACTTATTCTCTCTCAAGGTGGGGCGTGGCTCTCTTTGAACAGCTCTGATTTTGGGAAAGTTCTTCCTTATACAGAGTCAAAATGCTCCTCCAGCTCCTTCCACCCTCTGGAGCCACACAGTCTGAGCGTTAGTGCGCAAGGCTTGGGCAGCCCTTCTGATCTTTGAAGACAGTGCTCATGCTTCTGCTCTCCTCACCCTAATTTTTCTTCTCCAGGTAAAGCAGACTCAGTTTTCTTTGAGACAGGTGACAGGAAACCAACTCAAACTGGTTTATACACTCAGGTGAATTTATTGGTTTGTGTACAATTGGAAGTCCAGGGGTTTCCAAGCTTCAGGCATAGCTGGATCCAGGTGCCCAGATGGTATCTCCATATGTGTCTCAACACTACTTTTCTCCATATTGGCTTTATTCTCAGGCCCACAGCCAACCAGCTTACCCACTCCTGTATGTTCCAGCAATGCTCAATGCTTCTAACAAAACTCCCAGAGGGCTTAGGCGATGTGGCCACAGTGAACCAATCACTGTGGCCAGGTGAATGGGGCACTTTGATTGGCTAAACCTGAGTCATATAAACATCTCCACATCCCAGACGTGGTCAGCCCAGGCTGAACTACACGGGCTGCAAGTGGGAAGGAATTTCTCCCCCCAGGAAAATCAAGGTGTTATTACCACCAAAAGACAAGGTGTATTAGGTAGGTCAAAGGCTCTGTAACAGATCCACAACGGCTGAAACAAGGTGGAATTTTATACCTCGCTAACGTAACTCCAGATGCAACCAGTCCCGGGCTGACCTGGCTGGTGCTGATGACGGGGGTTCCTGGCAGCTGAGCATCTGTTGTCTACGTTGGAGGTAGGAGTTGTTAGAACACGACCATATTTGTTGCCGTCCTGACCGCTCACAAGCTTGGTCCTATCAGACACCGGCCCTGCTTGCCCCAGCACCTCTCCCTGTCCCTCTCGTCAGCTCTCTTCTGTCGGGCTCACTTGGGCACGTGGATGGCAGAGGACATCTTCACATCTTGCCCAAGTTGCAGAGTTGCAGGAAGTTGATGAGAGAGGTGTTGGAGGACCCCTGGGCTCCCGGACGTGGTGGCTGGCACATCCGGGCCCTGTCTAAACCATGACAACCCCACCGTGAAGAACCACGACGCCGTGCTTCAGAAGAAAGTGATCTGAATGTCACAGAACTCAGTGGCTCGAGGAACGCAGGAAGACGTCATGAAGCCTCTGAGTGGTTAGTGCCCTGAAGGGCCTAGTAAAGACCACCAGGCAATTCTGTGGGAAAAACCATGCCTCCTCAAACTAATTTTTTTGCACTCTAAGTATTAGCACATTAACCTAAATTTTTTTGCATGGAAGATAAAATGTAGGTATTTTCATAGCTTTAATTTCATTTTTTCAAAATAAAATTCCCATTAAACTTTTTCTCCCAATTACTGAGAAATGTTGATTCCCAGCTGCCAGGGGATTTACGGTCAAAGTGGCCTTTTTCTTGGGATAATGAGGCCTCCAGAATGGGTTCAACGTCTGTCTTCGCTCACCAGGCCATGGGTGCTTTGGGGGGGCCTGCATCACTTGTTCCTGGAGACGGAGTCTAGAACGGGCTCGCCTCAATTAATGTGTATTGAATAAACGAATGAGTGATTAAATGGAGGATCCTGGTGATGCCTGTCCGGCACTGGCCCAGCTGGTCTGGGACCCCTTAAGGGGCACCCCTGGAACTGGATATATCCCCCCAACCTGCAGGGCTGTCACCTTCTCTCTGCCAGAGGTCAGAGGCCTTGTGGGAAGCCCAAGAGTCTCTCCCCACTCTGCCCCACCCATCACTGACCCCCCCCCACAGTCTGATATGTGCCGCCCCTCCCCTTGCCCCTGGCCTGCCTTCCTGCCACGGGGCTCTGAGCACCAGTAAGACCTTTGCAAGAGATGGCTCATTCGCCTTCGCCTTCGGAGTAGGGGTGGTGCAGCTGGATGGGCCCATTCACAGGGGCAGTGGGGAGAGCGGCGGCCATACAGAGTCCCGCAGTACTGAAGGGTGTTCAATCTCTCACCAGAAGCCAGTCAGGTGGGCGTTGCTGTGCTCCCCTGTAGAAATGAGAAGCTCAGACAGGGTATGGGAATCGCCCAAGGTCATGCTGTGGGCAAGGGGCAGAGCTGGGAAGAGCGGTCCCCTCTGCTTTTCCATCTCGCTCCTCTGGTTACTGACTAAGCGTTTCCTCCCCTCTCTGGGCCTCTATTTTCTCTTCTGCAAGATGGAGGTGAGAGTCTCTCCTCACGGGGCCTGGCACACAGTAAATGCTCTATAAATGCTGGCTCTGTACCCACCAATGGGAGCCTGCTGCACCCTGCACACTCTGGTGCTGCGTAAGGGCTCGGAGCCCCGGGAGCTTTCGTCCTCAAGGAGGCAGGCTGGCAGTGTGGGTGAGCGCAGGTGGGGCACTCCTGAATCCCGCTCTGCACTTCCTGCTGTCGGTACTTCACCTCCCTGTGCCTCAGTTTCCCCGTGTGAGCAAGGGGGATGCTGCAATGGGGATGTCCACCTAATGAAGTGGTGGTGTAATGCTCTCTCTCGCATTCTCTCCAGCCAGCAAATGTTAAGCCTGTTCCATCCCCGAACAGGACTCTCTCTTGAGACAGACCCCTCCCCTTTCCCTGTCCCCTGGCCCTCTGGGAGCTCTCACCCAGGCAGGAGCCATTGTCTCCTTTCCTTTCGACCTGTGAGAAAGCCCAGGCGGGGTTCTAGGCCAAGGCCACACAGATGCAGAACTGGATCTTATGACCCCTGGAGACGGGGGAGGATGTCTCAAACTCCCCTGCCTCTGGGGTCAGTCAGGTGACTTAAATGTAAGGCAGTAGATAGTGGTAGGTCCCCAAGAATTTAGGTTCCTTAAAGGTATTTCAACTCCAAAATTTTTAAACACTTTGCTCTGGTCTCCAATCCAAACAAACCCAGCAGCCTGGGCTCCACCCTGGAGCTGCAGGTTTGAGACCTCTGTACCAACACCATCTCTACCAGGTGTCTGTGCCGCACAGCGGGCCCGTCGCTTCTTGCCTTCCTACCCGCATCCAGTTAAGGTTGACAAGCAGGATCTCAGCAGCAATGTCCTGGGGGCTGGCTCTGCTGACAAAGACCCCTGATAGTTGCCGGTCTCCTCTTTGAGACGCCTGTGCCCACAGCTGACTGGGTACTATCTTACTCAGAAGGCTCCCCTGGCTAAATCAGGCTAAGCAGCCATCTGAAGAGGGCTACAGATCACTCTTCAGATCCCAGCTCACAGGTCACCACCTCCAGGAAGCCTTCCCTGAATTCCTGGATAGGACCAGGTCATTACACTTCATGCGTATGCTCCACAGCATGCTTTTCACAAGTAACTTTTACATTGCAACCCAGAGCCTAACCCAATGTCTGACCCACAGTGCGAACTCAACAAATGTGCATGGGCTAGGCAGATAAACTCACCTGCTCTGTGACCTTGGACGAGTGACATTACCTCTCTGAGTCTCAGAAACGAGTTGTGATGAGGGAGCATTCAGAGAATGCATCGAGTGTGAGGCTGAATAATGGCTCACAAAGACATCCAGGGCCTAGTCCCTGGAACCTGTGAATGTTCCCTTATATGGCAGAAAGAGGGGCGGGGGTCGTCCTGGTAGATATGATTGAATTAAGGGTCTTGAGATGGGGAGAGTGCCCTGGATTACCCAGGTGGCCCTGATGTAATCACGAGGATCCTTATAAGAGGAGGCAAGAAGGTCAAGGGAGGAAGCAGGAGATGTGACAACAGAAGCAATTATTTCCTTGCCTTTTCTAGCTTCTGGAGGTCACCATAGGGTCATGAGCCATGAAATGCAGGTGGCCTCCAGAAGCTAGAAGAGGCAGGAAACAGAGTCTCCCCTAGAACCTCCAGAAGGAGCCAGCCCTGCGGACACCTTGACTTTAGCCAGTGAAACTGATTTTGGACATCTGACCTCTAGAACTGTAAAGAGCAAACCTGTGTTGTTCCAAGCTGCTAAGTGTGTGCTCGTTTGTTACAGCAGCCCTAGGAAACGAACACACATGGGAGGCATCTGGACACAGTAGGGGCTCAGAAATGGCAGCTGTTGGTGTGTGGATCCCACAGGATCTCCTTCCTCAGGGATGCCTCCTCTTCCTGCAGCCCACTGAGGCCCCTGGGGCCAGGCCCTCCCCTAGGTTCTCCCCAGGGTCCGAAAAGGCAGGGAGGGCAGGAGACTGTGATAGGGGCTAGGAAGCCCCTGGCAGGGTAAAAGGGACCATCCCACTCCTCTAGCATCTGACCTAGAATGGTAGGAGCATTCACCGCACATAGGACTCTGGGCTAAATGCCTCACACGTATTTCCACGTTGAATCCTCTCAACAACCCCAGGAAGTGCTACTACTCTTAGCCCCATTTTACAGAGCAGGAAACTGACTCAGCAAGTTAAGTGGTTTTCCCAAAGCCACCCAGCTGGGCACAGAGGAGCCAGATTCAGAAACCAGGTCTTTCTCCCCTAGAACCTGTGCTTAAAACAACACAGCTCACATTTTGATCCCAATTCTGTCTTGCTCTTAACATTGGTCCTGGGAGATGGGTGGCTGAGCTCGTTGGGAAGGGCTCTGAGTGCAGATCTTGGGTCTGTCACTCTAGCTTGAGAACCTGGACAGGTGACTTCACCACCCTGTGCCTCGGTTTCATCATGAACAAAACATGATGAGCCTGCCTCACAGCGGGGCTGCCAGGATCAAACGACACAATGTACAGAAAAGTGAACAGTCAGCCGGCACAGAGCAAGGGCATCGCATTGTACATACCACAGTGCCTTATTTTACAGACAAGGAAGCTCAGGTTTGACACGGGAACTCACTAGTCCCAGGTCACCTGGGGGTCTGATGCCTTGACACCCCTCCCCCCTCATAGGACCAACAGACCCCAGAGGTTGCAGGGTGGGGGGGGCTTCTGGAGCAGGTGGCTTCTGTGGTGAGTGGAAGACTTGGAGCAGCAGTTGTCAGGAACTCTATACATTAATAGGTTCATTCACTCACTCACTCATTCAACATTCCTCTGCTTAAAATCTGCCAATGGCTTCCTTCCCATAGCACTAGAATTGCATCCAAATCCCTCACCAGGCCCTCAGTAGCCCTGAAGGCACTAGTCCTCCATTTGACTCTGCCTTCAATGTGCCCCCTACTTGTCCCCTTGCTTGTTACGCACCAAGTTCTCTTCTGCCTCAGGGTCTTTCCACTTGCTCTTCTCTTTGCCAGGAAGGTTCTTCCCGTGCTCTGCCCATGGCAGGTTCCTTCTTACTCTTCAGTTCCCTACCCAGATAGGCCTCCGTCTCTCACACCCAGCTAAGTAGCCCCTATCCATCACTTCACCTGCTAATTTTCTTCCTAGGACTTATTACTCCCTGCAATTATCTCCTTTATGTAGGTAAGCGTTTGTTTGCTGTCTGTCTCTCCCCATCAGGATGCCAGCTCCGTGACAGCACGTAACACTAGTCTGTTGACTCCCCAGCACCCAGCAAGGTGCCAGGTGCCCAGTAAGTTAACAAATTTATGTTCGGACTATTGAGTTTAGAGATCGAAAATATTTCCCAAACTCTAAAGAGGAGGTCGCGGGAGGGCTCCTGGTGGGGTGAGCGTGGGAGCCCTGCCTGGGGACCATGCCAGAGACTGGAAGACCTGAGGACCGGATGCCGGTCCAATCCTCTGGCCGAGCTTCCAGCCCCTACCCCGACCCCGTCCCGCGGCGTCCCCAGGCCGGAGGCGGGGTGTGAGGGTCCTTGAGGGTTCCACCCGGATCCCACAGCAAAGCCCCCTCCCCCAAGCGGCGGGGGGACGCGCAGTGGGGCGCGCGGACCGCCAGGGGGTGTTGTTGGGGCGCGCACGACCCACCTGGCGCCGGGGCCGCGAGCGAGCGCAGCCAGGCCGCCCGGGAACTTTTCCTCTCGTTCTCGCTCTCCCTCTCCCCCCGCGCGTCGCCCGCCCGCCCGCCCGCTCTTCCTGTGCGGAGGGGATCGCATTTCCCCGCGGCAGCCGCGGACACTAGGCAGGACCGCCCGGCTGCGCGGCCAGGGCCCGGTCCCCGCGCCGCCGGCTCCCCGCGCCCCCGGGCGCCGCCCCCGCCCGCCCGCGGCTGGGCTCGGAGAGTCGAGTTGGAGAGCGAGGCGGCGGCGAGGGCGAGAGGCGAGCCAAGCAGGCCGCCCTGCCCGCGGCCCGAGCGCCGGCGCGAGGAGGGGGCGCCGCGGCCCACCCTCCTTCCTGCCTGGCCGCGGGCCGGCCGGGCCGCCGCACCCTGACCCCCATGGCCGCCCGGGCCTCCGGGCCGCGAAGTCGCAGCGCCAGACCCAGGGTCCCCGAGTGAGCGCCGAGGTGAGCACCGAGCGCCAGGGCGCGGGGGGCGCAGGGGGCGCTGCCGCGGGGCGGGGGCGGCGCGAGGCGTAGGGTCCGAGGCAGGGTGAGGAATGGAGGCGCGTGCGGGGCCGAGCGCGCGTTGGGCCGGGAGGTGGGGGTCCTGGATCGTTGCTTTGTGTGGTGTGGGGGGTGCACGAGGTCACCGGGTGGCCATCTGGGGAGCTGCAGGGTGGGGGCGCCCTGTGCCGTGGATAGGGATCTTCAGGAAGGTTCGTGCGGCCGGCTGGGGTCGGTTCGTGGCGTAGGGGCGCGAGAAGCGAGGGTCGAGTGTGGCTGGGGGCTCTGCGTGCGCCATGTGCGGAGTGTTTGCCGATCGTGGGGTGGGGACGTGGGGGCATTCGCAGGGCGCCGGGGGCGGGAGTGGGGGGGCGGGGAGCTGACTTCTTCGTGTGGGACTTGGGGCCTGGAGTGGGCCACCGCGTGGGAGCCAGGGCCGCAAGGGCAGCGAGGGCCGTGCGTGGGGAGATGGGGCGCGCGGGGCTCCCCGCGGTGCCCCCACGCGGGCAGCGGCGCCCGGGCCTGCGCGAAGGCCCCGCGACCGGGCAGGAAGCGGCCGCAGAGTCCCGGGAGCTCGGACGCGGCCAGGCCCCGGGCGCGGGGGCCCATCGTGGGGTGACGTCACGGTCGGGGCACCGGACACGCGAGCCCGGTGTCCCCGGGCAGCGGTGCGCCGGCCAGGTTCACGGCCCCGGCGCCTTGGGGACAGGGCACCGGGAGGAGGACGGGGGGGGGGCGGGGGCTGGGCGCAAAGCGGCGTCGCCGAGCGCGGCAGGGGCGAGGGGGGTGGCGGGACGGGGGGGGGGGGGGGGTGACATTTGGAGCCTTGGTCGCGCCGGGGGCCGCCGAGGAGGGGCGGAGGGGAAGCGAAACACCAGCCAGGCCGGAGGCTGCTGAGGCCCCAGCTTCCTGGGGCGCCCGTCTTCCCAGCGAGCGGTTTGCCTTCTTGGGGCTCTTGTCCTCCTCAAATCCGCGCCAGGGACCGGAGTGCGGCCGAGCCTTGCCCTCCCCTTTGGAGCCCTCGGTCGGGGGGAGCGCAGGGCTTCGGTTCTGAATGGATAAAACCGAGCGTAACAATGCGCTATTGGGGGGCTGGGGGAGGGGAGGCCGCGCGCCGGAATGGCGGACCCCGGCCCGGAGCCTCCCCGCTCGCAACACCCCCTCGCGGAGCGCCTGTCCCATGGTGTCAGCAGGCTCTGATTCAAGGACCCACGCGGGACCCGCACGGTTCCCTCCCACCCAAAGTGCCCCCCCCCCACCTTATGTCTCTTCCAACGCAGCGGTGTGTTGAGGATTCAAGGGCATTACATCTGGTTGCAATCCAGTTTCATGGCGCTGCTGGGCTGTTAAGACCTCGCGCTGACGTCAGAGCAGGGGAATTACTTCTTTTTATTTTATCTTTTTTTAGTTGTCTGCTGCCCTGGGAGGGGCGGCGGGGTGGGTTAGGCGAGCTCTGATGTCAAGGCGCCAGCGCCTTGGGAGCCCCAGGCTGGGGGCTCTGCTTCCCTCCCCCTACTGCATCCTCCGTGGAGACCTGGCTCTGCCTAGGGTCAGGCTTACCCTGGATGCGGGCAGCCCTTGCTGCAGACTGGGTGCAGGCCCCTCCCGACTGACCACACAGCTGCGTTTCCAGAAGCTTCCCTGGGACGTGGCCCTCGGGATCTGGAAGCTGGAAAGGAATCTTCTAGTTTTCCACCCATCCCCCTTGACAACAAGGGGGTCTATAGGCCCCCGGGAACATCCAGGAGGGAATCCTTAGGAGCAAGGGGAAGTGGCCTTTTGGGTGACACAGAGGAGTGGACCCAAACATTCTAGTCTTGGAGAGGCTCAGCCCCAAAATTCTAGCAAAGGCTCTTACAGGCACAAGCCTTGGAGAGAAGGAAAGTGCATCAAGGGGTGACCCAGGCTCCAGAAGCCAACGGTGGGGTGGGCAAAATAGGACCCTTCCCAATAGCCAGGTGCCCCTCTGGCTTCCTAAACACAGGGAGCTCACCTGCTTCGGAACCATCTTTCTTTCCCTGTGGACCAAGAGGCTCTTGCAGGCAGGGCCCCTGTCTTATTCCCCTAGGGACTCCCAGGTGTGGACCGCTGGCTTTCAAACTCTTCCCTGTGACTTATAGTAAGAAATACATTTTAGGTCACAATTCCGTTCACACCCACTATGTATAACTGAAACAGAAGTTTAGTGAAATAACTCTTTCCTCTATTACAGCTGCTGACCTGATACTTTCTGTTCTAGTCTATTTGATTTTTTTTTTTAAATTGCTGGTTGCATCCTACTAAATTGATTTCACAATCCACTAATGGGTCATACCCAGAGTTTGAAAAAACGAACCTAGAAAATGAATCTGGCTTCTATTCATTCAACAAACATTAATTGAGGCCCTAACAGTTCTCTCTTTTTTAATTACTCAAGTAACACAGGGATGTGTTCCCATTGTGTAAAATGCAGATGACCCAGAACTATATAGAGGAAAAGTAAAAGTGCCCTCTGCACCCCACCCTCCCCACAGGTAACCCCAGGTAACAGGATGACAGCGCATCCTTACTCATGTCTGTATACATGTATCAGATATGCAAATATGTCATTTTCTTTTCCCCCAAATGAGAACACACCTCAGGCTCTTATTCAGCTTCCGTTTTCCCTTCAGTCTGTCTTGGCGAGGTGGGAGGGTGAGGTGCTTCAGGGCAAGACTCTGGGTTGACTCCTGGCTCCACCACATGCTGAAGGAGTGATTTGCCTCTCTGTGCTCAGTGTCCCTATCTGTACAATAGGGATGATAGCATACGGGCCTCAGGGGACTGCAGTGAAGATTTAATGAGTTAATCCATATAAACCTGTAAAATTTAGAACAGCACTTGTCCTAATAAATGCCAGGTGCCACTGTCATCATGATTATTACTATTCTATTTCCATGGCAGTCCATGTTTGCACCTCGTTGCTTTTAATAGCCTCCTGTGGCTGTGTCTTCCCCGATTTCTGACATGTGGCTCTGCAGGCAGGGACAAGGTAGACGCCTGTGCACATAGCAGTGGACACTGGGCTGCGTTTCTTTTGCAGAGGCATCTGGGCTCACTGGCCCCAAAGGAACAAGTATTTCCCAAGGACCCTCCATTTTCAAAGTTTCTGTGCTTAATGCACCTGCCTCCAAGAAGGTCACAGCCCAGTGGATGACAGAGACCCAGATAATACCCGAGGGGTCAGTGGGAGCACGTGCCGGGTCTCGGGCACAAAGCAGGTCCTCCTGTGGAAGCACCTTGTGAGTGTTACAGAGATCATGGGGGAGAGCGGATGGGAGCGTCTTTGGCAAGACTTGCCCACGCAAAGAAGAGCAGAGGGAGCTGGTGTCTCATCCAGTTCTGAGACGGGTGGGACGGATCACGTGAGCTTTAGGATTCAGGGACTAGTGTGCCCACACTTGGCCAGAGTTGGGGTTCTTTGTGGAGGCGGGGGCTTCATGGAAGAGGGGGCTTGGAGCAGGTGCTTCAAGCACAGGTAGGTGAGAGGGGGCGTTCCTGGCAGAGGGAACACACCAGCAAGTCTTTGGAGGCTGGAACGGACGTGGCCTGTGTGCTGTGGCCAAGAGGGGAGGAACTGGCTCAGAGAGAATGGTGGCGGAAGAGGCTGGGCTGTTGCCAGGGCTCCTCTCTGGCCTGCCTGCCTCCATCCTGCCCCCTCCCAGTGTGGGCCACACTGCAGAGTGATCTTTCTCAACCATAGCAGATACTTCCAGGGGCTCCTGCTGCCCTCTGAATAAAGGTCCAGTCCATAGTCCTTCCCATGCTGCAGGGACCCTTTCTGGAGTCTTCCGCCTGCTTGCCCCCATTCAACCCCTTCCCCTCCTGTCACAGCAGAGGCCTCCTTCCCAGGGTTCAGCCACTTACATTCTTGCCTCTGTGCGTTTGCCTGAGCTGTTCCTTCCACCTAGGATGCCCTTCACTTTCCTCCCTGCCTCCCAAGACCAAAACAGACGTCCTGCCTCCTCCTCCTCTGACCTCCGAGGCAGCATGAGTCATCTCCCTTTGTCTATACCCGTGGCTCGGTGTTTATCACGGAATTATCGGTAATTCTGTCAGCGTCTGTCCTCCCCATGAGGCTGGAGCTTCTAGGCCCGAAAGCACGCCTCCCTCCTCTCAGCAGCCCCAGCTCCAAGGGCGAGGCCTGGAACACGGAGACGCTCAGAAATGCTTCCTGGCGGTGAGGGCCAGGTGAGGTGGGGCGAGGGAGAGCCCTGACTTTGTTTCTCTGGTCCCCTGTGGGGTCTTTGTGGATTCTCGGGGTGCTGGTCAGGGGATTCTGGTTGGACAGACTTGAGAGGAGACAAGTGAGGCCAGAGGGGGGCCCAGCCCTCCCAGGCTGTTCCCTGAGGGGGCTGGGGAGAAACTGGCTCATCCTGTTTCCCCGGGGATTGAAGAGGAGGTTTGAGGCAGCGCTGTGCCCTGTGCTGGGTGGGTCACTGAGGATCTGAGGCTGGAATGTGACACCAGGGAGGGGGCGCGGAGGGTGGGTGCCGGGAGCTGGAGGCGCAGACTGGGGCTTGGCTGGCAAAGCAGACTTTGCTCTACTGGTTCTTGAATCCGTGTGAATGGTGTGTGTGTGGTGGGGGGACATGGGGGGCGTGCAGAGAGAGAGGGAGAGGGGGTAGGAGGAGAGGGAGACAGGGAGATGTGGGGAAGAGGGAGGGAGATGTTCTTGTTGCTGAACAGAACGCTTCACTTCAGGAAGGAAAGACTCAGGAGTACGAGGGTTCCCGTGACACCGCACACTTGTTCGTCTGCGACTTCATTCAGCACACGTTCCCGCAGCCTGTGCTCGCACGGGGCCCCGGAGATGAGCGTGCTGTGGTCTGGCCTTCCAGGCCCTCCAGGTCTGGGGGCCGGGTGGACGGTGAACATGCACTTTCTGCACAAAGTGAACCGGCTCAGGGGAGAAGGAGGCGGATGCCGTGAAGGGGCAGGAGTGAGTCCTGTGAGGAGGGAAACAGACACAGCGGGGCCGGCGGGCGGGGGCTGGGGAGCCAGTTGTTGGGAGTTGTGGGGACACCTCCCCTCTCCCCTGGGCCTCAGTCTCTGCTGTGAATTGGGAGAGGGTCGACTGCTAAGGCTGAGAACGTAGGGACCCAGTGGAGAGGGCTGACAGGACAGGGGCAGGGGGCTTGCTCAGAGTGTCCCTGCGCCCTAGGCCGGGGGTCTCGAGGAAGGCGGGGCAGACTCGTGCGGAGCTTGGGCCCGTTTCCTGCAGTGCCCGTCTTGGCGCCCGTGCCTGTGCGTAGGGCAGTGTGGTGGGGGAGTGGGAGCAGCCCGGGATTCAGAACCAGGACGGGGTCTGGGTTCAGCTGCTGCTTTAGGCAGCTCACTTCCCTGTCTGAGCATCAGTTTCCTCTCCTGTCAGAAACAGGAGCGTTAACTGCTGCAAGCCTTAAATGCGACGGCAGTGTGGGCGTGTGTTGTGATCTGGAAGGCATGGAGGCCCTGAGCTTGGGGTCATAAACACAGGCTTTGGGTTAGGTCAGCCTGGCCTCAAATCCCGGTACGAGCTGTCCCCTCCAAGGCTCCGTATCCCCACCTTTAAAATGGGCATAATCACAGGCCCCTCCAGGTTGCTGGCACGTAGTACTGAGCAGATGTGGCTGTTACTCTTACTGCTAAAGGACTTTGCACGTGGAAGAGATTGCTGTTATTCTCTCCTTCCTATTCATGCAAGGTTGCCTCTAAGCCTTCCCAGGGCTAACATTGGCCGAAACAGGGAGTTTGGAGGGTGTTCTTTTCCAGCCGAGGTGAGGCAGATGGATCGAGTGGGTCTTTGTTACACAGTGGGGCAAGTGAGAATTACAGTTTTCTGGCCAGAGTCTCTGTTTCCAAAGAGGCTTTGCCCCATTGCTGTGGGGACCTGGAGAAAACATCCCACAGCTTGTGGCTCTGGTGGCAGTGAATGTGGCAGGATAGCCAGAAACTCCTTCACGTGTTAGTTCGTTCATTCGTGAATTGCGTGTTGAGGGCCTGTCGCACCCCGGGGTGCTGGCAACAGCGCGCTGCGTTTCTAATACAGTGTAGCGGGTGAGCACGCGGATCTGGGGGTTGGCTGCCTGGGTTCAGATCCTGGCTCTGCCACTTACTAACCTGGACAAGTGACTTATTCCTTCTACTCAGTCTCTTCATCTGTAAAATGGGGAAATGATAGCACCTATCTCCTAGGGTTGTTGGGGGAATTAGTGAGTTAATGCAGATAAAATACTTAAAGCAGTCTCTGGTACATAGAAAGGGCTAGAGAATGGTTCCTCCTCTTCTTCCTCATTCCTGCCCTGAAGAATCTCACGGACCAGCTCGGTGCTGCGGGAGGTCAGTTCCAGTCAGGGCTTTCCTGAGAGGGGTGACACCCCAGAAGGGAGTGGCGGCCCTCCAGCCCCCTCCTGGGCAGGCCCACTTCTGGAATCAGCACTCGTCGCCTCCTGGCCTTCTGGGACCCTTCTGTGGTCACTGGAGCTGGTTCTCTGCAGCAGGAGCGCCGTGGGTGAGGCCTGATGGGGGGAGGCCCCGCGAGGGCCTTGCTTACCCAGAAAGGTCTCACTCTGCCTGGCGCCAGGCGGGCTTCAGACTTGAAGACAGAATTTCAGTATCAAGTATTGAAGCTGAAAGTGTGTTCTGACTGATGTCCCACATTGCCAGAGGCCGCCAGACCTATCTGGGTGTCCTCGGGCAGATCCCTCCAGCTCTCTGAGCCTCTGTTTCCTCATTTATCAAATACTGAGAATAACAGTACCTACCTTATGGTTTTGTTTCTAAGAGTATTAACTGAGATGCTGCTTCTAAAACACTTAGCTGTACTTGGCACATAGCAAAGTGCTTGATAAATGTCGCCTGTTAGTAATAATACAAATTCTCAGAAAACATAAATGTAAGTTGAAAACCACCTGAAAGATTTCTTCTTGGGGGCTGCAGCTCCTTAGAGATGTAAAGCTGTAAACCTTCCACTAGCCCAATAGGACAAAGAAGTGTTACAATGACTGGAGAGACACTGAGGCCCAGAGAAGCTTAGCTACTGTAGCAAAGTCACACAGTAATCCAGGGCCGGGTGGGGAAGCGGGAACCAGAACTGGGTTTTAGTCCAGTGCTCTCTGATGCTTTGATAGTTACTCCTTCAGCAAATAGTTACAGGCGATAAGCATTGATATACAGCTGAGGTCACATGGGCCTGTCTTCTGAAAGCTTCTGGTCTGATAGGGAAAATGAAATTTGTACATGATTGTGATAAGAGGTAAAATAAAGATCACCTGTTCTATTGGGGGGAGAAGAGGAAAGAGTCACACATTCATTCATTTGAGGGGGGCACTCTGCCAGGCCTTAGAGCAGTGATTCTCAATTGGGGATGATTTTGTCCCTCAGGAGACACTTGGGTCAAGTCTGGAGACATTTTTGGTTGTTTCAACTGCAGAGCTGCTGGCATCTCGTGGGTGGAGGCCAGAGATGCTGTTAAACATCCTACAATGTACAGGACAGCCCCATAACAAATTACCTGGCCCCAAATGTCAACAGTGCTGAGGGGTTAAGAAACTTTGCCCTGGAGAAACCGTGGTGACCAGGTGGACACTGCCCCTTTGAAGCTTACAGCCTGGTAGGTGAGCAGGCATTAAGGAAATAATTGCATAGATGTGGATTTAATTGTAATTGTGTTTCGAGCTAAGAAGGTAGAGTGCAGGGGGGGCGGGGAGAGGCTGCCTGTTCCATGGAGGGGAGGCCTTGGGGGAGGTCGTTCCAGGCAGAGGGCACAGCCCAAGCAGTGGCTCAGAGGCAGAACGTCAAAAGGCCTGTGTCTGGGGAGACAGCAGAAAATGACCCAGCCTCAGGGGCTTCCAGAGCGGGGAGAAGATAAAGGCCCAGAGGAGCTCTCCCCTTTGCCTGGTTTGAGGGAACTGCAACTTCCAGCGTGCTGTGCTCTGGGGGCTGAGCTGAGGGACCTGCCTGGGGCCTGGTGGGTGGGAGGGAGTGCTGCCCTCCGTGGGGGCCCAGCGTCTGCCCTTGTCTCATTTCCATCCCTCTGATAGGTGGGAAAGAGAAGCAGGAAAAAAGAGAGAGAGAAGAGGAAGAACAATATTTTCATTTCAAACACAGATAGGGGTGAGGGAGGTGGACGGAATCTGGTTTAGGATACCTTTGAGACAAGCACAGAAAATCCCCACTGTGGCCCGAAATAGCACGAAAAACACACGTTTTGCCAAATCAGACTTAACTGAGGGCTCTCACTTCTTGAGTCCAGCAGGATGTGGATGGAGCTGGCTTTGTTCCCTTAGGGTGACATTGTCCCCTGGGGCCCCCGCCCTAGCTAATTAAACAGAGAGGCCCTGGTCTCCTGGGCAGGAGAGGAGCCTAGAGAGCTCAGCTTGGCTGCTCTTGGCCTCAGCCTGAGCATTCCAGAGGGCTGGAGATGGTGACTGGGGGGATGCCTGGCAGCCATGCCAGGTGGGTGAAAGCAGGGGTGGGAGAGACTTGGTTCCTTTAATAAGGGAGCTTGTCTCTTTGGATGCTGAAAGGGATGGTGGAGAAAAGCCATCATTTAAGGAGTGCCTGCTATTGTTCTTGGCATTGGGTGGTCCTCTCTAAGCCTTATTAACTGCCCTATACAGATTATCAAGGAAACAAGCTCAGAGAGGTTAAGTGACCTGCTTGAGGTCACACAGCAGTCAAGTGGCAGAGCTTAGACTGGAGACCACATCTACTGGGCTACGAAACCAGAGCCTGCCTGCTCCTCACTCACCTCATGGTGGTCACTCATCCATTGGACAGATCATCACTGACTGTGAAATAGTACTGCCACCTAGTAGGAAGTTTTTAGGGCTTGGAGTCAGACAGACGCGAGCTTGAATTCTGACTGGGCAGTTTGTGTCCGTGGCTGCCTCTCTTGGAGCCTCCTGTCATCTGTCAAGTGGGCATAATCATGCCTTTGTCCTGGAGTTGCTGTAAGGGTTAAACTCTGCACGGAAGGGGACAGGAAGGGGAAGAGGGAGGCCCAGGGAGGTTAGGACCTGCCCTGGGCCACCCAGTGTGGCAGGGCACAATAAAAGAGCCATGGGTAGAGGGAACCTGTCGAGATTGTGGTATCTCTGTGCAGTATCAGTGTTGGGTTTCTTTATTTGAACGAGGAGAGAGGGCAGCCCCCACTCTGCAGGTAGGGAAGGTGGTGTGGAATGTGGCTGTTTATTTTTCTTTGCCTGTGAAAGCCCTGTTTCAGCTCAGGCTGATAGAGCTTCCTAAGACACTGCAGAGGGTGCCCACCATGCAGAGGGATCTGCCCAGGGTGGGCCCTGAGAGGGCACCTACCAAGTGAGGCCCCCAGTGCAGCCTGTAAGCCCTCATCCCAGAGCCTGGGATACCTGGGAACCCCCAGAAAGAGTGAGGGTGGGAGGGACATGAAACCTGGGCGTCCCTCCACCTCCTTCAGTTTGGCCTCCCCAGGTCCCATTCATCTCCTTATCTCCTGGCCTCCGGTGGGAGGCTGGGAAGTCAGGGGCAGCCTTCCTGACTGACAAGCAAAACAAGGCTTGCTCACAAAAGGAGAGGGGAGGTGGGCTGGGCTTCTCTGGCTCCCCTGCCCCTGCCCCAGCCCCTGGCTGCCAGCTTTGCTCCTGCTCCACCCAGCTGGCACCCTACATCCTGAGAGGCAGCCAGGGGGCTGCAAAGCCATTGTGGGTCAGGCCGCCCCAGCTAGGCGCGCCGGCACTGGAGAGGCGGATTCGAGGAACCATAGGGTGGCCGGGAGGCAGGGCTTGCTGGAATGGCCGCCCCCTCCTTCCCTTCAGCTGGCTGGGAAAGCAGCTTGGAGAGGAAGCCAGGCCGGCAGGTAGCAGAGAAAGACATGGGATCCAGGGGGAGCAGCAGAGAAAGCAAACAAACAGGGCTTTGTGTGGCTGCAGATTGCTGTCTCTGAAGGGAAGCCAGGCCTGCGGGAGGGGGAAGGGGAGCCAGGGATGGGAGGCCAGGCCATTGCTCTGAGCCAGAGATAGGCGGCTGGACCAGCCCAGGCTGAGCGGCCAGGGAGCAGGGAGTGCCACTGTGTGTGGACAGGCGTCTGGAGTCCCAGCCTGGCGGAGTCCCAGCTCTGCCACTTCACTCCTTGACAGATCCGGGCTTGTTTGCCCACCGAGCCAGGGCAGTCACTCACATGTAGGTCTCGGGAAGACAGGCATCTGGCCCGACTGGCCCGGCCCGGTCAGTGTGAGCGCCCATCCTCCGCTGGCCCCCCGTTGCTGGGAGGACTCAGGGTGCGAGGGGCGCAGCGTCTCCCTGGGGAGCTGCCAGCTTCGCTGGGAGACCGGGGCGGGGCAGGGATGGCTGCAGAGCTGCGGTCACTTGGGGGCTTGGACGCAGCCATGCGGAGGGGAATCGGGTCGCACCGCCCAGCGAGGGACGCCTAGGGTGTAGGCGGGGAGAGGCTAGCATCTCCGGCCGGCCTGGGACCCGAGCGTCTCGACCCCTCCGTGGGGCGGGGCGCACCGTGCTGGGGAAGGGCCAGGGCCAGGAAGACGGCCTTCTTGTGGGGAGCTGAGGGGCCGTCTTCGGGGCCGTCTTCGGGGCCGGGTCGAATTCTGGATGCGGGCGGGGCCGGCCGGGCCTCAGGAAAAGGTTCGGGAGGAGTGTCAGGCCAGACACGCAGGCAGCTCGATTATCGCCTCCGGGTTCATTTCCTCTCCGCTCCCCGACCTCGAGCGGGGGCGGCGAGAGGGCACACGCCCGCGCTTCCTGCCCCCGCTCCCTCCCGCGGCGCCCACCATCTCGGCCGCGGGGGCCTCCTCCGCGCCGGGCGACCAGACAAGCCCGGGCCGGCGGCCGCGCGGGGGGGGGCCGGGGCCGCGGGCGGGGGCGGGGCGGGCCGCTCCCGTTGCCATGGCAGCGCTCGTCCCGGCGTGCTCCGCGGCGCCGCGGGGCGGGGCTGCCGAGGCCCCGCCCACTGCCGAGCCCGTCTTTCCGGGAACCCGGGGCGGTGGGCGGGGCCTCCGGGAGCCCCGCGTTAGGGGCAGTGGGAGGACGCTTTCTGGGGCTGGGGCAGGGGCAGGGGCAGGGGGAGGGGGAGGCACCCCCGCGCCCGCTGCAGGGGGCCGTGGAGAGGAGGCGCCGGGCTCCGGGCCGCGCTGCCGCGGACCCGCAGGCTCTGGGCCTCCCGCGCTGTCCTTGCGGGCGCTGCCCACGGGCCCGGGCCGCCTCTACCCCAGGGCCGGAGCGAGGAGGCGCGGGAGGGCGCCCCCCAACGCCGCCTGGCCCGGCCGGGACCCTGCCGCCGGCCGCCTCCCGCCAGCCCAGGAGCTCGGGCCTCCCTGGTTGGCAGCCGTGGACGGTCTGGCCGGGAGGCACATTCCTACTCCTGCGCCCGGGCGCCCCGCCTGCCCTGGGGGCAGCCTCCTCCGGAACTCTACTGCCAACCACGCTGCCCCACCGCACGCCCTTCTCTCGTGCCTAAGACCCGTCGCTCCAGGGCCGCCTTCTTTCCTCCAGTCGCTTCTGAGCACCCACTCAGCTGACCTCTGCCCCTCCTACCTGGACTGAGGGGGCAGCTAAATGTAATGCTAACCTTGGGGTCTTGGAAGGGAGGCTGTGTGCCTGTTGAGCAGCTGTCCTTTGGCCTTTCTTGAGCCTCACCCAGGGCACACGCACGAGGAGGGTGAGAAGGGGCTTTGGTTGTAGCAGGAGGGACTCAGGCTTGGTATAGAAAAGAACTTCCTAGTCCTAAGCATTTTGTTTTTAATGAAAGTAATAATATGTTGATTTTAGAAAAACCCAAAAATACAGGAAAACAAATGAGTAAAAATCTGTTTTGATTCCACTCTTAGGACATAACCACTGTCAACATTTTTTCTCTGGACGTAAGATAAACAATATATGATAAATATAAAATACAGAGTCATGCTATATATTTTATAAAGCATTTGGTGGTTTTAATAGCTTTTTTTCTCACTATAAAAGGAGGACAGGCTTATTAGAGACTTTTGGAAAATATGGCAAGTTAAAAGAAAAACAATTCACCCATACTCCCAGTCTCCAAATGCAGCCACATTTGACTTTTCTTTGCCCCTGTTCTTGGGGTTTGGGTTTGTTTAAGTATGCCGTCACTGCTCCTGTGTATGCTGTTGGATATCCTGCTTTTCGCACTTGAAGTGGTATAACATGCTCCTTTTTCATGAGTCTCTGGAGAGACCTGGAACCACATTCTGGGGAGAGCTTCAGAAAAGAGCCAGACTGGATGGTTGCTTTCTTTTCTTTCTTTCTTTTTTTTTTGTGAGGAAGATTAGCTCTAAACTAACATCCATGCCTGTCTTCCTTTATTTTGTATTTGGGATGCCACTGCAGCATTGCTTGATGAGCAGTGCGTCGGCCCGCGCCTGGGATCTGAACCTGTGAACCCCGGGCCGCTGAAGCAGATTGTGCAAACTTAACCACTACACCACCGGGTGGGCCCCTGGGTGTTTGCTTTCTCACTTTGTTCATGCTCTCCCCCTCTTCAGACCCCCAGGAGCTCTTCCCCATTGCCACTAACTCTGATAAGCAGTCTGGGCCAGGGGGTCCTGCTTGCTGGAGCCCAGGAGGCCACCCAGCCTGGACAAGGACCCTGAGCCTGGACGTGGCCCCAGCTGAGATCCAGGCTCCAACAGGAGGGACTGTAATGGGCCCCAGATGTTCAAGGCTGCAGTGAGGCCTCAGACTTCAGCCTCATCCAGGCCCTTCTTTGCCCAGCAATGCTCAGACTCTAAGACCCTGTGCTGGTCATGTGACTCACCTTCTCCTCCCTCTCTACATCCTAAGGGCCGATTTCTACGGCCTTGGGCTCCAAAGCCTCTCCCTGGGGGTGTGCAGGCCTGGCACCAGGCACAGCTCTCTCTGCCCAGCCGCCCTGAACGCCTAGCTACAGGGTGCCCTTGCACCCGCCCATCCCTGCCACCAGGGCTTCTGTTCTCCCCCATTCCTGAACAGTTCGATTCTCACACATCCAAGCCCTGTGTGAAACAGGCCTTGGGAACTCACAATTGCCAGGGATGGATTGGCATTTAAAAGCATCCAAGGCTTGAGGGAAAAAGCCAAAGAGACAAGAGAAGGCAGGGCCCTGTGCCTGAGCAGCAGCTGGATTCAGCGGATGGAAAACCACAGAATGTCCCTTTCCCGGGAATGACACCCCTGGCAGCAAGGTGGCGGGTGGGGCACCAGACACCATGCCCCACTGGCCACCGCCTGCCACCACCACTGTGTGCTCTCCGAAATGGAAGGATGCGGGAGGGATGTTGTGAGCCTACAGCCAACGGCCCTCTAAATTATATTCTCTTAACAGGCTTATTCATTTATAAAATATTGAAGACCCGTTTCACTTTACCTGTAGTGGGGAGGCAGCCAGGTTGGGGCCAAGGTTGATGCTCTGAACATGATTTATTTATCTGGATTTGTTCTTCTAAGCTGGGAGCAGCCTGCCGTGTGGGATTTAACCAAGTGGCAAGATGGTGTGTGTCTGTGTGTGTTCCTGGACTTGTGGGCCTGTGTGTGTGCAGCGTGTGTCTGTGTCTGTTTTTTGGGGGGTTCTGTACGTGGAGGGGGTGATGGTTCTTGCATGGTTGCTGCACCCAGGCACACGTGAGTCTCTCTGTGTTGGATTGCTGAGTGTGTGCCTGTGTGTGTGATATGTGTGTATAGAGGGGATTTCTGTGTTTGTGACTGGGACCAGTGTGTGCTTGTGTGTGTGCTGGGTTGGGGAAATGAGCTGAGGGGATGGGTTTGCCTGAGCATGTCCTAGGTGCTCATACGTGTGGTGGGATCCATGGTGCAGGGGGGCATGTGCTCCTCTCTGTATGTGTGTGTGTGGTTTTTCTGTCTGCGTTTGTGGGTGGGGGACCTGTGTGTGTGGCAGAGTGTCTGTCTTTGTGTTTGTGTGTGTGTCCTGTAGTGTGAGGCCTGTTCGTGTGTGTGTGTGGAGTGTGGCATAGGACTGTTTATCCATGGTGGAGGCAGTGGCCACTGGCTGTGTTGCTGGGCATCTCCTTCCCCCCGCTGCCCCCCGGGCCTGGGCCCTGGGAGGAACTCAATGCCTGGCAAACCTGAGCTCTGTGACCCCTGCGTGGCTGAGCCTTAGGCTCCAGGAAGGACTGGCTTTGGGGACTGAAGGGACTCTGACAATCCCTGACTCTCTTCCAGCAGAACTGGGCCTTCCCTGCCCTGTGGCTCAGAGACCACAGAGAACTTTCTGGTCAAGGTGGTCCAGGCCCCCATTTCACAGATGGGGAAACTGAGGTCCAGAGGGCACACAGCCTGTTAGTGGCCCAGCCAGGACCCTAATGCAGGACTCTGCTCTGGGGCAGCCCTCCCTGGGCCTCAGTTTCTCTTCCACTGCACGAGGGTGGGCTCCCAGGTCCCTGTGCTCCTCTGGCGTGGAGCACCAGAACTGTAATGGCCACGGCACAGGGGAGGCAGGGTTTGTCCAGGATCCCTCAGCGAGCTGAGTCCAGCCCGGAGGCAGGCAGCAAAAACAGCAAGGAATGATGGGAAGATCCCTGCTCTGGGCACTGAGTCCCAGCTCTGGGGGCAGCTCTGCACTTGGGGTGTTGTCTCTCTGCCTTCCGCAGCTGCAGCCCCGTGCCCAGATGGGGCCCAGTGGCCTGGGAAGTGGCAGGCATTTGGTTTTCCTCAGCCTCATGACAGCCCTCAGCACCCCCGCCTCCCCACTGTAGCAGCTAATGCGTCTGTCACTACTTTCCTAATGAGGCTGCCGAGGGCCCCCTTGGGACAGATACCTTCGCAGGCCAGCCGGCAGCTGAGGGGGTGGGCTGGCCTTAGGGTCAGGTTGGGAAGAGGGGGGCCGAGCCCCTCTCCTGCCTGGGGGGGCATCGAGGCCCATCCAGGCTCCTGAGCCACCTGTGTGGGGGGAGGGGGTGCCGGAGGGCTTGGGGAAGCAGGAAGGCCCACACCAGCAAGCATTTTCTCTCGCACTGTGACTGTTTGTAGTAATAATACTTCATCTGGTTGACGGATAAGTTTGCAGGCCTACTGAGTGCCAAGACTGAAACCAGCTGTGATCTGGGTGTTCATAACCTCTGCTCTCAGGGTGGTGTGACCAAGGGGGAAGGACAGTAATCAAATAATCGAGTTACTTGCGTCATCATACATTCCTGTGTGGGAATGCTCGTTCTTCACGGCCGGGACGGGCGTGGAGAATGCGCGCCGAGCTCCTCTAAGGACAGAGGTGTCCAGTGCCTAGGCTGGGGACTGCTCCAGGCACCCGCTAAAGGCTCACCTAGGACTGAATGAGTCAGGAGACCTGAATGAGTCAGGAGACCCCGATTCTTGCTGTGTGGCCCCAGGCACCTGCCCACCTTCTCTGGGCTCCTCAGGGGCTAGAAATGTCCTTCTCCGTCCCCTCTGAGTGGAACTCAGGCAGTCTGTGTCTCTTCTTCCAGTGCTCTTTGCTCTCCCCGCCAGGGCCCTCGAGACATCTGCCGACAACAGCCTTGACTCTGGAGTGCCTGAGGCACTGCCCCAGGGGACGCTGGGAGCCTCGCACAGCAGGCTGCCTCACCCCACCTGCTATTTCGTCTTGGCCCTTTTCTCTCACAGAGCCAACCCCAGGGCCGAAGGAAGCCTGGAAGAGGCGAAATCTGCAAATCGTCTCCGTTCCCCTAAATTGTGGAGGGAGGCGTTCTTTTGCAGGATTCGTGTTCATTTGCTCACCGAGTGTTTTGTGTGTGTGTGTGTGTGTGTGTGTGTGCGCGCGTGTGTGTGTAAGATCGGCCCTGAGCTAACACCTGCCAATCCTCCTCTTTTTGCTGAGGAAGATTGGCCCTGGGCTAACATCTGTGCCCATCTTCCTCTACTTTATATGGGACGCCACCACAGCATGGCCTGACAAGCAGTGCGTCGGTGCACGCCCAGGATCCGAACCCGGGTTGCCAGCCGCGGAGCGCGCGCACTTAACCGCTAAGCCACGGGGCCGGCCCCTCACCGAGTGTTTCTTGAACACCTGTTAACTGCCAGTGTTAGACCGAGGTTGCAAACTGGTTGTCCTCCTGCCACATCCTGCCCGCAGCCCCATTTTTGAAGGAAAAAAAAAAAATCAAATGAGTTGCCAGTGAGTAATCCTTGGGCGATTCCACCCCCAATTCCCAGGTTACAGTTCATCCTGATTATTACAGCCTGCTTCTCCCAGGCCGTGACTTGTTGCACGGGGTGCAGTCTGACACCCAGTCGAGGTGGGATGGCACAGCCTCCACCTAGCCACAGTCTCCACCCCTCCCTGGTAACCCCTCCTGACCATGTCACACGTGGTAGTGTGGTTTCCTGGTTATGAGCCCAGCCTGAGGAGCCAGCCTGCCCAGGTTCAAATCTTGTTGTGGGCTTTTTACCAGCCATGGGACCTCAGGTAAATCAGAGTCCCTCTCCAAGCCTCAGTTTGCTGCTCTGTAAAATGGGCATCACAATAGTAAGTACCCAATAGCTCCTGGGGTTGCTGGGGGTTGGGATTAAGTGAGAGAATTTCTGCTAGGTGCTCAGAACTGCTTGTTGGCTGCTCTTACTGATGCTGTTGGATAAAGGAACCACTGCCCAGCTTCCTATCCCTGGGACCCCCAGGCTGGCCTGCCCCGCTGCCGCCATCAAAGCATCTTCTCATTCGTATGCTAATGAGCTGCATTAGTGCTTAATGGCCGCAAACGCGGGTGTTTGATTGCACCTGACCAGGGAGGCGGCCGCGGGAGCAGCTGCACACGAGGCCCAATCACCTGGAGCATGGCCCCCCACTCCTCTTCCGGGCGCCGCGCGGTGGGAGAGGCCGGCGTGGCAGGGTCATCGAATTCATTTATCGCCCTGCTCTGCCTGCGGCCTTGGCGCTCTCTCCGGCCACAGCCGCTGCCCAGGGCCGCCTCTATGCACAGCCGCCGCCGGCCTCCTGGGCTGGGCCGTCTTTGGCTTGGCATTCAAGGCCCTGCGGGACCGGTTGCCGTCCACTGACCCGGTGCCACCCTGCTCTGCACCAACACTGGTGGTCACGCACTCTGTGCCAGGCGCCCTGGAGGGCGTCCCGTGTGACCTCCCAGAGCCCAAGCCTCTCTCTCTGCCTTACCTCCTGGCCTTGCGAAGCTGGTCTGCTGCCTGGAACAAAGGCCCCTCCTCCCTCTCCCACCCTCCCTGAAATCCATCCCTGCCCTCCAAGTCGAGCCTCTGTCCTCCTGGCATCCATCTGGGTCTGGTCCCTCTGTTGGGGGCTGGGTAGCCTAGGGTGCGGGGTGTTGGAGTATGTCCTGCCCTCCTAGACCCACAATTCCTTGAGGCCAGTCTGGTCTGCCTGCCCCGTCCTTGCATGCCCCTGGGGATGGCACAGGGCTTGGGGGCTGCAGTGCTGCCCTGAGCCTTCTGTCCAGACTGGGGCTCTGGGGGCAGTGGGGAATGACGGGAGCCTCAGGCCCTGGGGGCCTGTATCCCCTTCCTTCTCCCTCAGTCCCTCCCCCTCACCCCCCTCCTCTTTTTCAGTAGAGGGAAGGAGAAAAGGGAAGAGGGCATAGGCGAACTGGTCATGTGGTTTCTCCAAGATGGCCCCTTCTCCTTCCCCTCCTCTCCACTCCCTTTGCACCCCAGCCTCTCTTTTCTGCCCCCTCCAGTCCCTCCTCCCCTCTGGTCTGCACCAACCACATCAGCGTCCCCAGTGGACTCCTGCATCCTCCCTCTGTGCCATCTCAGAGACAGAGCCCCAAAGCATAACGAGATGACCGTCCGGAGGCCACCGGCCCTGGCCCTGCCCATGTGGGGCAATGCTGGGGCACAGGGCGAGTCATCGTGGGGCTCTGCCCTCCAAGGACCCTTGTCTGAGCGAGGTGGCCTTAGAAAGGAATACTTGTACTCTAACGTAAAAAGGACCAGTTTAGAGGAAGCAGAGAATGGACTTTGAGCCCAGACTGGGAAGGTCAGGGGAGGCCTGGAGGAAGGATAAGCATGAGCTAATAGGAGGGGCTGGGCGCAGGTTTCCAGGCGGGGGGACAGGTGGGGCAAAGGCCTGGGGCAGAACACTGCCTGATGTGGTGGGTGGTGAGGACTACAGGACACCCACAGAGGCCTGAGCTCATAGAGGGTCGGGCGGGTGAGACTGGAGAGGGCAGAGGTCCCTTTGCCACCTAGCACCTTCAGTGACTCCCTGCTGCCAAGAGGCTCACATTCAGTCCGTCTGGTGGGAAGCTCGTGCTGCCTCCCTCATCTCAGGCCTGGCCTCAGCCTGGTCCCTTCCCCAGCCCACCCCTTGGATGTTTACTGTGGGCTGACTGTGTGTGTGGGGGGGGCGGGGGTGTTGAGAATGAGGCAGTGGGGCCTGCTGGGTGGGCCTGCTCTGGTTTGCTGGGGTCCCAGCATGCCTGGCCTCAGCCGGAACTTGGCACACTCCATCCCTGTCCCCAGATGTCCTTGCAGACAGGATGGCGGTGAATGGGCAGGCTGCCAAGGGCGTCAGGTGGCATCCCAGCCGGGCGGACAGTCCTCCCTGATTAATGAGGCAGTGGGAGGCTGGAGGGAGGTCTCTGCTGGCATGCCTCCGGGCTCTGCCCTTGCCCGGTCAAGGCGAGGAGTGAGGCTCATAGGGGTTGAGCACCTACTCTGTGCCAGGCTCTGCATGAAGCTCTTGCTACTCAGTAGCTTGTCACTACCCTGAGGTGGCTTCTGTTACTATCCCATTCTGCAGATGGAGACACTGAGGCTAGTGGCGGGGAAGCAGTGTGCCCAGAGTCCCTCAGCTGGGAGGTGGCGGCCTTGGGCCTGGAACGCAGGTCTGTGCACCTTCAGAGCCTGTTTGTATTTGCTGGACCGTGCTGCGTCCATGATGCATACTGTGTTTCTGCTGGACTGGGGGCTCACGGGGAGGCGGGGCCGTGCTCTTTTCAACTCTGTCTTTCTCGTGGCGGTTGGCACGGTGCTTTGCATGTGGTAGGTGCTCAATAAATGCTTGTGGACAGGTGGTTGGGGCAGTGAGCTGTGCATAGGGCTCCTAGGCGGTGGGAAGTCCCCTCACTCTGCCTCTCTACCCCACCCTCAGGAGCTGGGGAGCTGGGGAGCTGGGGAGTAAGGAGACTCGGAGACTCAGGCTTCCAGGCAGAGGGTGGGCTCAGAGGAGGCTGGGGGGATGGAGCTGGCCACACAGAGTCAGTGGCACTGCGGGGGGCCTGGATGCTGAGCCGGGGTTTGGGGGAGCGTGAGGGTTCTTTCTGACCAGGCTCCTGCGCACAGAGCCTTTGGGAGGGACCCGGGAGAGAAGCGCGTGCTTGCGGGAGCAGAGTGAGAGTCTCCACCCACAACCTTTCTGGTTTGGGGGCTGCCTGTGGCTCAGGAAGGATGTTAATCGTGGTCTGGGGCTCAGGTTGATGGGAGGGGGGTTGGTGGGCAAAAAAAGTACCAGTAACAATCATAACAGCCACAGCGTTTGTCAAACACCTACTGTGTGTCAAGCGTTGGGTACAACGTCTGTACTCTTGATCACGACACCACTTTACGGATGAGAAAACTGAGGCTTGGAGAGGTTGAGGTCACAGTCAGAGCTGGGATCTCCCTCCAGGTGGGTCTGTTTTCCAACTCCACTGATCTCTTTTTTGTTGTTCAACGCCCCTCTCGCAGACGCCCCACGTGGCGTCTCTGAAGGCCCCAAGGCCTTGTTTCCAGGAGTCTTGGATGTGGGACTTGGATTAGACACTGACCTCCCTCCATCCCTCTTTGGCCTCCCCGATGGGGGCTGTCCTGGAGAGCAGTGAGCCACCAGGTGCCAGCACTTGGCCAAGCTCCTCAGAGGGCGGCCTAGGCTGTCAGGGCTACAGGCTTGCTGGGCCAGGAACTGGGGACACCTCCTCGGTGCACCTGCCTGCCAGGAAAGTGGCGTGCACGGGACCACCCTCACTTCTTGGTGGCCCGGAGGCTGAGGACGCCACGGGGCACCCAGTGCTGTCAAGGCCACTGGGGACACTCAGACCGCGGCGGACAGACTTGCAGTCTCGTGTCGGCTCGCACAGCCTGACGGTGTGACTTTGGCCCAGCTGCTCCCTCAGAGCCTCGGTTTCTTTCTCCGTAAAATGGGGGACTGACCTCCTCCCTCCCAGGTTCTGGCCTTGGAGACCTGGGGATGGGGTGTGGCAGTGCCAGGAGGCTCCTTCTGGTGGGGAGGGTCAGTATGGCCCCCGCCATGGGGACTCCTCACCTGCCCAGGGCGGTCCTCGGCCCCAGGCCAGCCTCGGCGAAGAGGCTGGGAGCCTGTGCCAGGCGGTGGGGGGCGTGAGGGCCTGGAATCACCGACGTGAGTTCCCGTCTCGGCTACCGCTTACGAGCCGTGTGAGCTTGGTGAGTCGCCTCGCTGTGTGGACTTCACTTGTCTCTTCTGGAGAATGGGGCTGTTCGTAGTACCGGCCTCAGACTCATGCCGTGAGTCCTGACAGTCCACCTCACGTCCTCCGCCCGGCGTCCAGGGCACAGGAGGGACGCAGTCAGCGGCCTCTGCTGTTCCTATTGTTGTCGGTGTTATTAGAGGTGTCATTAGAGCTTTTGGCCAAAATTTCCAGTGCCTCCTCCTCTGAGGCCCGGGGGCATGGTGCTCCCTGACGGCTCGTGGTTGGGTGGCGTCATGTGACCAGCTCTGGCCAGTGAGATGCGTGTCCCTCCCAGGCTGAGCGTTCCACTGCTGCGTGAGATGCCAGAGTCTCTTTCCCGCCGCACCCAAGAGGTGACTATGCGTGAGCAGGAGCCTCCCTGCCGCCCTGCTGGATGTGTGACGTGAGTGAGAGATACACCTTTATGATTCTAAGCTCTTGGGATGTGGGGGTTTTGTGATAGCAACACAGCCTCGCCCACCCTGACTGACTTCCTGACTGTCGTCAGCGTCACTGTTACTCAGGTGTGACCCCCACCCCCACTGTTCTCCGTACAGGAGAACAGTGAGTGGTGGAGGGGACCTGGCAAAAAATAGAACTTTATTGCCAACCTACTTCTAGAATTGTTCCACTCAGACTCTCACTCATTTATTCACCTTCTCGCTGTTTTGTTTGCATCGTTCATTCATTCATTCAGCCAATGTCTCTTGAGCTCTTGTTTCGTAGCCCCTAGAGAGCCCACAGGACGCTGGGGAGATGGACCGCGGACGTTCTGCAGAGCGGCAGTGCTGGCCCAGAGGGCACAGGGCCGGCCTCCCCCGTCGGGCTCAGAGGTGGGGGACGCTGAAGGGATGGTGTGGGCATCAGACTTGCAGAGCCAGGCAGAGGGAAGGAACAGCATTCAGGCCAGTGGTCCTGTGGGAGCAAAGGTCGAGAAGTGGCAAGGGGCCTGGGCAGTGGGTCCGCCCAGCAGGGATGGGGCCAGGTAGCCGCCAGGCTGGAGGGAGACTGTGGCCTTTGGCTCAGTGTTCTGCGCTGAAAGATGAGGACTAATCGTGGGTAAAACGAAAGGCCCACAGTTGGAGGGAGGGAGACCAGGTAGGAGGCTGGGCCAAGGATCCAGGTCGGGAAGGGCTGGACAAGAGTCTGAGAAGGCAGCGCAGGCACGGGAAGAGCCCAGGGCCACATGGCCATCGGTCGTGGGCAGCACTGGCAGCCTGGGGGAGCAGAGGGCGGATGGGGGCACCCTGCACAGCGATGCGGAAGGTTTGGGGGGTTCGATGCAGAGTCAGTGCCTGAGCGACGTCCAGGGGAGATGTCCAGGCTGCAATGAGAAAAAACATAGAGCAGGGAAGGGGCTCAGGAGTTGGAGAGATGTTTGCAGTTTAAAATTGAGGAGTCAGGAAAAGCCTCACTGAGCAGGTGACCTGTGAGCAAAGACCTGAGGGAGGTTGGTGAGCCTTGTGCATATCTGGGAGGAGGGCAGGCAGAGGGAATGGCTGTGCAAAGGCCCTGAGGTAGGAACGTGCTTTGTATATTGCAAAAACAGCAAAGGGGCCAGTGTGACTGGGGCAGAGTGACGGGTAGAGGGTTCATGAAAGGGCTCCAGGCATGGCCGGGACTTCAGCTTCCTTCTGGGTGAGGTGGAGGCCATGGGAGATGCATCCTGAGCAGATTTAGGAACTCACAGGCTCCCTGGGACCTGGAGGGGGTGAGACAGAGCATGGAGAGCAGGAGAAGGTTCCTGGAGTCCTCAGGCCGCTGTCAGAGCCACGTGGGCCGAGCTGACCGCCCCCTTACCTCTCAGGCCTCCCTCCTGCCTCCTTGTCTCCCTCCGTCCTCCAGCTACTGCCCTTCCCTGCACCCGCCGCTCTGCTCCTTTGGCTGCCCACCCGCCTCCCTCTAATCACTCCTCAGCTCGTGGGTTTGTCCGGGTCTCTCCAAGTGTATACTGACCTACAGGTGGCAGCAGAGGTGGAGGCTGGCCTCTTGTCCAGGAGGAGACCCCTTGATGAAGTCTGGGGAGCCCGTTGCTTAGCAAGCCCTTGTTTTCTCTAAAACAGGTGCTCATCGGCCTAGATTGTACGAACAAGGAAGGAATGGGCTTTCACATCCTCCCGTCCTCCCCTCTGGGCTGCGCTCGTGGGTGAGGCGGGGGGACCAGGTGGAAAGACCCCCCTCCCCATGATAGAATCATCAAATCTCAGTGTTCCTGGAGCGGGGTCTGGATCGGTGGGTGAATGGGTCACTGTCTCCCACACTTCCTTGCACACCCTATGTGATCCCCAGCATCACTTGTCACGTTTGAGGCTCAGGGATGCTCTGTGTCCCGTGTCCCCGTCCCTCACTGGTAGCCATCTTTTATCCACACTCTGCTTCTAACAACCAAGAGGTTCCAGACGAGGGGAGGGGCATAGAGCAATGCCCAGAGTCTGGAGACCAGGTCCTTTTCCTAGGCTGGGCATCAGCTAACTGACTGGAGCCCATCCTCTCTCTGCGCTCAAATGCTTAAGCCCGTGTGGGAACTCCCAGAACGCTGCAGCTTTACAGCTGCTGGGGCGTGGAGTGGAACCCTGTGCTGGGGTGCCCTGCTGTCCCCGCTCCAGGCACAAAGGGAGCCCTTTGTCTTCAAGTCCTCCAGGGGCCTTTCTCCCCTCAGGTGCAGAGTGGGCTGGGGCGCCCCATTTTACAGGCAGGAAGACTGAGCCCCAGTGAGCAGAAGGGACTTACATCGAGAGAGGAGCCCACAGGGCCGGCCCCGTGGCTTAGCGGTTAAGTGTGCGCGCTCCGCTACTGGCGGCCCGGGTTCCGATCCCGGGCGCGCACCGACGCACCGCTTCTCTGGCCACGCTGAGACCGCGTCCCACATACAGCAACTAGAAGGATGTGCAACCATGACATACAACTATCTAGTGGGGCTTTGGGGAAAAAAAAAAAAGGAGGAGGATTGGCAATAGATGTTAGCTCAGAGCCGGTCTTCCTCAGCAAAAAGAGGAGGATTAGCACGGATGTTAGCTCAGGGCTGATCTTCCTCACACAAACACACACAAAAAAAAACAAAAAAAAAAAAAGAGAGGAGCCCACAGCCTGGGGTTCTTCCCACATGCTCCAGAGGCAGCCCGGGAGCCATCGCTGTAACAACAGTGACCTCTGACTGTGCCGGCCCCTCGCTTCATCCTGTGAGGAGGACAGGATCCAGGTTCCAGCCGAGGAGGCGCCGGTGCTGGGCAGGCAGCTCGCCGGGTGAGAGGCAGAGCCAGGACTGTTTGCCACAGTTTGCCGTGTCAGCTCCGGAGGGCTCCTCTCGGCCTCTCCCTCTGTTTTGGTCTCTCCCACACACTCAGAAACGCCCCTTCCCACCCTCGGCGCACCCACAGCCCGACTTCCTTCTCATCACCCGCGTCTCCAGAGGCCCTGCCCTGCTCCTGGCCTCCCGCTCTGGTTACCGCTGTTCATGGCGCCTGTAGGCTGACCCTGCCCTGGGCTGCCCCGACGTGCAGGCCACGGGGGTGTTCTAGTCCCAGCCTGGAGCAGCCGCCAGGCATCCCCGGGCTGCTCCCCCACATCTTCCTGCACAGCCCTGGCCTGCCCCCCATACCCTTCCAGGCCGTTGGCCTCACTCAGGCCCTATCTCCCTCCTCTGGGCTGGGCTGTGGCCTCAGGGCCTGACCCGGGACCTGTTGGGCCTTGGGGAGGTGGGGGCCCCTGCCCGGGTTCCATGAACCCAAATTCCAGGTCCAAAGTGACGTGTGTCAGGACGTTTGTCTGGGCAGGAGGCCTAGAGCTTTGCTCTGAATCTTAAGGGGCCCACAGATAAGAGCCCTGTGCCTGGGCGTGTGCACGTGTGGGTGCAGCTCCCAGGGACTTGGAAACCAGCTTGTCATGGAGCCAGAGAGAATGAGAGCCCAGAGGGGGCAGTTCCAGGGAGGAAATCTGCCTGCGTGCACACTCATTCCTAGATGCCAGCCCCCTGTGGCAGAAGATACACACTCTCAGACACAGACACACCCACACCCCTGCCACTTGTGGTCACATTCATGGACACTCACACCCCCTTCTCACACCCTCCAAAAATCTGTGTCACACACACAGATGTGCCCTCTGCCGCTTGCCGGCCCTTGGCCACATGACCACGTACACACTTGCTTCAGGGTTCTGGAGACACGAGAGACGCTCATACGAGGGACTCAAGCTGTTGCATATACCCACCGATCAGAGGTGGTGGCCGCAGTGAGGGTGACTCAGAAGCCAGCTTTCCGCAGAGAAACAGAGCCACCGACTTCTGGGGAACCTGTCCCATGAACACATGCATGCACACACACACGGGCACACAGCCACAGCTAGAGGTTCCCTCCCTGCTGCTGGTGTGGGGTTTTTTCCTCCTCTTTTCAGAGCTGGGGTCTGCCCAGAGACCCCCTTCACCGCCTAGCCCCTGGCTCTGTGAGTCAGAGGCCCCTGGTGCTCCCTGCTCCCCGGAGAAATGGCTGCACAGTGCCAGCCTCAGTGCAGGAGATCGGGACTTTGGGTGGGAGGCCTGCTGGCCCGGCGTTGGGGCTGGTGGCTGGCCTGTGATTGGCACAAGCTGCTCTGCCCGTGCCTCAGTCCCCTGCCCGGCTGCGCCTGGCAGATGTGCACCCTGTCCCCTGTGCCTACCAAAGACTTGCCCTCTCCTGATTTCAGAGGTGGGAAACCGAGACAAAGAAGGGGGCAGAGGCTGCTTCAAGGACACTCAGGGCACACCTTCCCCCACGCCCTGCCTCATTTGAGAGCGGACAGACAGTCCCCTCAGAAGCCAATGCATCCTGTAGGTGGGGAACTTCAGGGTCACTCTCCAGAGGCCCACAGAGGGCAAGGGTTTTGCCCAAGGTCACATAGCAAGTCCATGGCACAAGCTGACCAGACTCTTACTCCAGAGCTCTCCTGGTGGGGGCCCCATGTGTGCATGGGGCGGGGGGTGTTGAGGGGGAGCCGGCAGAGGGAGGAGGCAGGACCCGAGCCTCCCCTCTCCCCCTCCCCTGCTCCCTTCTCTCCCTCGCATGGGTTTGTTTGGAGAATGACTCACAGGAATGCAGCAAAATCCTGATGGATGGGAAGGCAGGACCGCAGTACCCGGAAAGCCTTTCCAGGGTGGGGAGGCGGGCCGGAGCCGCGGGGCCAGAGAGGCTGGTGGTCAGGGAGCCCTGTGTGCAGGTAGGGAGACTGAGGCCCTAGGAGAACCCCAGACACTGCCTGCTGTGGAGCCCTCCTCCATCAGCGTGATCACACACACGCACGCACGCGCACACGCAGGCCCAACTGCAGCAGCGCGCCTGGGCTGCAGCCCCGCTGTCTTCTCCCTGGGTCGGTCTCCCCACCGCAGGCCTGCCCCAGGTCCCGTCTTTGTGCCCCTGCGCACTGACACACAGTAGGTGACTAACCAGTGTGTGCTGGCGCTGAGCGTGACCACAGTGGACCCTTCTAGGTGCATGTGTTAGCCCTGATGGGGTGCTGTTCGTTTGTTCAGTCCTGTAACGAGACTGCCCGAGGGCCTCCTACGCACTGGGCACTGCCAGGGGCGAGGGAGGCCGGGCTGAAGCGGGTGCCTCCCCCCCTCCCCCAGCTCACAGACAGATGGGGAGTTGTGTGTTGGGCCGCGACGGGCCCTGGGGGGCAGATGAAGCAGAGCCCCTTAGAAGACATGGGGATGAAGTCAAGAGCAGGCACAGGGCACACCCGCTGCGTGGGGTGCAGGGAGAGCTCGGGAGCCTGGGAAGGTGCGGAGCTGAAGGTGGGTGGGAGACGAGGCTGGGGCCAGTCAGGGCCGACACCAGGGAGCAGCTGCAGAGGTTGCGTCCTCCTGTGAGTCACCTCTGGGGGGTCCCTGAGGGGCTACAAGGCATTCACCTCCCAGGACCTGGAGGCCTTGCGTCTGGGGAGGGCCTGCCTGGCAGAGGTGGCCCCAGGCCCCAGAGCCAGGACCCCAGTGCCCCCATGCCCAGCCTCTCAGTGCCTGCTGACGGCTGTCATGTGGGTATGCGGCTCTGGATGACCAGATCTGTGTTTTCAAGAGAAGCTGGCATTTGGATTTTTATGTGAACTCTCCTGGCTCAATTAACAAAGGCACAGTGTGGTTTAAACCGCACACGTCCACGGGCAGAGGCCGCCGGTTCATAACGCCTGCTCTGTGGGGCGCGTGGGTTTTGCTTCTGCTGCTTTTACATTGCTTATTTTATTGGAAGCAGCCCAAAAATTCACTGAGCTGCAACTCCATGCTAGGTGTGAACAAGACAGCAAGTGATTGAGCTGCCATTTTAGTGGAGGAGAAGACAGTGGACAGAAAGACAGCCATGTCAAGTGGTAAGTGTTATGAAGAGAAAGGAAGCAAAGCTACAGAAAGAGAGAGTGGTGGGGAAGGCTGAGCAGACAACTGGAGAAGTGTGTTCTAGGCGGAAGGAACAGCCAGTGCAAAGGCCCTGAGGCAGGACCATGCTTCATGTGTTTGAGGGGGCCAGCATGGCTGGAGCAGAGGGAGCGAGGGGGAGGGAGGGAGGAGATGAGGTCAAAGGTAGCAGAGGTCAGGTCAGTGTGGTGTAAGTTTGGTTGTAACTCTTGCGTGAGGCGGCACTCTTGCAGGTTCTGAGTGAGGGAGGGTGTGGTCTGACTTGAGCTTTAGTGGGCTCCCCCTGGCTGCCATAAGGGCTGAAGGGGGCAGGGGTGAGCGCAGGGAGGCCAGGAAGAGGCGACTGCACTGGTCAATAAAGACAGAGTGGATTGGTGGTTGACAGGGCTGTGGTGTGGGGGAGAATGGGGAGTGACTGCTAACGGGTACCAGTTTCTTTTTGGGGGGATGAAAATGTTCTGAAATTAGATAGTGATGATAGTTGCACAAATCTGTGCATATACTGAAAACCGCTATAAAAGGGTGAATTTTATAGTACAGTCTCGAGTTGCTTAATGACGGGGACACATTCTGAGAAATGCGTTGTTAGGTGATTTCATCGTTGTGCGAACATCACAGCGTGCACTTACACAAACCTAGATGGTGTAGCCTCCTACACATCTAGGCTACAAGGTACTCATCTTACGGGACCACCGTCGTACATGTGGTCCATCACTGACCGAGACGTCGTTATGCGGTGCATGACTGTATGTGAATTGTATAGTATCTCAATTAAAAAAATCTAGAGCACGCCAGGATTTCTAACTGAAATTGATGGGCATAGAGAAGATTGGAAGGAAATGTTGTCACAGGATGAGGGAGACCCTAGATTTTTTTTTCCTTTCTACTTTTGTATACTTTCCAACTTTTAAAATTAAAAGTAGGTATTTCTCTCTGAAAACTAAATGCTTCGTGTCCTGGCGGGGTGGACAGGGAGTTGGTCTGCGGGGCAGGCCTCCCGCTGCAGCCGCTGAGCTCTGTCTGTCTGCTGGACTTTCCCGTGGCAGGTTTGGAGCAGGAGTGCCGACTCCCGCCCCCAGCTCTGACCTGGAATTCCATTCCTGCTCACATGGCCTTGGTCAAGTCACAGGACCAGAGGTCCCAGCGATCCCCCCGTCCAGTGTCTGAGCCGCCTGCACGCCGTCTCCACCAAGAGACCACCTTTTTCTGCTTGCACGCCTTCAGCCACAGGTTGCTCACCACCTCCCAAGGCAGCTTGCTCATTCCATTTCTGGGCAGCTCTGCCTGTTGGCAAGCTCTTCCTTATATGGAGGTGAAATCTGTCTTCCTGTTGCTTCTACCCCTCCTCAGCTCCCTCTCTGAGCCCCAGTTTCTGGGTCTGTAGCCTGGGGCTCCTGGCCCCTCCCTGCCCCCTCGCTTGGCTGTTGGGAGGTTGTGAAGGGATTCGGGAACCAGTAGCTCAGAGCACGTGTTGGTGGTCATTCGGTACTGGGGACAAAGTGTGGGGGCTTTTGCCCCATCAGCACAACCAAGTAGGAGTTCCAACTTAAATGTTCAGACCGTCACCATGAAATTGGAATTTGATACTTATCCCAGAGATTGAAAACTCAAATCCCTCCATAGAGCTGGAGGGAATATTCATCATCAGAGCTAACATTTCTCGAGGGCTCATGATGTGGCAAACCCCATAGTGGCTATCGTGTACTAATTTCCATTAATACTCAACACAACCCGGGCCCCGCTGTTCTCCCGTTTTAAAGGTGGAAGAACCGAGGCTCAGAAACGTGATGTGAAGCAGCTGGGTGTGAGTCTCGTCGCAGTTTGGGAGCGGTGTGCACTGGACAGGAAAGCTGACCATCGGCCAAGCTCCCCCCGCAGAAGTGTGCGGAAACGAGCCTGGAAGGACATCCAGCTGGGCTTGGTTGGACTGGGCTCTCGGCCCCGTCAGTCTGTCGAGGAGAGGATCTTCGTGTCTGCTCCTGTGGCTGCCTTGTCTCAGGTGCTGGGTTTGGAGGGTTGTCCTGGTCTCTGACCGTGAGCTTTTTCTGAGGGAGACAGATGACGGCTTAGAAGCCTGCTTCCCAGCCCGTGTCACCTCCCCGCCGCGAGGGAAGCAGGAGCAGAAGCATTATCCCTCTTCTCAGTTGTGGAAACTGGGCCCAGAGAGGCTGTGGAGCTGCCCAGGGACACACAGCCAGGCTGCGGCAGAGCTGGACTCACACTGGGGGCGGGCGGCGGCAGCACCTCTCCTGGTTGAGGGAGTGTGGGGAGCATGGGAACTGACCTCCTCACCCGTCACTCTCCTGCAGAGCCCAGGCGTGGGCAGCAAGGGCTTCTTCCTTCCTCCACACGTGAGCCGAGGCTGGACTGCCCGAGGGGCCCTGGGTGTGACGGCTGAACGAGAACGGCTCCCTGAGAAGCTCAGGGGACAGGGCAGTGGTTCGGGCTCGACCCAGAGTCACTTGGGCCTCGGGCCTCTCTCTTCTACTCTCTGAGCCTTAGTTTCCATGTCTTTAAAATGGGCTACGGACACGTACCTCAAAGGATTGCTGGGAGCATTCCCTGGGGAACGCTTGGCAGAGTTAGCACCGTCTCCATCTCCACCCCCTGCCCGTGGTACAGGCATCTGGGTTCCACCGGGGAGTTTTGGGATGAAGCCAAACCAGGAGGAAAAGCACAAGAACAATAATCTTGCCCTCCTCCCCCCTCCCTCCCCTCTCCCTGCTCTCCTCTCACCCAGATCCTTGCCTCCTTCCCCTCCTCCCCTCCCCTTCCTCATAAACTCATGTGGTAAAAAATTCACACAGCACAATAAACGTCCCTCCCACCCCCCACCCTCCTCTTTGATCAGCAGTTTCTCCTCCATCCTTCCAGAGGCCATCTCTGCAGCTTCAGGCACCCCTGAAAAGGGCTTCCCATTCTAATGTTCCCTGGTACCCACCTGCCCCAGGAGAAGCTGGGCCCAGGTCTCTCTCATCCCATTCTGCAGTGACAGACTGGGGCGGGGACTGGGTCTCCCTTAGGAGGGAGGGAGTGGGCCAAGTCGTGCCAAAGACCAAGGGCATGTCCAAGCCGGTCCAGGTCCAGCCGGGAGCTGCAGCTGTCACACGGGACAAGTCAGGAGGACTTTAGGGGTCCTCACTTGGCTGGGGCTGAGGGCTGGGGGCCAGGAGAAGCCCTGGGGCAGCATCCCCTGTGCCACCAAGTCAAGAGAGGGCAGAGGCCCACAGAGCTGAGCTGAGCTGGGGAAGGGCTGGAGGGGTCGCTTGAGTGGTTGAGCCACTCAGAGATACCCATGAGCTCTGGGGTCCCCAAACTGGGGCCACCTGGGGTGAGGGAACAAATGCTGCGTGGAGGCAGGTGGCTGCCACCCAGGTGTGTGCAGTGCATGGGTGCACTCTTACCTAGAGGAATGAGACCTGTGTGTTCTTACATGTGCGTCTGTGTCACACATCTTGTGTACATGTAAGCGCATGTGTGTCTCTGATTTTGGGAGTGTGTGTACACACAGATGGTGTGCCGTGTATGCCCACCGAGGGGAGTGTGTGTGTTTATGCATGTCCTGACCGCCCCGATCTGCTGTGTGACATGGGGCGGGCTCTTGCTGTAAGTTAGCGGCTGCCCTGACTTTGGGGGAGGGAGTAACGCACGCCCTCTCGCTGGGTTTCCTTCGAGGCAGGCAGAGGAAGCCACTGGGGCCCGGGAAGGGCCACGAGGGTTCTGCAGCCTCTCAGAAGGGGAGGAAGAGGAGGCGGCTGTGGTCATTCCCATTCTCAGGCTGGGGAACCACGGGCCTGGGCTCAAGGGGCTGTGGGAGGGACAGAGGGTGGGGACAGTCTCTGTGCACATGTGCATGTCTGCTTGTGTGTCTTTGGACTGTATGTGTGTGCTGGTGCCTGTGAGCCTTGACCTGTGTGTGTCTTGGCATGTGTGTCTGTGTGTGAGGGTCTCGGGGGCTGGGCCCATGGGTCTGACTGTGTGTCAGTCTGACTCTGAGTGTGTGTGTGTGTCCGGCCTGCTCACCCTGGCCCAGGAGGCCTCCTGCATGGGGCTCCTGGACTCTGCTCAGAGAAGTGTCCGTGGCCTCAGGCTCTCCTTGGTCACCGCATGGCCCTGAGGCCTCGGTGTGGGTCCTGTGCCGGGTTGATGGTGTGTCTTACCTCAGGGGTGCGATGGCTCTGAGCTGGGCCCCTTCCGTCCTTCCCATGTGGTCCCTGGTGGCCTAGTGGAATGTGTCGACGGGATAGTCACCACAGTGCACCCCTGCCAGCATCGGGGTTCAGTCTCAGGCTGGGGCTGTGGTCAGAGATCAGTCTGGAGCAGGGGCCAGATGTTGGGCTGTGGTTAGGGACTATGGCTGGGGTCAGAAGTCCATTCATGGCAGAGGGTGGGGGTCAGTCTACGGCTGGGGTCAGGGAGAGGGGCTCACACTGTGCCTGGGGTCAGGGGTCAGAATGTGGCTGTGGCTGTGACTGAGGGTTGGTCAGGGATCCATCTGTACTGGTGCAGAGGACAGGATAGGCCTCGGCCACGCTGCTGCCCCCAGCCCTTTGGTGGCTCCCTGGCCAAGGGGGCAGTGTCGAGCCCCGGGCTGCTGCTGCTTGAGAGGTAGGGCCCCGGGGCTAGAAGGCATGTATAGCCCTGTGGGCCCCACACAGTCATGTGGCTGCCGTGAGCAGCTCCCACAGCCGTGACAGGATCCCAGCCAGGCCAGATGTGCCAGGAGTGGGTGGCCTTGGTCATAACCGGGAACCAAGGGGTGCCCTCTGGCCCCGGGACAGAGCCAGAGAATGCGGAGCAGGGGCAGCACCTCCCCATGCTGAGCAGTGGCTGGGGGACCTGTGCCCGCCCCCTCCTGGTGCTCTCCTCCGGTTCCTCTGGCGCCTCCCCCCTCCCCCCTGTTGCTCTGTCGGTCCTCTCCCCTCCCCTTCATTTGCTCCTTTCTCCTCCCTTCTTCTCTCACCTCTCATCCTCCTCCCTTCCCTCTGTCCTTCCTCTCCACTTCCCCCGCTGTCTGTCTTCCTCTCCAGCTGCCCAGCCCTCCTCTTTTCCCCACTCCTTCCCGCTCTGAGCCCTGCCTGCAGCACCCCCGCTCTCTGAATCTGGGCCTGACCTCCTCCAAGCTCAGGGACACAAGTCAGCATCTTCCAGTGCACTCAGATGCTGAGAAAGGAAGGTGAATGCCAGTGGGGGGGGGTGGGGCGCGCAGGGGGTTTCAAGCTGCGTTGGCCTGGATCGCCCGGGAGCTGGAGGCTGCGGGGGCTACAGGGGTGACAGGTTACAGACCTCCGGCCAGGTTCCTCCTCTGGAGCCCACGCCCCGTGAAGAGGGTCCCGTAGTGGGTGGGTCTGCCCTATCTGAGTCTGTGAGTCTGTCACAGTCTAGTAAAGAAGGATGGACAGACAGACTGATGGCAGAGAAAGCCACAGACAGCAGAGATCAAAGCCAGGCAGAAAGAGACCTGGCCTTAGTCTCCGTCTGGGCAGGCATGGGTGGGCAGACCCCAGCCCAGCCCCTGTAGGGGTGTGGGCCAGCCCAGAGCAGAGATTGTGATGTGCCCCCACGCCCCAGGTGCGAGAGGTAGATGCCAGGTGGCCTTTCTCCCGCCCTGACTCTGGCCAGAGCCTAAATAAAGAGATCCCAGATCCTCCTCCGACCTCCACTGCCATCCCCTGGGATCGGGGGGACACGCCAGCTGTTTGAAAATGTTCTGAAAACTTAAGGGAACTTGGATATTTATAATTATGACCTCCCCCCGCCCCCAGCTAAAACATCAAGTTCTTTGCTTTCAAAGAAATACATTTTCTCGAGTGTTTTGTGCTCAGTCTCACGTGGCGGTCCAGCTCTCAGGAAGTGCTGAGTGTGAGAGGGTTTTGGTGTAGGATAAAAAGGGACAGGGCTGGGATTGCGCAGTGATCACGCCAGCCCATGCAGGCAGGAGGCTTCCCTGTTCATTGCCGTCGCCTGGCGCCCCGACCACACCTGGCACTGGTGGGCGCTCCATAAACCTTCCCTGAAGGAAAGATCGTGGAATGGATTCACTCAGGGTCCGGGAGAACCACAGGAGCCACGGGGAGGGAAGGCACACAGGGCCCTTGGCCCCTGGCCTGGACTGACGTGCTCATAAAAAGGGGAAACTGAGGCTTGGAGTGGGAAAGTGACTTGGCAGGTCACTCGGTGCTGACCCAGTCAGGGCATGGCTCCTGGTACATCCACTGAAAAGGGGCCCTGTTCAGCAGCTGTCCAAGCTCACAGATTGGCATGCAGGTCATTAACCTGTCCAAGGAGGTGGGGTGGCTCCTTCCTGAGGACTTGCCCTCGGACCAGCCACGGGAGCCTGCCCCAGACCACCCGCCTGGCAGCACTGGCTGATCACAGCAGCTCCATCCTGGTAGTTGTTCAGGCCCAATGCGTCAGCTAATCCCGTCAGCCCTGCCTCCAAAATAAATCCAGGGTCTGACGCCTTCTCAGCTCTCCACGGCCCCCACCCTGGCGAGGCCCTGTCATTGTCCTCCTGGACTCGTGAGGGGCCCCTCGCTGGCCTCCCCGCTCCTGCCCTGGCCCCATGTCTGTCCTCTTCACAGCAGCCAGGGGATAACAAGAGGACCTGAGGGGGATCACGTCCCTCCTCTGCTCATAACACTGCAGAGGCTCCTCATCTCAATCCCTGTAAAAGCCAGAGTTCTTACCAAGGTGTACAAGGTCCTATGGTGTGGCCGCCATCGCCTCTCTGTCCCCATCCCTTTCCACTCACCCCAGTGCTCCCTCCGCTCTAGCCACACCAGCTTTTGCCATTCCTTGAAAACCCCCAACCTGCTGTTGCTTCAGGGCCTTTGCACCTGCTGTCCTCGTTCCCCCCAGAGAGCTGCATGCCTCACTCCCTTAGTCTTTCACGCCTGTTCTCAAATGTTTTCAAGTAAGAGTTCCCTGAACACCCCAGTGTGAGAACACAGCCCTGCTTAGATGCTCCCAGCCCCCTTCCCTGGCTTTATTTATTTTTCATAGCACACATCACCTAAATGTAACATACACATAATTTGCTCGTTCATTCTGTTTCTTCTCTGTCTCACGACTAGAAAGAAGGGAAGCCTTGTCTCGTTTTGTGCTCTGCATCCTCAACATATAGACTACTGCCTGGAACATGGTAGGTTCTCAGTAAATATCTGTCGAGCAAATGGATGAGTCCTTCTGCCACACTCGAGTGCTGTGACCTTGGGCAAGTCAGCTGTCTGGACCTCAGTGACCCGGTCTCTGAAATGGGGAGGGTGACTCATCTAAGAGAAAGATAGAGATTTGCAGTGCAAACGTGTGTGGAGTAGACGTTGAAACCTGCCTGGCCCACCTCTGACCCTGGGCCTGCACACGTGCTCCCCTGTCCTCTCCTTGGAGAGCCACGGCCCCTTGAGACCATGAGGGCCTGGGGGTTACCAGACGAGGGCTGAGCTCGAACTGGACTTCTGGGTCTCAGTGGCACCTGCCTGGCCTGGTGGGTGGAGTCCAGGCCCCTCTCCTCTGCCTCTTGTGCCCACCAGGATGGCCCCTGGCCTAACCCCTGTCCCTGGTGGCCTCAGTGAGCCCAACACCTGGCAGCCCGCTGACGCCGTGGCCTGCACTCCCCAGGTCTCTGCCTGGGGTCCCCTCCCTGGCTCCTGTTTATTATTTAACCCTGGAATGGCGTTTGGACACACACTTTGCAGGAAGGCTGCTATTCAGATAGCGCTCGGTGAACAAAAGGGCAACCTGTCCAGGCCCAGGCTCTCCTGAACATAGCCCCACCTCCCCAGGAAGCATCAGGCCCTTCAAGACCTGTGAACACCCCTACCCTGGTCCACAGAACTCTGCCGCCAGCCAAGCAAGGGGGGATCCCTTCTCCCCCTGAGCCTGGGGCGGGACTCACATGGTGGGTGGTAGAGTCAGACCCCTGGCTGGGGCAGGGAGCCTCCCCTGCTGGTCATTCCCTCAGCATTTATGGAGTGCCTGCTATGTGCTGGGTGCTGCCGCCCGGTCCCCTGGGATCCTGTCAGGATGGTCTGATGGACAAGCAGGGGTTTGGGGTCCGTGCAGACCTACGTTTGAATCTTGGCGCTATCACTTCATTCATTCATTTGCAAAACGCATATCAAGCACCTGCTCTGTGCCAAGCAGAGGTGAGCAAGATCTCTCTAGAAACTTCTAGTCAGGTGTGGATCAGATTGTCTTGCTGTGTTCTTGAGAGTCCTTTGATGGCTCTGAGCCTGGGTTTCTTCTCTCAGAGATGGGCAGATCCCTGCTTGGGGTCTGTCCTGATGACCCTCTGTGATAACGCTTGTGAAAGGGCCCTGACTAGGTGGGGGTGGGGGTGGGGGTGTCTGTCTCCCTTTGGCAGATGTGAACCTGGACCCCTCGGCCACACTGCCCCGGGAACAGATGAAGGGCTCTGCCCTCCTTTGGGATAAGCCATCCCACCACCACTCACTCCTCCAAATCCCTAGGACCTCTGCCCAGAATCCAGAATCCATGACGGGCACTCACTGATTGACCCCTGATGAGTCACGTGACCTGTCCTTGCCCTGATGTTCTCCATCCCCACCCTCCCATTGTTCTCCAAAGGGGCTGTTGGTTCAAAGAAGAGAAAGCCCTGGGCTGGGTCTGGCTCACAGGAGGAGGGCTTGGGTCAGTCTCATTCATTCCTTCACTCATTCATTCATTCAACAAATATTTATTGAACGTGTGCCAGGCACTATTCCAGGTACAGAGGATACAGCAGCAAGCAAACTGACAAAAATAACTACAAAATACATAAATAAGTAAATTATATGGTACATTAGAAGGTGAGGAAGAGCATTCCAGGCAGAGAGACCAGCAAGTGCAAAGGCCCTGAGGTGAGAGTATGCCTGGTGAATTCAAGGAACAGGGAGTTGACAAGGTCACGGTGAGGAAGGATAGGGGGACGGCCATGAGGTCAGAGAGACGGTGGGGGCCTGATTGTGTGGGCTCTCCTCAGCCACTGTGAGGACTTTTTTCTTCTTCACTCTGAAACCAGGGAGAGGAGGGGAGCCTGCTCCTGCCTCCCAGGGGAAGGGAGCACACACCACCAACCTCATGCTCCCACCTGCGGGTTTTGACCTTGACCTTGTGGGTGGCTGCCTGGAGGAGGTGGCTGAGTCAGGATGTGATAGGGGCAGTTAAGGTGGAAGGTCAGGGCACTGTGATAGGGGTTGCGGGTCAGTCTGTGGCTGGGCTGGGGGTCCCTGGCAGGGGTTTGGGCACTTTTGTCTAATGGTGCACACAGTGGGCCTCTCCTGGCTCACCTGGCAGCCCCAGGACTGAGTGACCCTGGTTCCCAGGCCAGATAATTGAAAATAGAGACCAAGCAGCCCACGTTTGAAAGATGGGGAGACCAGAGCCCAAAGACGCGCTGGGCTGCCCAGGCCTGCTGGCTGGGAGTGGGTGCCCGCAGTCAGCCTCTTTGTTCTTGCTGCATCCTTACCAGGTGAGCCAGAGGTCAGCCCAGAGGGCACATTTAGGGTCCATTTCTGGGAGGAAGGCCTGCTCTTTGCCCCTGAGTGGCCGCACCCAAGAGTCTGGGTGGGCTGTAAGATGCTCCAGGCCGGTGGTTCCCAAGCCTGGCTGTAAGATGTTGATTCCTAGGCAGGGGTACATCATGTGCAGAGCCTCTGGGCACTTGGATTGAGTAGGTCTGGGCTGGAGCCCAGGAATCTGTTTTTTATTTCCAGTTGGCACTGTACCACTGGTAGGTTTGGGAGTGACTGTTCAGGCCACTGGGGTACTAGTGGCCTCTGTGCTACCAGGCTCTGCACAGCCTTCAGCCAAGGACCTGGAGGCACAGCAGTCCTTTCATGCAGCCACTGCTTGCTCACCCCGGGGGGCTGGGCTGAGGGAGGTGCTCAAGCAGTGCGTAAAAATGTGGTGTCTGCCGCTGGCCTCGCTAAGGAGCCACCAGGCCTCAGGGCGGCCAGGCCGCGGGGGAGGCGCCTCCCGCATCCAGCTGGCTCTTAATTAGGGGCGGGTGGGGGCTTAGTAGATGGGGAGAGAAGTCAGCGATCACCGAACAGCAGAACCTAAGTGTGATGGAGGCCTTGGGGTGCGCTCGTCCCCTCTTGCCAGAACTGAGAGGGGCCTGAGTGGGGAAGCGACGGAGGAGGTGGAGAGAGCCAGGTCTGACACGTCTGTGATCCCCGGTGCGATCATCGGGTAGACGGACGATGGGTCGGACACGTGTATGGATAGAAGGGTGGGTGGATGGAGAGACGGATGGATGAATGAACGGCTGCGCGGGCCGAGAGCAGCCTGGCGAGGGGCGGGCCAGCGAGCGCTCAATCACAGCCCTGGGGCGCGGCGCCCGCCCACTACGCTCTCAACTCCCACCCCCCTACCCAGGCCCCGCCCGGGGCGCGTAATTCCGTGCCCCCGGGGCTCTGGTCTGCTCCCGGTGGCCTTGAGAGCGCGGGCAGGGCCGCCCCTCGGCCGCGGGGCGAACCTGGAGGTGCGGTCGTGCCTCGAGGCTCTCGGCGCCGCTCTTCTTTGTCTCGGCCTTGTCCTCTGCTGTCTCCGGGCCGCGACCCGCCTCTTCAGGCAGCCCTCGCCTCGCGCTTCTGGGCTGTTCCCGGATCTCCCAGTCTCAGTCCCCTCTGCTCCCAGCCCATAGGTGTCTCCCCAGGCCCAGCAGGGTCCATCAAACCCAGTACCTCTAGGACCGCGGGGCCGTCAAGTGTCAGGATCTCTAAGCTGCGTCTCGGGGGCTGGGGGCGGCGCGGGAGGAAGGCCCCCCCATATCTCTGCCTTCTCTCCCCCCCCTCCTCCGCCACTATTCGTCGCGCTGCGCCCCGACCCCAGCGCAGCCTGTTCGCGCCTTAAGCGGCTCTTCTGCGGCGGTGCGATCCCCGATGCCACGCGGACCCCCCTCCCCTCCCGCCCGGGCTCAGACCCTTCCGCAGAATACAGCCACACACAGACCGCCTGCAGACACACATCACAGCCTCCCTTCGAACCACAGCCCTGCACAGGCGCACTGCCCCCTACACGCTCAGACCCACAGCCCCAACAACCGCAATCCCACTCGCAAACAAGCCCACACGGATACACAACACTCCTCAGACATACTTGGGCCCACGCAGACACAATCTCATACACACGCAACCTCACACAGACACAGCCCCTCGGACACACACAGCCCTACACAGGCACAGTCCCACCCACGCAGTCACACAACCCCCCCCACCATAAACAATCACACACAAACACAATCCCACGCAGGCACCGCATCATTTAGTTCCTCCGAGACCCAGAAACACATTCACAAGCTCGTAGCCAGACCTCCAAACCCCGTGACATTCACACGTAGGACAAACCAGAAATATACAGCCACACTGATACACACACGGACCTAAACGCACAGCCAAGAGCTCACCCACTGGCTCGTAAGTCACTGGGAAAATATTAAAGCGTTCGCTCCTTCCCCTTCTATCTCTGACGCGCGCGCGCGCATACACACACACACGGAGACACTCACCCCCACCCCCAGTCTCTAAGCGCCTTGGAGCCTCCTAGCCGGTGACCCCGAGCCCCCGCGGTGAGAGCCGAGAGAGCGTCTCCCTGGCGCCCCCTCCTCCTGCTCCCTTTCCTGAGCTCACCACTCCTCCCCTCGCCTCCTCGCTCCCTCCCTCCCCCCAACCCCTCCCCTCCCCCGCGTCTGGGGCGCGGGCTGCGCGCAGCCAAGCCCCCTCGTCGCGCGCCCGCATCGCGCTTGCCGAGTGGATGCGGCCACGGGGCGGTCTCTAATTACCTCCTGTCCCCCGGCGGCCGGTGAATAATGGCTACTGAGGGCGCTCGCAGGGGCTGCTGAGGAGGAAACGCGGGGCGCGAGAGGCGCGGCGCGCGCGGGAGCGCGAGGGAGAAAGGAGCGAGCCCTGGGCCGCCGCGAGCGGCGGGCGGAGAGAAAGGAATCGTGCGAGCGCTCACATTTTTTTCTCCCAAGGATCTCATCTGGCCGCCGCGTTCTGGAAGAGGCGAGGGGGAGAGCGCGCGCTAGAGGAGGCGGAGAGAGACGGCGCGGGGAAAGGGAGACGGCGAGACGCGCAGTGCTGGCGCCCGGGAGACCCAGGAGGAGCCCGCAGGTATTGTTGGCGGCAGAGCTTTGTGTCTTCGGGGGACCGTTCCGGGGCGCGAGGGCTCCCGGAGCCCCCGGCCTGCCGCCGCGCTCAGACCTGCCCCAAACCCGGGGCTGCTGGCGGGGGTCGCCTCCTGCCGCGGGCACCCCTCCCGCCGAGCCGAGATCTTGGCTGGCGTTGCAGATTTGCCTGCTTTGGGGTTTTCCATGCCGATTGAGGGAATCGGTCTCTGGAGAAGGAATTTCTTTCCTTTTTGTTGGCCGCAGTTTGGTTGTGCTGGGGATTCCCCCCTCCCCTTCCTCCACAATACATTGGTGAGAGGTCTTGGCGACAGTGGCACTGGCGGAAGGCAGGGGGCTGAGAGGGCGGGGCTGGTGGCCGCCGACGGGGAGGTGAGGGATACCGGAGAAGGAAGGAGTTTTGCTCAAGTTCGCAGTCTGCGCCCTGGAGCTGGTCTGGCCGGGGAGGGCCGTCTGCGCGCCCTGTTCTGCTCCAGGCAACCGGTGGGAAACTTCCCGAGAGCGCAGCCTCCCGGGGGACTCGGCGCCCCCGACGCCTCCAGGCGCTTCCTCCGGCCGCCGCGGCCCCTCCTTGCCGCCCGCGAGTGCTTAAGGTCGCGCTCTCCCCACCCCCGCCTTCCTCCCTCCCCCGGCGGCTTCCGGATCTGGACAGAGCTGGAGGAGCAGCTTCAAACACTTCCCCTGGAGACCCCTCCCCACTCCCCGCTCTGGAGCCTGCCCGGTGGCCCCCCTGCCCTGCCCACCCCCGCCTCACGCGCGCCGAGTGGCCAGGCTGACAATGAAATCTCGCGCCTCTACCGTCGGTGGGCGGCGGGGGTGGGGGGTCGTAGCCCGGTCTCTCCAGGGGCTGCTGACTCCGGGCAGGGGGAGGAGGAGGGACTTGTTTGGGTTAGAGACGGTGACGTCGGATGGCGCCCTGCCGGGAGGGGGAGGGGGCGAGGGCACCGTGGAGGCCCGAGGCTTGGGTTCGTGGCCGGGGGTCGTGGATCCTAGCCCCCCTTGGGCTTGGTGATTGGGTGGTGACTTCAGGCACGTCCAGGGCCCCTCCTAACCCCAGCCTCCTCCCCCCAACTCGGCCTCCTCCCCTCCGGTACAATGCGGGCTTCAGAGGTGATCCCGAGGGTGATGTGTGTGTGTGTGTGTGTGACGAAGTGTTTGTCTCCTGCCATCCAGAGCAGACGCTGCTCTGGTGACCCGGAGATCCGGACGCCTCGCCCCCTCCCTCAGGGGCTGGGGGAGGGGAAGAAGGGGGAGGGGAGTAGTGGGAACTTCTCCTTTTCCCAGTGGGGCCATGGGAAGGGAGTGCTAGCCCAGAGCATTTCTGGGGACCACAGTCTTGAGCTGGGGGCTCAACTCAAAGTGGGGGCCGCAGGATCAGAGGCTCCTCAGCACTCAAAGCTCCCAGATCCTTTGCTGCTTTGGGGGGTCGGGATGAAGGGCTAGTTGGAACGGGAGTGGGGGCGGAGGAGAGTCAGTGGAAATCTGCCTTAATTGGATTCCCAGGGGAAGCCGAGGGGGCTAAAGAGGGCTCCTCCCCTCTCTTGTCCTGAGGTGGGGAGCCAGGGCCAGGAACCGAAGCCAGGGACCCCAAGCTGGCCACTGAGGCAGGTGAAGGAGATCCTCCCTACTTAAAGAGGGGAATCCTGGGGTGGGGGTAGGGGGACAGACTGTCTTCAGGCTGTTCTGTGGCTTGGTCCAGGAATAGAAAGAGTTAACCCTCCCCAGAAATCTCTCAGCCCCCACACAGCGGGGACACAGTGTCGGACCTTTTGACGTGCTAACAGCGTGACACTGGCTGACAGGAGCTAGCAGATTCCGTACCCTGTGCTCCCCTTCACAGCAGCCGCAGCCAGACAGGACCTGGCTGGGTGGTGCCTCGTTCAGGGGCCTGGGGGAAGCGGAAATCAAATCCAGAGAGGGCGCCCAGCCAGGCAGCGGCCTTGTGGCCCCGAGGGAAAAGGGGTTACATGCCAGGCCCATGGGAACTGGAAAGGGAATTGCCATGGGAGCTGGGTGGGCCGGGAAGGGGGAGGCCCCTTTAACACTTTGCCCCAGTCCCCACCCCCACACTCACTAGGCACAGCTGGAGGCCTGGCTGTCAGGGGTGAGGGTAGGCTGTGAGACCCCAGCGGCTGAGGGAGGCCTCTGCGGGGCCAGGGAGGCAGTGCCAAGCTGACAGGACTGATTCTGCTCCCTGGAGGCCTGTTATGGCACAAGCCCCGGGGTGTAGTTATTCGGGGCTGTCTTCCCTCCCCGACCAGAGTCCCTGTTTTCTGCAGGGGAGAGCCCCTCCTGGGGGAGCTCAGAGGCAGAGGCCTGGCCACCATGGGCACTCAGCTTTGACTGGACAAGCACGGAGTGAATGGATCAGTAATGAATGAATGAATAAATGAATGGAAGGGGAAAGTTTCTCAATTGGAGGCATTTAGTCACTTAAAAAAAAAAAAAAAAAAAACCTTTTAGGTATATACATTTAAAAACGTGGTTCATAGAAAATCTGAAAAAATAGGGAAAAAGAAACCAAAGGTTCCTGATGGTCTTAGCAGGCTGTGACAATGTTAATATTTTGATGCGTTCTTCTCAGTCTTTTTGGAGTTGGTGGATGGTTTGTTTTTTAAAGACTTGTCATTCTCTGTATTCAGATGTATATCCTGCTTTCTTCGTTGGCGCTCACAGGAGCCTTTTCCTGTTTTGTAACCAACTCTTCATAAACACCAGGTTAATGTCTTCAGGCTTTTCCAATGGGGTAGATGTACCACCATTTACTTAATATTCCCTTTTTGTTCAACATCCTGGATGCTCCTGATGAATGAGATGGTAGTGGATATATTTTGTGTAGAGAGCTTTTTTTGCTGCTTAAGATGATTTCCTCAAAATGACACTGCTGATGCCCAAGGCTGCTATGTGCCTGCGGTGGAAGAAATGGGCTTCTCGTTTTTCCCAGAGAAGTGGGACACTGTTCTCCTCCCTTCCCCACAATCTAGAACCTTCTGTCAGAACTGAAAAGAGCCTTGGCAATGAATCACCTGTCTGACCCCCCTCCTTTGACAGAGGAGGAAACGGGAGCCCAGAGAGGGGAAGTGAGTCCCAAGGTCGCACAGTAGTTGCTGGGCTTTGCAGCAGCCAAGAACCAACTACTGATCTGTCATTTTGGTTTCTACACCTGGCAGGCAAGAGTCCCTAGGGGTCCTTTAGGCTGACCTTGCCCATTTCACAGATGTAGGCACTGAGACCCCAAGAGAGGAGAACCACCTAGTTTGTCCCTGGTGTCGCTAGCTGGAGCACCAGACAGGCTTCTAAGCCCTTCTGTGTCATGCACACTGGCCATGTCCACAGGATCTGGGGCCACCCAAGTTGCTAGCCTGTGGTTGGCCAGCCGTGGGCTCCCTGTTGCCCCTCATCACAACTCCTCCTTCCTCTTTGCCATCCCGTTTTCCAGCAGGGAAAGCCAAGGGTCCAGAGCAGGTGGAGTGAGAGTGGAGGGACTACAGAGGTCAGAGGACCCCCGTGGTGTGCCCTGCCCCCGTGCCTCAGTTTAGTTGTCCAAAGACCCAGCTCCGAGTCTGTTCAGGAGCTAGGGGCAGGTGTTGGCAGAGATATCCCCGTGGGGGAGCGGGGAAGGACCAGTTCCGTCTTAGTCTTAGACCTGTCTCCCTCTGGTCTTAGATTGACCCCGGGAGGCCTTCTGGGGAAGAAGGGGAAAGATGGAGGGTGAGAAGGAAGAGAGAGAGAAGAGGAAGACTAGAAGTGAAGAAGGTGGGAGGCAGAAAGGGATTAGAACAGAGGGAGACGAGGTCGGGAAGGAAGAAAATAGGGGAAGGAAAGGACCTATTTAAAATAAAGAATAGAGAAAGTCCTCTACCCCAGCCTCACTGGGCACCCAGAGGGTGCCCGTGCAGGTGTTGGGACTGCCCGGTGCTGGGTGGCCAGGAAAGGCTGGACATCGGGGTGGGCTCTGTCAGCGCTGAGTGGGGGGGCCAGAAGGATCCAGACCAGGTGGGTGGCAGGGAGGCATACCTCCGTGGTGGCTTCTCTGTTTGTCAGTTCCACCAGGGGGCAGGTGGCAGGGCACCCCCAGGTCGGGGGCAGGGGTGCTTGTAGAGACAAGGTGATTGTGGCTCTGACTTCCCGTTGCAGGACAGGGACCTTCTGTTGCTCCCGTGTCAGCACGCTGGCAGGCCGTCAGGTTGGAAGGAGCCCTCCCATGCCCAGAAGTGTGGGCATTTGGGCATTTCCGTGGGGTGTCTCTGTGCTTGGAAGCGTCCCCGAAGGCGCGTGCGCATCCGTGTGTGTCTGATCCTGTTTGTGTATTCTTGGGGGTTGATGTGCCTGCCAGCCTGGGTGTGTGTGGCCGTGTCTGTGTGCCTCAGATCCTGTCTGTATATTTCTCAAGGGGCTCTTTGCCTTCCAGCTTGGGCACGTGTGCGTGCATGCATGCCTGTGTGTGTGTGCAAATCTGTGTGTGTCCCTGTGTGTGCTGTGTCTGTGGGTGTGTGCACGTGTCTGTGAGTCTCTGATCCCATTTGTGCATTTCCTGGGGGAGAGCGTGCCCCCGAGCTTGGGCACGTGCGTGTTTGTCTGTGTGTGAGCACACACTTCCCTCCTGATGGCCCCAGGAGGGATCCAGGCAGCAGGCTTTTGTGCTGCTTTCAAGGTTGCGGCTGGGTGGGTGAAGGGGGGCGGCCTTCTACTGGGAGGGGTGGGGGGGGGGAGGCAAAAGAAAATCTTAAAAGACCGTCTTCCCTCTGGTCTCCAAGGAGATCAGCCTGTGAAATGATCCACACGTTAATTAAAAACGATTATATCCTGATTGAGCCATTCCTGCTCCCATCCCTCAGCCAGGGAGAGGAGGAAGCTGAGACGGGAGGATGCAGAATGGGGCAGGGTCCAGCTGCGGGGCACAGGCAGCTCGAGCCCCAGCCCATGGAGGGGAGCAGACCTTGGGGGGGGTCCACGGCAAGCTGTTGAGGGTATGTGCCTGGGGCAGATTTGACCTGCTCCTTTAAATTTTAAAAACAACCCCTCCAGGTGGTGTTCTCTGAGGTCCCAGGAGCTGGGTGGCAGCCACCAGGCCCCATGGATCCCCACTCCTGTGCTGGGCACTCCGCCTGTCGTTTGCACAGATCCTGAGTCAGCCTTTGTGGTTCCAGTTTTACACAGAAGTGATGTGCTTGAGGTCACAGAGCCAGAAGTTGGGGACCCCAGGCTGGACCCAGTCCTCTGACCCCAAGGCCCAGATCCCCTTCCTAGCTCCCAGCTGCCCCAGACTTCCACGGTGAGGGATCGCCTCTCTACAGGACTGCTGGGGAGCTGGGGTGCCCAAGGACAGGCCCTGTCATGCTCTATGGCACCTCTGAGATTGTTCCTTTCTGAGGTCCAAGCTGCATGGAGTGGAGGGCTGTGATGTCCATTCGTGTGGAGAGCCAGATGTCTCGCCGGCCCTGGGCAGCTCTGGTCTGACTCGTGTCACCTTTGCAGCCTGAGCAGGGCCTGCTACCCCTCCCTCCCACTGTCCCCCTAAAGTGGCTGAGGATTCTGCAGCAGCCTAGCCACACGTGCCCCTCAGGGCTGGAGGGCCCCCGCGTACCCACACTCCTGAATATATGCCAAGACCTTTCTGGAAAAAGTCTGGGCCTCGTCGTGCTCTGCTTCGCGTGCTTCTCTGGTCTCCTGTCAGCCCTGTGAGGACTGCAGTGGCAGAAAAAGTAGTCATAATAACAAACCAGGTGACCACTCAGCCTATACTCCAGCATCAGGTGGTGTTGTGGTTCGTAAGAGTGGTAGGTGCTCGAGTGAGCCGGTTCACCTGGGCATTTGTGGGGCCCTGGCTGTCCAGAAGGGTGGCTCGCCGCTCTACCCCTTCCCGTCCGCACACTTGTTATGGGCCTGTGTGCTGAGCCCAGCTTCTCTGAGAGGAGGAGACCTGCCTTTAGGTCAGCCACACCCAGAAGCCCATGAGAGCACCGACCACAAGCAAGGGCTTGCTTTCCTTTTTTGAGCCTCGGTTTCTTCTTTGTGCAATGGGGATCAGAGCTTTTTCCTGACAGGACTGTTGGGAAAGTAAGGAAAACCAGGTCAAATTTGTTCAAGTGCCTGGCGGCGTGGGGACGCACAGAGGGGCTCATTAAGTATTCATTTGTGCATCTGTCCATTCAGGGCACCTGTGTGTTGCCACAGCAGGGGCCTCGGGTTGGCTGGCTTCTGGGGAGGGAGACCCGCTGTTTCTCCTTCACTGCTTTCTAGGAGACAGTCTGGGGTTGAGGTGACTGTCATTTCAGTAGGAGCCTCCAGGGGGCTAAGAAGTTCGTTGGACCCACCTGAAGCTACATTATCAAAGGTAGAGTGTCTGGGAAAAGGGAGGGGATGCTCCTCCTGCACCAGGTCCCACATTCTTAGGGGGACCCTGACCAGGGGGTGGGCGCTGGAGCCAGAAATGATGTCTTGAGGAATTAGAGGGGCAGAATGGACCAGAAAAGTCAGCATCCCCTGTTCCCAAGGGCAGAACTGGGAGAGAGGCAGGCAGATGTTGGCTCATCCCGTAAAGAGCCATTCGCACTGAGGCAGGCAGACACGTTCTGCCTGCCCCAGGTCACCCCTGCAAGGTGCTACCTTCCAGGAGCACCTCGACCTATATGGAATCTACCTTCCTGCAAAATCTCCCCCTCTTGCCTCTCCCAGGGCCTGAAATGCCTCCTTTCATCACTGCGCAGGGTCAGAGCATCTAGGCCCTGCTTAAAATGCAAATGAAGTGATCAGAAGGTGAACTCATGTTTGCATAATACAGGGGCCGCCAACCTCTAGGCCCCGCAAGGCCAGTGGGCAATGCTAATGAGGGAGTGGGAGCCGCCTGGCCCTCATGGGGTGCCGCAGCTCAGCTCTGCCAGGAGGGCATCTGAGGATGTAGCCCAGGGTGCCCGTCACCCACCTTCTCAGGAACCAGGATTCAGAGATTTACATGACATCTCCTAGTTTGTGTGTGTTGTCACCCAATCTAGCAATCTGCTTGTAGCCAGACTTGGACCCCGGGCCGCCAGTTTGCAGCCTCGGCTTCCTAGCTGTTGCGCAGCAGTCACTATAACCGCCCTCGGTCTGTGGAGCCCTGAGAACAGTGTGCGATGCCAGCCTCTCGCACATCCCACACTCGCCCCGGGCCTTGTTAGCCGTCTTAGAGGTGACGGTGTGGGAGCAGAGGGCGTGGGTCCAGTGGTACCAGGACCCGAAGGAACGGGTCAGCCTGACCCTGTCCGCGCGGCTTGCCGCAGCCTCATCCCGTCCTCCTGCATGCACAACCAAGTGCCCACAGCTGCTCCCCCAGGCGCAGTGGGGACCGGTGTTGGTGGGCATCTGGTGGGCGCCTGGTTCACAGGTTGAGGTTTGTTTCCTTCAGTCCTTCATTCAGCGCCCAGCAGACGTTCGCTGACAGCCCCATGGGTCTGGCCCAGAGGAGGCACATCCAGACCCTGCCCAAGGCGAGTCAGGGTGGGCCTCCCGGAGGAGGGGACAGGGGCACTGGGTCTGGAAGGGGGAAGCATTTGACTGCAGGAGGAAGGGCATTGGCGGTACCACACAGCATGCCCAGAGGCCCGGAGACGTGAAAGGGCCAGGAGAGCTCTCGAAGTTCAGACGGTGGGAGTGGGGGAGGCAGAGGCAGGAGTGGAGGCTGAAAAGGAGTCCAAGGACTTGACTACCGTCAAGGGGTGAAGGGGTTTGTCCCGAAGGCAGTGGGAAAAGGACGGCGCAGGCAGGGAGCCCAGCAGGAGCAAAGGCTCCGAGGTGGGACCTCGTGGGACCCCTGAGGAGAGAAGCAGGGCGATCAGAAAAGGACCGGGGTGGGCCTCAGGTGGTTCTCCCTTCAGGGCCTCGGTTTCCTTCCCCGGAACTCCCGAATTCTCTAACTGGTGGGGCCTGGACTGGACAAGAGCTTCCTCCTTCCTTGCATCCTCCCTCGCGGCCCACTCCCCATGGAGCCGTTGGGCAGGACTGGGGCCCTCTCCAGAGGGAAGCGGGGACCTGAGCCTGGAGCAGCTCAGCCCAGCCCTGCAGCCGGTCCCCGAGCCCCGGGGGGGATTATTAAGTCTCGGCTGGGGAAGGAGGTGGCGGTCCTCAGGGACCAGTAATTGAAGCTCAGCAGATTGTAATTCCCTAAAAGAAGGCTGGGCAGGAGAGAGAGGAACGGAGGAGGCAGGAGGAGGAGCGCTGGGGAGGAGGGCAGCCTGGGGGTAGGAATGATATCTGGAATCCCATTGTTCAGCCAGTCCTCTCTGCCAGGCATCCTGGTGCTGCCCACCCCCCCAGCACTTGGTTATTTACAGTCTTCAACCCCTCCCCTTTCTCCCAGGGAAGGGTTCCTGCCATCCCCATTTTACAGACCAAGAAACCGAGGTTTGGAGAATTCAGGCAACTCTGGTTCGGGGCCCTGTGGGATAGGAAGAAACTAGGCTAAGGAACCCAGGTCTGCGTTCTGGCGTCGCCCTCCTTGCTGGGTATTTGTGAGGGGGCTGGCACAGCTTAACCCCAGGGAGGCTTGTCCTAACGGTGGAGTCCAGGCAGGGCGGACCTCCCCGCACGTCTCATGACACCCCTCACGTGTGGGGTCTTCTGTCTGGGGGCGGGGGCAGGGGGAGCTGGCATCATGGCTCACACTATGGTGGCTGGAGGAAGTCGGCCATCCAGGGCCTCTGTCCGACCCTGCTGTTCGCTTACTCACCTGCTGTGTGATGCAAAGCAAGAGCCGCCCCTCTCTGGGCACTTCCGCATCTGTACAGGGCTCGGATTATCTCGGGGTTGCTTGTAGCCCCAACAGTGGGCTGGGCCAAGGAGAGCAAGCCCTAACAGTGAAGGGAGCTAACCTTTGAGAATCCTGCTCCTTCCTTCCTCCCTCCCTCCCTCATTGATGCTGCCAGCGCTCCTGAGCCCGTGCTCACTGTCAGGGGCTCCGACTATGGGCACTATTATCACCCCTGTGTGACAGAAGAGCACACTGAGGCCCAAAGAGATCACTGCTGCCTGGCCAGCTCCTGGCAGGTACACCACTCTTCCTCAGTCCTGTTGCCAGCCTTTGCCTCTGCGAAAATCTGACTTTCTGTTTCTCTTAAAGAAACTGACAGGTCACAGCTTGGCCCACACGCCCACAGGACCCTGCAGGAGAGCTGAGCGGAGACTGCCTGACAGGGCTCAGCTGCCCGGTTCTCTCCGCCCACTCCATCGAGTCTGCCCTGCTGAGACCTGGATTCCCATCCTTGCACTCCGGCTTTCCATGACCTTGGGCAGATCATATCTTTTTTTTCTCTTTTTTTTTTTTGCTGAGATAGATTCGCTCTGAGCTAACATCTGTTGCCAGTCTTCCTCTCTTTTTTAATTTTTTTTTCCCCTCCCCAAAGCCCCAGTGCATGGTTGTATATTCTAGTTCTAAGTCCTTCTAGTTCTTCTCTGTGAGCTGCCGCCACAGCATGGCAACTGACAGATGAGTGGTGTGGTTCCACAACCGAAAACAAACCTGGGCTGCTGAAGCAGAGCACACCGAACTTTAACCACTAGGCCATCAGCGCTGGCCCCAGGCAGATCGTATCTTTGAAACTCATGTATAAAATGTCAGAACTGAGGAACTAATTCCAAACTGGGTCTTGAAGGTGTTTTCCAGAAATTCTTCAGGCAGAATAAAAAAAAGGAGACAGTGCCCCAGGTGAGGGACTGGCTGGGGAAAGACAAGGAGGTGCAGGGGGCACAGAGTGCTCAGGGAGTGTACCAGCTCTCCTCGCCCCTTACAACGTGCCTGGCAGAAGCTGACCATGAACGCCAGCTGGGTTCTGCTGGTTCTGTAGCATGATTCATTCATTCCCGTCACTCATCTGTCCCTCACAGCCTCCCTGATAGAACACCATTGTGGGGCTTTTATTCCCACTTTCAGTGGATGAGAAAAGTGGAGTGCACAGAGGGCAGGTGACATGCCCTGGGTCCCAGCAAGGGCAGGACTCCGACAAGGACCCCTTTTCTTGACTCCCAGTCCAGTGCTCATTCTGATCTAAGATACTGTAAAAATTGGCTCTTAGGTGAGCTGCTTTTTCCTGTGCATTTTAAAAAACGCTCTTTCAGTTAATATGCGGGTGGGATGTCGATCTTCTCGTACATAACCTTTTGCTGAAGAGACAACGTGCGATAAAGGGTCCCAGGAGAGCCAGTGTAATTTGGGCTGTGAGGGGCAGAGCATACCAATGCAGACGCCTCTCCAGAAGCCCAGCTGCGCCCGCGAGCTGGGAGACCTGGGGCCCCCTCTCGCCGCACCCCCTGCCAAGGCCTGGCCCGAGCTCCCTCCCATCTTGGACCCCGGGACCATGTGTTCATTCAGACTCACGTTTGACTCTTTGCCTTTCTTTTTTGCTCTCGCATTTTGAGTTCCTTAGTTCCTAGAGAAGGTCTAGGTAGAGAGAAAAGGAGTCTCCAGGAGCCAGAGGGATTGGGAGCAGAGGGTGGGTGTGGGACGGATGTGGAAGCTCCCTTTCTAGGCAAGAGCTGGCCAGTTGGGGGGTGGCAGAGAATGGGGCCCACGCCGAGGGCAGATTGAAGGGCATGTTCAAGGTCTGTTAGTGTCTGCCCTTGGCCCCAAAGGATCAGAAAAGGGGACTGGGGAGGTTCCAGTTAATTGAGGCTGGTTCTAAATTGGGAGGCTTAATAAATGATAATTATCCTTCCCTGGGAGCAGACCAGAGCTAACCAGTGCTGGTGGCAGCAGAGATCAGGGGTCAGAGTCCCTTCCCCCTCCCCCCACCTGGAGGCTCTGAGAATTTCCACCTGCAGAGGTGTCAGGGACAGAGCTGGTACAGACTGCCTCCTCCTTCCTTGTATGTGGGTTCAGGGCATGGAGGTGTATTACATGCCTGCCTGTGTGTCTGCACGGGAGGTCCTTGGACACGCACGGGGCCGCATCTGTGTGCCTGTTTGTGTGTGTGTGTGTGTGTGAGTGTTGGTACTTGCCCACCCTCCACTCAGCTGCCTCCAGTCCCCCTTCCCTCAGAACAGCTGTCCCCCTTACCTCTCCCACCTGTCAAGGGAAAGGAAAGAGAGAATCTCCATCGAAATCTCAGCACAACATGGGCTTTGCAATGCCCATGTTGAGGGGCTGGAGAGCAGTCCCTGGCTGTGTGGACAGACGTGGCATCCCTGGGTTTCAATTCCACCCAAAGAGGAACTTTCTGTCATTTAGAAGTGACCCAGAAGTGGCCTGGGCTGCTCCAGGAGGGAGTGAGTGCCCCATCTTAGTAGGTGTGCAAGCAGATGGCGAATATGCACCTTCCTCTGTTTTGTGGGCTCTTCTAAGCTCAAAGTCCTGGGGCTGTGAATTTCCCCAGTTGGCACACAGCAGTTACTGAGGCTGCCCCCTCTTGCCAACCCAAACTGTATGGAGGGACTGACAGAGGGCCTCTGCCCCTTGGTGTACCCAGGACTTGTCCCAGAGAGACCCAGGGAATGTGGGTGAGGACGGTCGTGTGTGTGTGGTGTGTGACGGTGGATTTGTATGTGTATCTGTATTGTGTGTATGCATTTGTGTATGTTCTGTGCACTTGTGTAGATGGGGCTGCACGTGTTGAGTGTGGGTTTCCAGGTTGTGAGTGTGTATTGTGTGTGGCTGTGAGGGGTGGGAGGTGGGGTGGGGGTGGGCATTTCTGTGCACTAAGTATTGACCTTGAAGTGTGAGTGTGTGCACTTAGGCTGATGGGCATGTTTGTGGCAAGGGTGTGTCTGTGGGGGGGCTGTGCTGAGCCCCCCCGCCAACTTCTTCCTGGTCCATTCCTCCCCACCCCAGGTTCCTCTCACTGCCCCTGCCCCCAGGTCAGACTTCGGAGGCTCCCACCCCAAACCCTGATTGTTCCTACTCCCCACTTCCAGGGACCTTGACACCTGCCAGCCAAGCACTTGACTTCATCCTTGCTCCTGGCACAAGAGCAGGCCCAGCAGGTGGCCGAGAGATCCCAGGGGACCGTAGGGACAAGGAAGAAGGGGAGGAGGCCACCTGGTCACTGCTCAGCCTCTCCCTAGGAGGTCCTAAAGGAATTGGGTTTCTGAATTTCTGCAGCATCTGGTCCAGACAGGAGACCTTCCTGAAGATACCATGGGCATTCTAGACATGAGCTGGAACATTGCCAGAGGTGGAATGTTTTTAGAAATGAGACGTGCATTCTGGAGACAGGATGAAGATGTTTCTAGAGACGAGATGGAAAGCATTTCTGGAGGAAGGGCATTTTTGCAGATGAAATAACATTTCTGGAGGTAGGACAGGGCATCTTCTGGAGTAAAGATGAAGCTTTTCTGGATTCCAAACATTACTAGAGATGAAACATTTCTGGAAATGGAATATTTCTAGAGATAAACTGTAGTACCTCTGGAAGTGGAGTGTTTTTGAAGATGATGCTGGAGTATTTCTGGAAATAAAATAGGGCACTTCTGGATTTGAGGTATTTTTAGAGCTGAAATGGAACATCTCTGGAGAAGGGATGTGATATTTATGGAAGTAAAACATTCTTGGAGCTAAGATGGAGCCTTTATAGAGAGCACTGGCATTTCTGGAGATGGGTTATATTTGAAGATGAGACGGGATATTTCTGGAGGTAAGATGGAACATTCTGGAGCTGAGAATTTCTGGATTCAAATGAAGCATCTCTGGAGAGGAAATGGGTCATTCTTAGAGAAAGGACATTTTTGGACTGAGGATGGAACATTTTTGGAGATGGTGTTTTCTGGAGATGAGGGGGACATAGCTAAAGCTGGCTGTTTGGAGGCCTCTTGAGGAGTAAATGGGGGCTCCGGAACGCCCCCTACTTGTGACCCTTGTCTTTAAGGAGATGTACCCGAGGCCCAGAGCGGAAGCCCCTGCCCAGGCCCACTCCTCCTGTGAGTGGCAGGGCAGGCCTTGTGGGGACCTTTCCAGAGCCACCCCGCCTCCGGGCCTGTGCTGGAACCCCCCCCTCTGGAGGCCACAGCCCTCTCAGTCCTGCTCTTGGGGTTCCCACGCCACCCTCATGGGGCCCTGGTAGCCTCAGGCAGTGACTGAATGGTTACATTTAATTTAATTCAATTTCGTGGAGCCATCTGAGGCTTACTCCCCAGCCCCCTCAATCCTTTCTCGAGTCCCCCAGTGTCCCCCTACCTTGGAGCAGCCCGAGGTTGGCCCTTTTTCAGTAGAAGGATGGCGGAGGGGCTACAAGGCTGAACGTGGGCAAGTCCCAGGTTCCTGCTCAGGTCCAGGCTGACCTCGGGGGTGCCCAGCCACCTCCCCCCACTCCAGGGAAGCAGATATTGAGGCTTGTCACCACTTGAGCTGGCCTGGAGCCCCGGAGTAATTATTTCTCTTACTTAATTGAAATTTCAGCCTCAGCGATCCTGCCTTCGAAGTGAGGCAGGCACAGAGACCCTGCGCCTGGCCGGGGTGGCGGAAGGTAGGGGGCCCCCTCCCCTGTCCCCAGAAGGAGGGAGGCAGTGCCAGGCTCCAGGCCCTAACACTGCTGGTGGGCATGGGGAGGAGGGCTGCAGCTCAGGGAGACAGAACCAGGGTTGCCTTTGGTTTGGGCAGTTACGGCAAACTGCAGTTAAAAGGCCGAGCCTTTCACCCTTGACCGTTTGGGGTAAGGTTGGGAGCAAGAGGGGCTCTGGCCTGAGGCAGGTGTGGGATTACAGTCTGTGGGGGCTCCTGAGCCAGGGTAGCATGAGGGCGGGCGTGGGCTCCCAGGAGCACTGCTACCTCCTCTCAGGTCTGACGGGATCTGAGGGGGTGGGCTGGGGGCTGTGACTCAGGCCGAGCCGGCCCTGTTCCTGGTTCAGGGCTGGGTGAGGTCGCTGGCCTGGTGGGGTAGGGGGGGCTGTGGCTGGGGGTGCAGCTGAGGAGCCTGTTTTCCCAGCTGCGGTCGGGCTGGGCGGAGCATCCGGGCTGGGAGCTGGGTCACCACAGGCCGGGCACACACGCGCGCGCGCGCGCGCGCGCGCGCGCGCGCGCACACACACACACTCTCTCTCTCTCTCTCTCTCTCCCCCTCCCCTCCCTCCCTCCACCTGGGTGGTCCCTGCCACCCCACAGGGCCTTGAGCCTGTCTGCTGGTGGGGGCAGAGGACTCCAGGGGAAACAGGAGAAGGCCTGGGCTCCAGACGGTAGGGGCCCGTCCCTCCTTGAGCTTCTGGGGATGGCTCTGAGGTGCTGGGGCTAAATGTTGAGGCTGCCAGTTTCCACCCACATTTGTCCAGACTCAGGCAAACCTAGGCTCCATTGCAAAGGAGCGACTGTGGTCAACTCTGGCCCCTGGTGCTTACAGGGGGCCAGAAAGCCTGCTTGTGGCCCCTGGGGTCTCAGTCTTCCCCATCTGGGAAATGGGATTGTGGTCAGCCTGGGGCGTCTTCAGGGCTAAAATACGTGCACGGTGCTCAGTGCTGTAATCGTGGGTTGTCCTCCTCACTGTTATTGTTAATAAATGTGCCCAGGCCTGAGCAGGCCCAGCCCTGTACCCTGCATGTGCGTGGTAGGAGCTTGGGGGAGCGGCAGCAGCTGTCCTCACGTTATTATTGAGGTGGTGTTTTCTCACACCCAGAAATGCCTGTGGGGGGGCGCTCCCTGCCCAGGCAGTGGCCTGGCCCCCCCCTTCCCTGGGCGGGCAGGTTGTGTCACGAGGGAGACTGAGGCCATTTGGAATGAGGAAGGAGTAGGGGAGGGATCTGCCTCCTCCTTACACACCGGCTCACACACGCACACACTGGGCAGTCACACATCCATTAAGTGCTCTCTGGAAAAACCATTAAGATGAGAGCCATGCTCAGCAAGGCCGCGTCACTGCAGCCTGACTGACCCCTGGCTCCAGAAGCTCACAGGCGTCTTCGGTGTGGTCTTCGGTGGGGGCAGGCTGTGGCTGCCCTCCACACTGGAGGGGGCAGAGATGGGAAGGGTCAAGTCAGCCCCAGGAGCTGGGAAAGTGAAGAAGGCGGGTGCAGATGAAAATGAACTATCCCATTTGCAGTCCATTTGCTTAGAGGGAGAGGAGGAGGGCAGCCACAGGGAGAGAGGGGGAGGGATGAGGATGCAGAGAGCGAGTCTGGCAGCGAAGGGTCGCGGCCTGTGGCACAGGCCGTGGAGCCCGGACTTGCCTCAGCTCGGAAAGGCTGCCACGTGCCTCGGCTATGGCCCCTCTGCCTGCAGAGCTTGGGGAGCTCTGCTCTGTCTCAGCTCCAGACACAGTCCAACAGCTGCCCCCTTCCTCCTGACCTCTGGCTGCCCCCACTGGCCTCCCCTGACCCACTGCTTGGGGATTTTGAGGTCTTAATCCACCACCCGCCCTGATCTGGGCTCGGTCCTCCATGCAGTCGGGGGCGCAGGGGACTGGAGCCCCAGAAGCTGCCTGAGGTGGGTCCCAGGCGCCAGCCTAGCCTGCCTGTCGTTGCTGAGCTGACCTCCTCACCTTGGGCTCAGACGGAGGACAGCCCCTCCCCCGAGCACACAGAGCCGGTGGAGCTGACATGACTCACCTCACTCGTGGTACAGACAACTCCCTCTCCCTACTGAGGGGGCAGGGGGAGGCTCCTGATGCTGCAAACACCCCCACTCCGCAGGGGAATCACAGGCCCGGCGGGACCCCTTCCCAAGGGGACAGCCAGGGATCCAGACATCAGCATCCCAGAGGGTGGGGCTCACTCCCCTACAAGGGCCAGGCCACCTGCTTCGGGCGCTGGGCTTGGTGTCCATTTAGAGCCTTGGTAGACCCTGGGCGGGGGAAAGGGCTGTGCAGACACACAGGATGTAGACCTGTGGAGTTCCGAGTCAGTGCTCCTGCCTGACCCCAGCTGCTCCCATGGCCTCCCTTTGGGGAGGACGCTGGCCAGGGGGCCCCAGCATCTTCTCCATCCAGAGGAACCCTAGGTCCCAGGGGCAAGTAGGTGCTCTCTTCCTCTGAAACACCTCCTGGAGGCTCTGAACCCTAAAACACAGCCGCCCCTGGAGAATTAGGGTCACCGTCCCTCCTGTTGCTCCCTCCCCCAGCCTGATGGAAAAGTGGGTCGTCCCCTCTAAGCCCTGGAGATGGCCAGGTCGGGGAGAGACCTGACATTGTGTCAGGGGCTTCCTACAGGTTGTCGCGTGAGGCAGCAAAGCCAGGCTCAGAGAGTGAAAGAATGTGCCCCAGACCACGTGGTCATCAGTGGCCCCGCTGGGATTTGAATAGGCCTCTCCAGACCACAGCTCCCAGGGAGAGAGGTCCAGGCAGCACGGGCCTGTGGGACAATGCTATTTTTTGTATTTATTTCTGACCCCCACCCCGTTACCCACCCCAGCAGGCCCTGGGACAGACCCCCATCTTGGTTTTCCCCAGAACAAAGCAGCCTCTGCTAGACGTGCTGGAGCGGAGGCTTCAATCAGCAGGTGGAAGGGGACTCCATCTCGCCTTTTGTTACTCACGGAGGAGCGAAGGGACTGGATGTGCCCTTGAAGAGGGAGAGAGGAAGCGAGGAGGGGGTGGGAACGTGGAGAGGGCAGGGGCAGACATACCTGAGGGGAGACACTCCACCCCCGCGAGAGCAAGAGCCTGGTCACCATTTTAGTATTCAGTACGCACACACACACTCGTATACACGTATCACACATGCACACTCAGACGTCACTCCCCTCTTCCCCCACCACTCTCTGAGGTCCCCTCTGAAACTAGAAGGTAGCGTCTGACCAGCAGAGAAAAAAAGAAAAAGGAAAGAGAAAAAGAGAGATTAGTGGGAAGAAAATCCGACTCTGGAGTTACCTTAGTTACCAGCTCTAATGACTCTCAGGGCGGGCTCGGCCACCTTCCTGCGTAGGAGGACCCTCCCTCCCGGGCCCCTCCATCACCCCATTATAAGACGGGGCCCTTGTTCATGAGTTCTGTGGCAGAAAGGGAAGAATCAAGGACTTTTCAATAAGAGAGAACTCCCTGGGTGGTTTTCAATAGTTGCTTTTTGTGTGGCAGTGAGGGACTCGTCCTCTCCTCGGCGCTGTGCCCTGCCCGCCTCCCTCCGCCATGGAGCCGCCTGCTCCAGGGTCTCCAGATGGATGAGCTTGTTTCTCCGGAGCCCAATCCTTTATTGTTCCGACCTTTCCCTCCTGACACCCTCAGCTTAGCAAAGGCCACGGGCAGCCTTTGCATCTCAGGAAAGCAAGAGAATCCTCGAAGTAATTCTAAAAAGGCTTAAACCTGAGGAGTGGGGTCCAGCGCAGAGCCCCCGGTTCCTGTCCTGTGCCGGGAAACGAAGGCACACGGGCTGCATTCGCATCCGAGTGCTGGGCCTGCCCACCTCAGCCAAGCTCACGGCCATTGCTTTGGTGCCTGCGAAGGGGCGTGACTGGAGGAAAGCCTGGCCGAGGAGGGATGCCCACGGAAAAGGAGGGAGACAAGCAAATCCGTCTTATCAGATGCTGCATATCTCAGGAAAGCACATTTCAGCGCTTCTGTCTTTTGGCAAGCTGGTCCTACCCTTTAATTTTCTAATAAAAAGGAATTATGTTGCTGAAGAGGCAGTAACCAGCTTCATGTCAGTGTCTCTTGTAAAGACCATAATTCCCATCGTGGGTGCCTGCCGGCTCCAGGGTGGGGGGGTGGGTTCCTGTGGCCACAGGTGATGCTGAACAGGGGCCAAGGGGCAGGGACGTTGGGGCATGAGGCAGATGGCAGGCGGTGCCATTTGGCTTTGCCCTGCTCACCCCACCCTGGCCCCTGCACCCCAGCCCAGCCTCAAGCCACAGTTCCAGGCTTACTGCCGATGCCCCGGGACTCACAGCAGATACTAATAAATAGTTGTGGTGTGAACGAATGAATGAATTCTTACTGCTGAGGCCTGGGGTAGCTGGCAAGCTGCCCGGAGGGTCGGATCTTTGTTGAATGAATGAATGCCTGCTTTCCAGAGTCTGAAGTCACCTGTCTGGAAGAACTTACCAACCCTGCACCCTCCCAAACCCCTGGCACTGAATTCATTGGAAACTTTGCCAAAAATCATCTTTTTTTAAAAAAAAAATAATAACATGCGTTCCTTGTTTCTTTGTATGTGAAGTTGGCAGTTTATGTTCGCACAGCTCTGCGCCTGAGTCCCCTGGAGGCACAGGTGGGGCCCACCCCTTAGCTCTTCCTCCCATCACTGGGAATTCTGTTCCTCACCGGGTTTGGGGTTTACTCCATGGGACCTGCCACACACACTGTTCTGCAGCCCTGAGGGGCTCCTCAGCCATCCCCCTGCCCACTCTCTAGCCTGGGGCACAGGAAGCACACAGTAGGTACTTATGTAAGTGCCCTGTCTCTGCAGGGTGGACACGTGGATAGCTTTTTTGCTGTTACAAATATCTTCATTCCAGGCCCAGTTTTAAACAAGCTCATGTGGGCAGAACACTTCCCACAGGCAGGCACTTGATAAATGGTAACCTTTGTGATTTAGAAGGAATCTGTACTCAGTTCCAAGCTACTGTGTGCGAGGCCCCCTAGGCCTTGGGACCCACGGTCACAGAGGGGTGAGGAGGCGCCTGAGCAGCAGCATCCAGGAGCCCAGCTGCCCCTACCCTCCCTTCCAGCAGCTCATCACTGCTGGCAGCCAGGCACCATCAGACTGGCTTATGCCACCGGAAATGCCAGGGCATGTGGGGCGGCAGATCTCACACGCAGCGTTCTCTCTGGGGCTGCCCCCTGACCCCAGCCCAGGTGTGGAGGCAGCTCCCTGCGCCTGCCCTGTGTCCGGGTCCCAGGGTCCCAGGCGCCAGGCTGCCGTGCTTCAGCAGCAGACGTGGAAGCAGCCCGGGGCTTGTGTGGTCAGGCACTTGGAGGACACGCACAGAAGTGCCCTGACCTTGGGCCTGTCTGAATCACAGTCCCTGGCGGTGGCCAGGGAATTGAAACTAGCAAGCCCCTCAGGTGCTGCCGATGCCGGCCAGGACTGGGAACCAGCATGAGGCATAGTGGGATCAGGGACATCTTTTAGCCTGGGCAGGGCCTAGTCCTCTCTGCAGCCCCCTCTCCCCCTCTCCTAGTGGGAGAGCCGAGGGGCTCGGGGTGGGGAGGGGAGATGGAAGTGAGAGCAGGTGGAGGACCAGTGGGAGGTGTTGTTTCCCAAGGTTCTGGTTTGGCTGGAGAGACCAGTCACCCCCTGACGCCTGCATCTTCTCGGGCACATAGTGGGTGCTTAAAGACTTTGCATACAGACAGGAGTGACTGTGAATGGTGGCACCTGGGCATATGCTGACTCTGGAGGCCCTGCGGGACTTTCTCGTGGACACCCAGCTTGGCTGGGGAGACCCAGTAGCCCTCCTGGGTAGTGTGGTTCCGATGCCCCTGGGGTTCAGATGCCGCATATCTGCCTTGGGAAACTCTTCCCTGCTCTGAGCCTCCTCTGGCTATTCTGTAAGGTGGGCCAGGCTGTCCCGGCACGTCCAGGGAGGCAAGGCCGCTGCACAGAACTGGGTCCATAGCAGGCGATTTCTTGGGAGTGGCCTTGGTGCGTTTTCCACTCAAAATCATTTAGTTACAAAAGGAAAGAAATGGTTGTGCATAGAACAGGAAAGAACTATGGAGGTACACAAATAATAGGTCCGAGTCCCTCTCGAGGCTGTCCTGGACGTGGCTATTTTTACTAGTTTAATGTGGGCCATTTGACAGTTCTTTTGGTGCACTGCACCCACACACTGGACTCTTTCCGGAGACCCTGTGTGTGGAACCCGCGGCATGTAGAAATGACTCGGACCCTGCCTTTAGGTGGCGCTCACAGTCCTGCTGGGGAGACCGACTGGGGAGCTGAGCAATGATCCTTTGCTGGGGAGCCGGCTGTAAGTGATGAGGCAGGGGGTGCGCAAAGGGACGAGCTAACGGTGGGCGGCAGGGTCGCTGGGGAGTCGAAGGGCTGGACCGGCCGTGGGGTTTGAACTGGGCCTTCGCAGACGCCTGGAAGTTTCTAGGTCGCCAAAAGAAGAGGGAAGCATGGGAGAGCACGGGGGAGAGGGAGGTGGTTTGGGACCGCGGACTTGGGGCCCCTGTGCGAGGCCCGCGTGAGAGCCGGGCGGGGCGCCGCGGTGCGTCCTCCTGTGGCGGGAGCCACTGCCGGCTGTGGATGGGGCAGGCCCCCGGGCGGGGTGTGGTTAGGGGACGGTCCCTCCGCGGCCGGGGCGGGGGGCGGGGGAGCCCGGGCGCGGGGGCGGGGGCGGGGGCGGGGCGGCCGTCCGCGCGCGCTCGGCCCGCGCCCCACCCGGCAGGACGCCCTCCACCGCGCCTGGCACCCGCGCTGGCAGAGCCGCGGGCGGAGCCTTTGTGTCCCCAGCCCTCCTTCGGGGACGCGGGTGTGACCGAGCCGGCAGATGCCCCGCGGAGCCGCTGCCCCCGCCCGCCACCTCTCACGCCCAGCTGTTCCCCAGAAAGAAAGGGTTTGTCGCAAAGGGCGGAGGGAGAGGACGCGCTTCCGCGCCCAGCCCATCTGGGAGCCACGTTATTTTCCTGATTCGAGGAAACATCTGTTCGTGCCTCTCCTTTCGGAGCGGCGGGCAGCAGACCCAGGACGGGGGAGCTTGGCCGTCCCTGGCGCTGGGCAGGAGGTGAAGAAGGTGGGCTGGGCCCAGACCCCCTGTCCTGAGGGGTGTAAGACAAGCTACCACCATCCTCTGCCCGATTTCCACCCATCCCGCTGCTGCGCGGCCTGCCTGCGTGCCTGCCTCGGTCCAAGGGGCCTCCTGGTCAGATGCTCCCCAACTCCTTCAGGATGCCTGTGGCTGTCACTACCTCCCCCGAAGGCGGGGACTCCTGGGGCAAAAACCGTAGCCTCCCCCAGCGTGCCCTGTGTGTTTATTGGGGGACCCTTCCTTATTTCCCACACACACAAGCCATGTTTGTGAAAGATACAGCTGCCAAACTGCATTTATTACATAATGATTAATTCATTGCCCCATTTCTTATTAATCAAAGACATCCATAACTGCCTATCTGAGCTTGGGGTCGGGGGAGATAGCCAGTGGGGCTTTGAGCTGACAGCATTCCGGCCCTGAGCAGGGGCACTGCTGGATTTGTGTCAGTGTGGCCGCTTTAGGGTAAATGCACAGTACTCCTGAGGTTTCTGGAAGAAATGGAGACAGCTTGTGGATCCCCACACATTGTTGTCCCAAGCCTCTGGGCCACCTGGGGTGTTGTATCACCCTCTCTCCAGCCAGCCCTGAGCTCAGCCTGGGTACTTGGCACTTAGCCACTGGCTCCCCGGTGGCTTGGTGGAGGATGAGGGAGATGGAGTGGGCCTAGAGAGGAGGGAGGAGACTGGGGGACCTGGGCTGAGGTCAGGACTGTTCTGGGCAGAGCTGGTCCTGAGCCAAGAATCTCGGGATCCAGGGGCATTTGAGTTGCTTGTCCTCTCGCCTTCCAGGAGCAAGGCAGGCTGTGTTTTTAGCTCTTGGGACAGATGAGGAGGCTGAGGTGGGACCTGTGCCATCCGCCCCTTCTTTATTTACTCTTCCAACGCTGACCACACGGCCCAGCACACACCAGGAATGCCCTGCCTTCAAGGTGTTCACAGTCTAGTGGGGAAGGGCACAGATGCCCAAACAAATCATTGCTGTCCCCTGTGGTGTCACGCCAAGGGTTGCCCAGGGAGCTAGGGACCAACCAGAAGGCACCTAACCAAAACCAGGGGTGTGATCAGGGAAGGCTTCCTAGAGGAGGTGCTGCTGCAAGAAGGTTGGCTTTTTTTGGGGGGTGGTGGTGAGAGGGTCTGCCTTTAAATAACTACTTTGTGCCATATGCCATTAGATGTTTTTCACATACATTGTCATGTTTAATTTGCACCAACAATCCTGTGAGGTAGGAAATAGCTTCCGCATGTTCTCAATGAGTAAGCTAGGGATCAGAGGAGAGGTTGCTTGGCCAGCTCACTCAGCCTGGATTAGAACTCCAAGCAGTTCTTAAAAGATGACAGAAAAGATGTAAGGAGATGAGAGGTGAATCTGGCACACCTGGCAGAAGAAACAGCGAATGCAACAGCATGGCGGTGGGAGCAGCCATGGTGTGGCGGTCTGCAGTGTGGAGTGAGCAGAGCCGGGCTCAGGTCGTGGTGAGCCTTGAATGCTGGCAGCGGAGAGCTAGGGAGCCACCGCAGGTCCGTGAGCTGAGGGAGTGATATGGTCCCACTGCAAGTCCCCAGGGGCTCCAGCTTCTAGGTAGACCTGTGCCAGCACCCCCTGCCTGCCTGTGCCCTTTTAGGTGCCTCAAAGCAAGCACACCTCCCAGATTTGATGCCTCTTTTCCTGCTCGCAACCTCAGGAGACAGCAGGCAGCCCGGCATGGAGCATCAGGGAAATGCCCAACACATCTGCCCCCAGAGGCCTCCTGGACCTCTCCTCAAATCCTGCAGTGCCCCTCTCCACTCTCCCTGTCCAGGAAGAAATTGAATGGCGGCCAGCATCTGCCCGTCAGCAGAGAGTTCCCGCTCTTAGCACCAGCTGGCAGAGCGGCCTCCAGGGGCAGTCCTGCCCGCCTCCCCAGAGAGCCAGCACTTCCGCTGCTGCCTAATAGCTCTCCCGGCTGGAGCCGATCCTTGATATGTAGCCTGCGTGGCAGGGCCTTTAGGAGCAGCAGCTCTCCCTCCCTGCTTCTGCCTCCTGAGCCCCAGAGACGGCCCCGCTGGTGTCCTCCCTCCCCCACACACCTCACACCTGAGGCAGAGGCTTTTCTGCCCACTTGCAGTAATGTCGAGGATGAACAAGCATCCTCCAGAAGCACTGTGCAAGTGGTGTTTTCTCCTCTGTGATCCAGAGATGCCCTGTGAGAGGCATTATTAGTGTCACCTCCATTTTAAAGATGAGAAACCGAGGCTCAGAAAGGAGACGAAATGCAGACCCACTGTGCTGGCCTCATCTTTCCCCCCTTGGTTCTAGGAAGCCGACCTGATTCCTCACATTGCAGGCCCTTTACCGCTGCTGGTCTGCCTGGAGTCCTCTCCTCCTGTCTTCTCTCTTTTAGATCTCATCTTAGTGAAGCCTTCCTGCCCCAGTACCCTGCCCTTAGTTATTTATTTACTAAGGATGCCTTTCTTGCCACACTGTAAGCTCCACAAGGGCAGAACTCACACCCTCTGTATCCCCAGGACCCAGCATGGGGCATATGGAGCCCATAAGCCCTCGTGAATATTTACTGAATGAGTAAATGAGTGAATGGGTAAGTGAATCTCGGCTAGTTAGGGTAAGGCTAGCTGCAGTAACAGAGAGACTCTAACATTTCTAGAAGTTTATCCTTCACTTGGGAGGGTAGTGAGTTTCTGGTTGGTGGACCGCTTCCGCCATGCATTGATGGGGTTCTGCCTTGCCCTGTGGCTGGGCATGGTCCTCATGCCTGGAAGGGGGCGCGTCACTTCCACTCATGTCCCATTGGCTAGGACTCAGTCATGTGACCATGCCCAACTGCAAGGGAGGCTGGGAAATGTAGTCCAGGTGTGGCTCCAAGGAGCCAACACAGGTTTTGTTGACTCCCAAGCCTCCCATCGCAGTGACTGTAATCACCAGGGCCGGCTTCTGCCGAGTCCTTACCACGGTTCTAAGCACTTTCTCACAATGGCCCATTTAGTTCTCACAACCACCCTGCAAGGTGGGTCTTACTGTTAACCCCATTCACAAATGAGGAGGCTGAGGCAAGAATGACCTGTTAAGGGCCAGGGCCGCCTCGAGGGCCGTGTTGTCAGGTGCTGCCTGCTCTGCTTCCTAAAGTCCACCTGTCCAAGCGCTCCCTAGAAACACGCACCGGTGTCCAGCTGAGACTGTCACCCCCGACTCCACACACCAAACACCGTGGGTCTTTAAATCGGCAGGCCAGTGTCCAGAGAAGTGAACTGTGTGCAGGCTGAGCCACAGTGGCTGGCCTCCCGTTTTCCTGGTCTTTGGAGGGCTTTGCCCTCGCCCGGGGCGGGGCTACATCCCTCTGAGGCTCAGCACTCTTCGTCGTGTCAGCGGTCCATTTTTTTATGTTTTTTTTGGTGAGGAAGATTGGCCCTGAGCTAACATCTGTTGGCAATCCTCCTCTTTTTCCTGAGGAAGACTGGCCCTGGGCTAACATCCGTGCCCATCTTCCTCTAGTTTACATGTGGGATGCCACCACAGCATGGCTAACGAGTGGTGTAGGTCTGCGCCCAGGAGCTGAACCCACGAACCTGGGCCACTGAAGTGGAGCATGCAGAACAACCACTCGGCCATGGGGCTGGCCCCTGTGCCTGTCCATTTTTGGAGGGCTTCTTTTCCTTTCCACCTCACCAGCTCTGGGCCTGAGCCCGGCACGTGTGAGTGGTGGGGTGAGTCCTGCCTCACCCTCACACACAGGGGAAGACGCATACGTGGCTCCTAACGTGGGCCGGTGACTCCGGGTTTTGTGTTCCCGGGCCCTTGGGACTGAAAAGTGCTCCTCCACTGGCCTGTCTGCCCCTGCCTCTCATCCCCCACAAAGGAAGGACGAGTGCCCTGGTGGGAAAGCCGGGGGGGGGGGCGCGGGGCAGTGCTGTGACAGGCTCTGGGAGAGAGGGAGGGGAGCGGACGCCTCCCCAAGCCAGGTAGCCCCGGCTTCCTGGAGGAGCTGATACCTGCTGGGCCTGGGAGGGTAAGGCAAGAGTCTGTCAGACTGAGAGATGGGAAGGGCATGCTAGGCCGAGGAACAGCTGTGCCAGGGCTGAGAGCCTGGCTGCCGGCCCCTGTCTCTACCCTAGCCTCAAAAGCCAAGTCTGTTGCCCAGACCAGTGGCCCAGGTCCTTCCTTCCAGCCTTTGATGAAGAAGGAATGTCTCCTGGTCTGTGGAGGAGGAAAGGAGGCATGGGAGGAGGAAGAAAGGAAGACTCTAAGGAGGGGAAATGCACAGATACTAACTGGGCTGAGTACCTGCTGAGGCCCCAAAGGGGCCTGGATCTTGTTGTCACCTCTCAGGCCTCGTCTCTTCTCCCCTTGTTCACCAAGCTCCAGACACACTGGCCTCCTTGCTCTCCTTCATGCACACGGATGCCTCAGGGCCTTTGCACTGGCTGTTCCCTCTGCCTCCAGTGCTCTTACTGAAGATAGTCACATAGCTATTCCCTCGCCCCTCTAGTCTTCCCTCCAGTGTCAGATGAGGCCTCCCAGCTCACCCTGTTTAAAACCACAAACCACGTCCCGCACATTCCCCATTCTCCTTACTCCAGTCTGTGTTTCCCCGAAGCACTTAGTCCCTCTAACGGCCTGTACAGTTTGTTTATTTATGTTTTCGCCTCTTGGCTGCCTCCCTTCCGCACCCCCCATGGAAGCCACCGGAAGGCAGGATTTCGTTTTCAGTCGGTCTCCGTCGGTGGTGGCTCTCCAGCCCTGGGCGCAGTAGGCGCTCAGTAAACGTGGAAGTCACGAGCGCATTCCGCGCAGGGCAGTGTGTGACCTCGCTTGAGAGACGCGGCGGGGGAGGCGAGGCCGCGGACCCCTGCAGCCTCCCGGCCCGCGGGGCGCAGGTGCCACGGCCACGGCGCGGCGCCCGCGGCCCCCGCCTTTGTGCTCGCCCGGCCCGGCCCGCCCGCCGCCTGATTGGCCGGCAGCTGCGGCCGGTGGGCGGGGCCCCCGGCGCGCGTGGCCGCGGTGGACGGGCCGGCGCGGGCGCGCGGCGGGGAGGGGCGGGGCTTCCGGGACAGCCCCCTGGCGTGGTGGGGGCGGTGAGCGCGGGGATGGCGGCCCCCGAACAAAGGACGCCTCGCGGTCGGGCTCCGTCTGTTGTAGTCTTTTCTGGCCCCCCGAGGTCTGACGGTGAGAGGCTCCACTGCTCCAGCGCCCCTAATCGTCACCCCGCGCTTGGTGGTCCGGGCCTGCCACCCTGTCCCTAGGGGCTGACCTGTCCCCAGGGGCCGACCGCCGTGCTTACCACGCTGACCTCTCCCCTTCCTTCCCACCACGGGGCCTTTGCACAGCATTCTTTGTTCCTGGACGCTCTGAGTCCCCTTTCCGCACAGGCCCCTTGCCTTGCTCTGCTCAGCACTTGTCTCCCTTGCAGTTGTACCTCTATTTGTGCTTCCTCCTCCCACACAGACTCAGTGCCATCAGGGTGGGGCCCTGCCTGTGGTCTGGCACACAGTAGGTGCTCAATTTATGTTGTTGAATGGATCCATTCATCCCACTGCCCCCAAGGCCGCCTTGGCAGGCCCAGTGCTGGACACTGGGACTTGGGAGAAAGGGAGACAGATGCCCCTTCACTCCAACACAGAAGAGCTTGTGTCCAAGGCCAGGCCATGGGGTGAGTGTCTGGCCTGGACCCCAGGCCACAGGAGCCTGGTTTGATGTGCGCCCTTGGTGAATGGCCCACTGTGCGGGCTGACTGGAGCCCGGGGCTGGTTCTGCCCAGGGAAGCAGGATGGTGCAGAAATGGGCTGCGGAGGGCTGCTCAGCACGCTGGGGCCGGAGACCCCTGGGAGGGCCAGCCATCTGACTCCTGGATGGCAGAGCCCTCATTGTGCCCTTCCCTGTGGGGGGTGGGGGTGGGGGATGTGACAGAACCTCCACGGCCCCTACCCACCTGGCACTCCCACCACAGAACAGGAGCTAAAGTCATGAAATCAGTCTCACAGTCATACATGGATAGGCCCGTTCAGGCTCTGATGGGCTGTGGGGTATGCGCGTCGTTCCCCCTAGCGCCAAGAGAGAAAACGCGGCATACGGCGCAGCTGACAAGGACGTTACACCAGAGCTTCGGGAGCTCTGGCAGGTTTTATAAGCCACCGCGGAGTTTGTACCAGTGGCAAATTCCTGGGCCCAGGCCACCCCCAAATCACAGATCTCAAGGGATGGGGTCCAGGAATCTGCCCTTGTTCAAGCCTGTGTGGTTTTGATGCTTCGAATCTTAAGTCTGATTTTCGAGAAATGTAACAACAAATGTTTGTGTCCCTGAACACACTCGAGCCCCTTTCTGGGCTCTAGCAGGACCCCTTTACCATTCCCCATCCCAGACCCCGGGCCCAGATCCAAGTCTAAACTACAGGGACTCTGTACCCTTTGGAAACTGGAAAAATGCTCTGCACCCTCTCCAGAAAAATGTGCTTGTGCACACACACAAACTTCGCATTTGATTTCAGGGAGTTCTCGTAGCTGGGCTGAGTGGTCTGAAAGGCATTGGAGACCTGTTTGGGGAAAGGCCTCCATGCTGACACTCACCTGAACCTAGGGCCAAAGTGTATAGTTGTGTAGGTTGTGCACTGCACAAGGGTTCCTGGCAGAAATCCAGCCTACATTCCTTTGGCCGAACTGTACAGACTGGTACCTGGGGCATCTTTTCCTATTTTTGTAAAGGCGTCATATGGCATGCCCCCAACCTCCGTCTTCACTTGCCCTCCTCCTCCCATGGCAACTTAGGTTAGCGGCACTAATGAAGTTACAGAAATTATGCGCATTATCACTGACTAGCTGGCCTTCCTTAAACTCCATTATTAAAGCTGTGACGAACGACCCAGCAGCCCTCACCCGCTAATGCTTGGTTCCTAGTGCTCCCAGAGTCCTGGGCTTTTATTGGGCAGTGGTTGGGGGGCTGCCCACAGGCCTCACTTGGGATAGGAGGGTAGTCGAGGCAGCTGGGCCTGTCTCAGCAGAGAGTGGGGAGGGGAGCACCTACTGTGTAAATATCCAGTTGACGTGAGTGATTCATTGGGTCCATTTTATAGATCAGGAACACTGAGGCTCTGAGAGGGCTGGCAGTTTGGAGTGGAGAAGGCCCGCCGATCTGGGGAGACTCGCTGAACAAAAGCTTTGGAGTGGGACCGGGAGGAGGCCAAGGAGGGGGAAAGGAGGGAGCCGCAGCCGGACCCTACGACACCTCAGGCCGCGTGAGTGACCCCTCTCCTGGACGCCTGCCCTGACGTGTGGGCTGGTCAGAGGCCTCCTCTGGACTCGCATGGCCTGGGCTTTCCTGTCACGGTGCTGCCACCCTGGTCTGGCAGGCCTGTCGATGCCCCGTCTCCCCAGCGGCCTGGCAGCACCGCGGTGCTGGATGTGGGCCCTGGACGGGGGGCCGGGCACGTGGTGTGAAGTACAGCTCTGTCGCGTGAATGAGTGACGAGGGCCTGGTCACGTGGGCTCTAGTCTCCTGGCGGCTTTGCTCCTAGAGCACGACAGGCGAAGACCTGACAGGCGGGCGGGCTCGGTGAGGGCAGGAGGGCTGGGAGGCGTGAGGGGGGCCGGAGCAGAAAGGAGAGGCGTGGGCCTGGGGTTGGACAAAGAGCCAAGGGCAGCGTTGGGCAATGGAGCCGGCTTGAAGGATGGGTTGGCATTTCCTGATAGCCAAGGCCCCGCGGCCCCTCACTGACGTCTCATCCCAGCTCAGCTTGGCTGAAGGGCAGCAGGGCCCGGACGGCCAAGTTCTGGAGGGGCAGAGGCGGCCGGGCACTGGACAGAGCTCTCCCAGTGGGATCTCTCTCCCGGACGCCTCAGACCCTCAAAGGAGCTGTGTCCTTCCCACCTGCAGGCTGAGCAGCCTCCTCAGGGACCCCTGCCCTCTGGGGACTGAGGGCCCTGAAGATATCAGGGGTCCACAGTGCTTTCAAGCTCCTCCTTTGGCAGCACTCTCAGTCTCCGTCAGGGTCCCCACTAACAGGGGTGCTTCCCTGAGCCAGGAAAGGGGGCATCCCCCCGATCCCTCATTCCCTGCTCATCCCTCCCAGCCTGGGCCTAGCCGGGCTCTCTCAGCCGCTGCCCCTCAGAGGACTAAGTCACCCGGGGGCTCTCTGAAGGAAGCCCTGCTCCGCACCCTCTCACACAGGTAATAGTCAGCGTGTCTCCTGCAGTGCCCCCAGGTGGGGACCACATCCGATTCCCCAGTGTCCCCATCATGTCCCCCACAGGGCCTGGCTCAGAGCAGGGCCTTAGGGAGTGTTTGGTGAATGAATGAATGAATGAATGAATGGGTGACACCCGTCTTCCTGCAGGGCCTGACCTCCTGGAAGAACACGGCACGAGGTGGGGGGTTCTGGCAAGGCGGTACTTCTCTCCCAGGCAGGTGGAATCTTACTCCCAGGAGAGGCCTCTGCCTTGATGCAGAGCGCCCGGCGGCCCTGTCGGCGCAGGCGGGGGCTCTCCAGGCCCCAGGGGAGCAGGGTGGCCCGGGCCCCCTGTGCAGCCCTCAATGCCCCCCAATCCTTGCGTGAGTCCCAGCCGCCCAAGAGGGTCAGGGTGGCCCTCCATCTGGGCGTGGGTGGTTACTCGTGAGCCTGCTGGTGGGTCTGTGTATGCCGGACTCCCCGGGGATGGGAGCTCCGGGGTCCCCATCTGTGGGCACTCTGAGGCCTGGGACACTTAGTGCCCAGCACAGGGCCTGGTGTAGGGGCCTGGGCATGCCTGAGCCCAGCACGAGGCAATGAGTGAGCGGGGGAATGAGTGATGGAGGTGGGGGAAGGGAGGCGAGCCCAGGATTCTGCCCATGCCCTTCCACCCCACTGCAGACTATGTGACCCCAGCAGCCCTGGGTCAGGGGAGGGCTCGGGAAGGGCCTGGCACCCACCCACCGGGCGGCATTCACTCCCTCGTTCCTTTATCCACTCAGCTGTCAACAAACGCCTGAGTACCGACTGTGTGCCCTGCTGTCCTGGGTGCTGAGGGCACAGCGTGATTCAGACAGGCGGTAGTCCTTGCTTGAGAAGCTGATGCTGGGCTGGGGGCACTGCAGAAGCGAATGGGCCGGTCAGTTGGGAAGCAGGGAGGTGGGGTGGGGCTGGGAGGGGCTACTGTAGAGAGGGGCGGAGCAGGCCTCTCTGCTCCCCCGGGAGAATGGCGTTCTGGTCGTAGCTATTGTCTGTTATTAATAGCATGCCCACAGACGTCCAAAGTTTGTGGGCCCTCACGTGCCGCCCCAGAGGGGGTTGGCAGGGGGCTGCTCTCCTCCTGTTGGCCCCATGGCTGCTTGTGGGTCCACCCAGGCCCGTGCTGAACGCTGGGCAGCGTGGCCCTGTGTAAACTTCGCCTTATCCCTGTGGGGGGAGATGGGTCCCAGGAGGGACAGGGTTCTCCCACATGCTTGGAGCGGGGGTGGGCCAGGGCTCCTGGGGTGTTCAGGGCCTGAGGAATGAGGCGGGGGGAACCTGCGTCCAGACACATCCCCATTTGTGAACGGGAGATGCTGTGACTTTTGGGGACAGAGCTGTCAAGGTGAGGGGATGTGGTCTGAGTGTTGGGGTGCCCAGTCCCGGGCCCATTTCTCTGGCCCAAAGACTGGGGTCTTGGGGTTCCAGGGAGGAGAGAGCCCAGCCAGCTGCGGAGTCAGAAAGATTCCCTGGCCTGGGGTGAGAGGCCAGGGAGGGTTGGAGGAGGCCTCAGGAGCGAACTGCAGGTGAAGAGGTCAGCAGAGGCCCCAGCGCGGAGGGTAGCGGGGGTGGGAACATCCAAGGGGACGCAGCCACCTTGAGGCCAGCTCCCCGGGGCGCCACCTGCGCGGGGCGGGGCCCGGCCTGCAGGGTGGGGGGCTTGTGTCCGGGCGTGCGGAGGGGGGATGACGTGGCTCTCTCCCGCGGGCCTCCGCGTCCAGGGCAGCGCCCGGGCCCTTGCCCCCGCTCTTCCTCCTCCAGCCCCTTGGGCTCTGGCTTTCTCAGGGCCTGCAGGAGCCCGGCCAACAGCCCTGCTTCCTGCGCAGCCACCCCGCCTGCTCGCCGTCGATGCGCACCAGCCGCCACTTGCAGCAAAGCAGAAGGGAAGTTGGGACTTGCATGTAATCAGCCCCACACAGCCCCCGCCACAGGCGCCCATCAGGGCCGCTTCCGGAGACTACTCGAGATACACCTGCTCGCACTAAAAGGAGAAGCAGTAATCCATCAAAACAACGCCCGGCGCGGCGGGGAGGGGCCCAGACTTAGTTTCTCCTCCCGCGGACCAGGGCAGCATCAGGCCTCTGAAGTCCCCTCGGGTCCTGGCATTCTGGAGTCACGTGGCTCTGGCGCTTCGCCCCTTGGGCCGCGGTTTCCCGGCTGTCAGAGGTGGCAGGGGGATGAGCTCCAAGCTCGTGCCTCTGGGCCTCCTCCCTCACCCCCACTCTTGCCTCTCTCTTTCCAGAGACATTATAAATCAAACGGCTTAGAACGTAAGGCATCAAAAATTCTGAAACCTTCATCTATTATTAACGCTGACAGTAAATTCCCCCTCCGAGCGTTTTACATAGCAACTGTTACCAAGACTCGCTGGTGGAGCAGCCGCTCCAGCCCGCCGCGTCCCACAGCTCCGGGCGCGATGGCGGCCGTCGCCAAGCCTGCACCCGGCCCGGCCGCCACCTGGGCACCCGCCAGCCTCTCCCTGGGGGTGGGTGGGAGGGAGACCTTGGCAGGGGAAACGGTTGGCTTCCTGCTGAAAGGGGGTCCAAGTCGCTCTTGGTGAGCCTGCCGGAGGCACCTTACAGACCTCAGCTCCTGCCCAGGGCGAGAAAAGGGGCCCCCAGGTCCTTCGGAGGCAGCGCCCAAAGGGATCTGGTCGGGGTGGGATCTGGGAGCCTCCCCTCCCCACTGCCCCAGCGAGACAGAGGACAGGAAAAGGCTTCGTAAACTGTAAAGGGCTGTGCAGATGTTGTTTACCGACTCACCCACCTGTCAGCTAGACGTTCCTGAGTGCCTGTTTGTCTGCAGGCAGTATCTGGGCACCAGGGATTTAAGACAAAGACAAAAGGCCCAGTCCCTGTCGCGTCCGGTTTGGTAGGAGACAGACGCGTCAACCCCTAATTGCGTTGAGCGCGATAATCAATATGTGTACAAGGAGCAGACTCGGGCAGGGGAGGGCAGATAGCAGGGTCTGGGGAGGGGAAAGGATCAGGAAGGCCTCTTCACAGGCGCCTGGGCAGGGTTTTGAAGGATGAATGGGGTGGGTCTGCCTGTTCTGGACAGAGACTAGCATATGCAAAGGCCCAGGGGCATGAAGCAGCCCTGTTGGCAGGTAGGTTATAGCCTGACCTGTCTTGGTGGAGGAGGGGACCTGGAGGAGGGAGCAGAGGTCAGAGAGTGTAAGACCTTGGATGCAAAGCTCAGGGGGTTTTATCTCGAGCCACGGAACCATGGAATGTTTTAAACTGGGAGGAACAAAGTCAGATTTGGGTTTGCGGGAGAGCCCTAGACGTCATCTCTCTGGTTGCAGTGGTTAGGGATCCTGGGGTGGAGGGAAAGCTCACATCTACCGGTGCTGTTATGAGCACCCTCATCGGCCTGGGGAGGTGAGAACACTTGCCCAGGTGGCAAGCAGGAGAGGCTGGCCACTTGCTGCAAAAGCTGTTATTATGCACTTGCTGTTTGCCCAGCCCCATGTTGAGCCTGTGGTCCCTGCCCGAGGAACTTGCCATCGCAATGGGGGGCCAGGCCGGTACAGACCCCACGAGGGGACAGCAGCATGGGCAGGGTGTGAGGCTGCTGCTCCTGGGCCCGAGGGTCTGAGCGAGGCTCCGGGCAGGGGGCCTGTGGGCACCTTCCCACGGAGAGTCGCCTCGCTGGCTCTGCCACTCCAGACAGCAGGACACAAACCGGACACGGAGTCCAGCCGGGCCCAGTCGATTGGCAGGCTTCCCCCCTAGTGACGAATGATATATGTTCACGTGTGAAATTCAGCAACCAGACCCAAGTCCCAAGAAAATAAGGCTCCCTAGGGTCTCACCACCCACCAATGCTGGGTCACATGTGGGCCCGGTTGCTCCAGAGCCGGGCACGGTTACAGCTTTTGTAGAACGGAAGTGGCATGCTGTTCTTTCTGCATCCCTTTGGTGACCTGCTTTTCTCACTTAATGCGTTGGGAATAGTTCCCCCTGTCCGCGCATATCCAGGGGTGAAGTTTGCTAAGAGCCGAGCTGCCCGGAGGGGACCTGGCTGACCTAGAATGTCCGGTGCTTGTTTTCATGGCGGAGGCCGTGGCTGTGCTGCTGGTGCACGTGGCACCCAGCCCAGAGGCTGGCACTCAGTAGGTGCTGAGTGAAGAGTTGTAGAAAGAAGGGAGTGCTGCATCCACAAAGGGGAGCAAGCTAAAGCCGGTGGAGCCCAAGGGAGCTGCGATTTGGATCTGGGGCTAAACTGAGTCTTGCGGTGAGATCTGTGCTTCCTGGGGCCTCTAGATGATCAGCGTAGAGGGAGTAGGGTGTTCAGGGAGGGCTTCCTGGAGGAGGAAGGAAGTAACAAGTAACGGTCTATTCACTCATCTAACAGATCTGCTAAGGGCTCCCTCCTGGTCAGAGCCCTGTGTGCGCAGGGCTGGGTACCCAGACAGGGTTCTGCCCCCACAGTGCTGCCAGGCTTGGGGCGAGACAGACACGTACCCGGGACGTGTGGGGGTGTGTCCCACACTATGATGGTGGGAAGGTAGCCAGCGAGGGGCCGGTGACACTGAGGAAGCCTTGGGAGCCGCAGGCCCAGAATGGGTTTGGGATCAGGACCAGAGTCCCAGGGACTCTTCCCAGAAGTTTGGCTCACTCCAGTGTCCCTCAGCCTTCTGGACGCTCCTGGATGCTGGGGGTTGATGGCAGCTCAGTTGGTGCCCTGGCCCTGGGTTCCCCCACCTTGGAGATGGGCCCCTGCAGCCCAGTGCCTACTCCCAGAGTCCCCTACCAAGATGGGCACCAGCCCCCACACACAGCTTCTCAGAGGCAGAGCCAGAGTTGGAATCCAGCTGTGTGACCTGGGGCAAATCCCTGAACCTCTTTGAACCTCGATGTCCTCAGTTGTCACAGAGCCTGCTGTGCCCACCCCGGATAGCCCTGGCCACCCAGAGCTCCACTGAGAAAGCTCCTGGGAGAAGCCCCCACCTCCCTGGATTTGGGGGTTGACTTATGGGAGGGGGCAGTTTGGCAACAAGGTGTGGCTGCAGATGGATGGCAGTGGGGGAGCTCGGGAGGGACACCTGACAGACTGCCCCCTTGCCAGAGCCCCTGGAGCCTCCTGGAACTGCAGGCCCTTGTGACCGGCTCATCACAGTTGAAGGGCATATGTTTTGGAGTCAGACAGGCCTGGATTCAAGTCCCAGCTTCTCCACTTTCTGGCTGTGTGACCTTGGGCTAGTTCCTTGTCCTCTCTGTGCTCAGCATCTTCATCTCTACACTGAGGATTATAACAACACTGGTGTCATCGTGAGGATTGGAAGAGGCGATCCATATGTGAGTTGCCTCAGCATAGTGCTTGGTGCTAGTAAGCAGAGGAAAGCTGCTGTTGTCATTTTTCCTAGTGCCCAGGGACCAGTCTCTTGGGTCCCTGGCTCATGTCCAGCCACCAGTTTCAGCCTCTGGAATTGCACAGCGCCAGTCCATTCACCAGCCCACATCACTGGCTTTCTCTGAGCCCCCGTGTGCCAGGCGCTGGGGGCACCGGGGTGGAACTGGAAGCTACAGACTGGGAGGCAGACAGCTGCAGATCCCGATGGGTCAGGTGACTGATGCCACGGTGGACGGCGGCGCGGGGAGGGAAGCCAGGACAGGTAGATGGGGGTGGGGAGGGAACCCAGGACAGGTGGGGGGCGGGGAGGGAAGCCAGGACAGGTGGGGGGGGCGGGGAGGGAACCCAGGACAGGTAGATGGGGGTGGGGAGGGAACCCAAGACAGGTGGACGGGGGTGGGGAGGGAACCCAGGACAGGTGGACGGGGGTGGGGAGGGAAGCCAGGACAGGTGGGGGGGGCGGGGAGGGAAGCCAGGACAGGTAGACGGGGGTGGGGAGGGAACCCGGGACAGGTGGGGGGGGTGGGGAGGGAAGCCGGGACAGGTGATGGGGGGGCAGGGAAGGAAGCCAGGACAGGTAGATGGGGGCGGGGAGGGAAGCCAGGACAGGTAGACGGGGGTGGGAAGGGAAGCCAGGACAGGTGATGGGGGGGCAGGGAAGGAAGCCAGGACAGGTAGATGGGGGTGGGGAGGGAAGCCAGGACATGTGAGGGGGGGGAAGGGAAGGAAGCCAGGACAGGTGGGGGGGGGGAGCAGGGAGGGAAGCCAGGACAGGTAGATGGGGGTGGGGCGGGCGGGCGGGGAGGGAAGCCAGGACAGGTGATGGGGGGCAGGGAAGGAAGCCAGGACAGGTGGAGGGCTGTGGGGAGGGAACCCAGGACCAGGTGGATGGGGGCAGGGAGGGAACCCAGGACAGCCCGTCTGTTGGAAATTATGGTGAGAGCTGAGGAGGTGATCCTGAGCGGAGGTTAGGAGGCCTACCAGCGTCTAGCCAGGTGAACAGGGAGGGGAGGCATACCCCGGGAGCATGCCCGGCCCGTGTGAAGATTGGGGGTGTGGAAGAGCTGGTGGGTGCAGGTAGCTCTTCTTGGCTTAGTGTTGCTGGGGCGTGGGGTTTGGGAGCTGGGAAGGTGGGCAGGGGTCATCCCTGAATGCCAGGCTGGGGAGGCAGGGACGTTGTCTCCGGGGTGACGGGGGCCAGGAGGGGTCTGAGTACAGGGCAGAGATGGGTAAGAGAAAGACGGTGGAGCCTGAGGAAGGAGGGCGGGGCAGGAGAGGTGGAGAGGGCGCAGGAGGTGGGCCAGCAGGGGCAGAGGGAGGGGAGGACGACTCCAGCACCCAGGGGCCTGTGGGCTGAACTGGGAATTCCTGGGTGGGAGGATGGCCTGAACCTGGAAACAGCCGCAGGCTCACTCCCAGCCCCGGGCCCTGCACCTAGCTCAGGCGTGGGAGTACCGACACCCAGCGTCCATTCAGCAGGCATGTGCCCAGCGTGTGCCTGGACAAGACAGACAGGACCCTGCCCTCGTAGAGCTTACCATCCTTGGGGTAGACAGACAAGAAGCCAGTCAACAAATACACGAAGGAGGTGATTTCAGAGAGTGGTAAGAGCTCTGGAGGTGGGGGGCAGTCAGGGAGGGCCTCCGGGAGGAGGCAGCTTCTGGGCAATGAGAAGGTGGCCCAGGCAGAGGGAACAGCATGTGCAAAGGCCTCGGGGTCAAGGCCTGGTATGTAGGAGGAGCCCACAGGAGCCAGTGTGGCTGGAGAACGTATGGGGAAAAGAGTGCGAGATGAAGCTGTAGAGGACCCCTCACATAGGACAGTGCAGGCTGAGCTGAGGGCAAGGTCATACCCCCACTGCCTTCCTGTGTGACCTTGAGCAAGTCACCCACCCTCTCTGAGCTTCTGAGTTCTCCTGTGGCAACACAGAGGTAGGCGAGGTGCGTGCTCAGAGCCCTGCGAGCCGTGACTGGCCAGGGGTTTGCTCCCACCCACTCCTGCTCTGTGGTGGGGGACTTGGGGGGGGGCAAGTGGAGATGACACAGAGGGCTATGCTTCCGTGGCCGCTTCGTTCCTTGATGCACCCCCAGACTCCTGCCCACACCGCCTCCGTTCAGCCTCTCCTCTCACCAGGGCTGGAAGCCAGACGCAGCCCAGGCTCCCCTGGGGCCACCTGCTGACTGGCCACTCTGAGACCCTGCAGCTCCGGGAGGCTCCGCGGTGGCATTTGTAGCTGGGACTCAGGCCAGAGCTGAGCCGGGATCATTTATCACACAGCCTCAAACAGAGGCCTTCCTAAAGGAAAAAATGTTCTTTCTCTGGGATTCCAATCTGTATTGTCTAAGGTTACTCGGCAGCACCGTTTCCCTCAAGCACCCCCAGATTCTTCCTCGCACTCCCCAGCTTTCCCTAGCCAGCAGGAGGCCTCGGGTGGGGGTGGCAGCCTAGTGTGCGAAGGGAGGATAGGTTGAAGACAAGCCGCATTCAGAGCTGCAGGAGTTGACGGCAGAGCTATGGAGGCCGCCAGGAGGGGTCCTGGAGACTGGCCGGGGCGTCCGCAGCCTCCCGGGCTGCACCTGGCTTTGTGATCAAGGGCAGGGGTGGCCTTCCAAGGCCCTCCCGAGGAGCTGAGGTCAGGCTTGTGTGTCTTGACTCCCCTCCTCGCCTGCTTCTGTGGGAAATCACGATTGCCCACCGACTGCACGCCTGCCCTCAGGAAGCTGCTGACAGCAGCAAAAGGGGGGCTCTGGGCTGGGGCTGTGGGGACCCAGGAGAGGGAGCAGCCACCTCTGCCTGAGCACTCAGGGAGCAAGCGGCAGCCTGCCTGGGAGGCAGGGTAGGGAGGGGGTGCTGGGCCCCTGAGAGCCTGTGATGTGAAAGAACTGGGTGTGTTTGAACAGCTGAGATCCCAGTGTGTCCAGAGCGTGGACTTCACGGGCCTCACGGCCAGAATGTTTCTACCTCACAGAGCCAGCAAGTCTGTCAGGAACCAGGCCACAGGGAGCCCTGAATGCCTGGCACACTGGTCAGGACAGGCTGGGTATGCTGCATAACAAACATCCCCGAAAGGTGCATACCATCAGACAGGGTGTGTCCCTCCGTGGTGCTGTGTCTGTGACCAGACAGTGGAGGGACCATGCACTGTGTCACTTGGGGACCCAGCAGAGGGACTGTGTACTGTGTTACTTGGGGACCCAGTGGAGGGACTGTGTACCATGTCACTCGGGGACCCAGTGGAGGGACTGTGTACTGTTTTACTTGGGGACCCAGTGAAGGGACCGTGCACCGTGTTGCTCGGGGACCCACCCAGCAGGGGGACCGTGCACCATGTCACTCGGGGACCCAGCAGAGGGACCATGCACCGTGTCACTCGGGGACCCAGCGGAGGGACCGTGCGCCGTGTCACTCGGGGACCCAGCGGAGGGACCGTGCGCCGTGTCACTCGGGGACCCAGCGGAGGGACCGTGCGCCGTGTCACTCGGGGACCCAGCGGAGGGACCGTGCGCCGTGTCACTCGGGGACCCAGCAGATGGGGCGCAGCCTTTGGAGCGCTTACATGTCCCAGAGGGAAAGAGAGGCATGTGGGTTTGTGGAGCTTCTTCCAGAAAGCAGCACGTGTCACTTTCACTCGAATTTCATTGACCAAAGTGGGCCACCTGGGGGACATACACACTCCCTTTGGCAGAGGAGAGAAAGAGGTTTGGTGGGTTCTATACTTCACCCTGAGGCCTGGGGAGGCATTGAGCAGAGGAGGCCGAGGTCTGGTTTGTTTTACTTTGTAAGTTTTTATTGACTTGCGCGCAGAGAAGGGCAGGAATCCTAAGTGAACAGCCTGTGAATTGCTGCAAACTGAATGCGCTCCTGTATAACCAGCATTCAGATCAGGAGAAAGAGCATCACCAGCCCCCAAGTCCCCTGTGCCTCCACCGGGCACTGCCACCCAGGATCCATTCGTCTGCTTTTGAGTTTCGTCCACGTGCTGTCTCACGTGTCCAGCTTCTACGCAGTGTGCTGTTTCTGAGACTCACCGTGCTGCGTGCAGCAGCCATTTGTTATTTTTCATAGCTGTGTGGTATTCCATTGTGTGCACGTGCCACAGTTTGTTTGTCCCTTCTGCCTTTGATGAACATTTGAATAGTTTACAGTCTGAGGATCTCGTGAGTAAACCTGCCATGAACATTCTGGAACACGTGGTTTGGTGCCAGCGTGTAGCATTCCCCTTGGCTGCATGCCTGGAACTGGAATTGCCATGGCCTCATGGCGTTGAAGGCACACTGGACAGAGGAGAGACCAAGGCAGGGACCCAGGCCGGAGTGGGGTGGGGGACAGAGGGCGAGCCAGGCGCTTGGCCCCCTCGGCCTCAGAATCCAGAAGCGACCCCAGTGCAGTCTCCTCTTCCATGGGGCCTGGAGGATGAAACTCTCATATGATCAGTACTCCCCAGAATCCCATGAGGTGAGGCCCAGACACATGGGGCTGTGGGTTCAGCCTCACACAGTAACACCTAGGCCTCACTGTGTGAGTCAGGCAGTGACACAGCATGTTCTAGTATGCAAGCAGGAACAGTTGTCATCATAGGCATCATAATGCACAGAACTTACATCTGCCAGGAGCGTGTGTGAGGAGCGCCCCCAAGGTCACCCAGTCACACCCCTCACCCATCTGGCCCGCGGGCAGACGGAGGCCATCCACTGAGTCCGCAGAGGGGACCCCTGGGGCAGCCGGGCTGGCTGAGCCCCACTCTGCTCCCCGTTCCTGGGCATGCAGGACAAAGGGCCGGGCTCACGGGTGGCGAGACTTGCCATTACCTCTTGGGGTGGTATTTCTTAATAGAGGGGCCAAGAGAGGGTAACTCCTCGCCCAAAATGAAGGCGGGAGAACAGGGGGTTTCAGTCTTCTGCCGTTGGAAGACTAGGAGTGTTTGGGAGCCTTAGCTGGAGCCCACAGGCCTCTTGGCCTGGCCGGCGCCTGGTTCACGAGAAGAGGTGATGGCGCTGCCGCTGGTGGCTGTGAACTTGGTTCTCATTGCCGGGGGCCTGGCTGCCAGGCCTGGGCTGCGATGCTGAACAGGTGACTTGCTCAGTGGGGCTGTCCCACAAGTGACCTTACACAGGCTGCCACCGTGTGCAGCCGACCCGGTCCTGCCAAAACCCCTGGATTCGTCCGAGGTCAGAACGAGGCTCCGCTGAGCTCCTTTGACCGTCTGGTTGGATGCGTGCCCCACCCCCAAGCCCTTAAGGGGTGGTCAGTTTCCATGTTTGTTTTAACAAATATGTGGCACACCGGTTCTTTTGGCTGGCCTCCCCTGGCCCCGTGGCTGGGTGACCCAGGTGCAGGATGGTCCCTGAGACCCCCACTCCTGGAAGTGAGCCATGTGCCGATGGGGGCATCTGGAAGCTGAGGGGGACGCTGGCCAGTCATGAGAAGAAATGCATCTTTGTCACAGACACATGTGGGGCTCTTCATGTAAATTGTCGCGGTCCTAACAGGCAGAAGAAAAATGAAGCTTTGATGCGAGCCGCCTCCTCAGCCGGGTGCGGTGTCACTCAGGCCCGTCTGTGGCCCGCTTTTATTAAGGAGCTGTCAGCTCTTCTCAGGCCAGAGACCCAGGGGACTCTCTGGGCAGGAGGTGGCTCAGCGCTGTCTGTGGAAGGCTCGGCGTCAGCGTGGGGTGTGCGGGGGCCTCAACCCGGTTCCACTTCCAAGGGGCACAGGGGACTGGGGATGGATTCCCCGGGCACAGCGCTAGGCCTAGGGGCCGGGGACGTGGATGAGCCCCGTGGGGTTGCCGGGAGTGACAAGCATGCGGACGGGCCCTCTTTGCCATGGTTCTGATCACCACACTACAGCACAATATGGCAGGGAACTGGGGGTATGGGGGCACGGCTGCCTGCTCTGGGTGGGGTGGGTGCAGGACTTCCAAGGTGTGGAGACAGGACCGTCCAGGGAACGAGCCATGGTCTCTGATGGGCCGGAGAACATTGAGGGCATTGGGATGAGGCCAGAAAGGGTGTCGGGCCAGCTGAGGGGGAGGGGGCAAGAGTCTGGTCTTGTGGATCCTGGGGGCCATGGGGATCTGATGGGCTGTGAGCAGGAGAGGGTGGGGTGGTGCAAGTTTGAGAGAGGCCTGGGGGATGCGGGGAGGCTGGAGTGGGGGTCCGGGCAGGAGGACAGCACTGCCACTGGTCACCAGCACACACTGGGACCCGCCTCCTAACCTGCCAGGGGGACACCAAGACTCCCAGCTCCTGGAGGCCGGCACAGCTCTGCCTGGGGCCCACACCGTCCAGAGCACTCAGACTTCCCCTGAGAGCCAGGCAGGGACGTCCCAGGGATGACCCCAGGCCCCCCAGGTCCTGAGGAGCCTTCTGAACCCTCAACAGTAAAGAGAAGAGAGGCCCAGACCAGCGTGGGCCCAAAACTCGTCTGCCGTGCTCTGGTTCTCCCGGTGTGTGTAAATCCCAGATTGGTATCTATGGCAACTCCCTGTTACCCAGAACTCGGTTCCACAAACTCCCATTTCCCATTCATTCTAAAAACTCAGAGCTGTTGGTCTTTTTAAAAATCTTATCTCACTGGAGAAAATATAGAAAATACCAAAGAGTATAAAGAAGAGAACAGGAGACCCCTCTAACCCCTCTGATGAGAAGACACTCCCGTTAGCATTTTTGTGCTTTTCTACCCAGTTTGTTTAACAAAACTGGGATCATGTTGAACATGTGATTTTGCATCCTGCTTTTTCATTGTGCGTCAGATCATAAGCATTTGCCCAGGGGCAGAAAAGGGTTTTTGGAAACAGGGCTGTTGCGGGCTGGGATGTGGGGGTCCTGCTGTGCTGTGTGATCTTGCAGGAGTTGGTCACCCTCTCTGAGCCTCAGCTCCTGCATCTCTACAGGGAGAAGATGAGGGTGGTTTCTCAGGCTCCATTCAGAGGCAGCATTGGGGGTCTCAGAGTTTTTCCTGCTGCACGGGCCTTTTTGTTCTGCCTCGATCCTGGGGGAGAGCCTGTGATGTTTGCAGCAGGGTGGGCCCGGGGCTGGCCCTCCTGCTGGGCCTGTGGTTCAGTTGGGAGCCAGCCCCTGGAGTCGGGGCAGCCCGGGCTCACTTCGGCCTCTACTCGAGCACTTTCCCACCGCGTGATCCTGGGCACGGGCCATCGCCTCCCTGACCCCCGTCTCACATGCTGTGGAGCTGGGCAGCTGTGATCATTTGTTGACTTAATATGTGCAAAGCACTTGGCGCACAGTCAGAGCCGGGCAGACAGGAGCTCTTGGCACTGTCTGACTGCTGTTGTGTGCCCTCTCAGGTGTGCCCTGTGGATTCGGTCGTGATCCTCCTGCAGCCTTCAGCGCAGTGCTGGGACCTGCGGACCACTGCCAGGGTGTGGCAGCTGGTCTGGGACCTTCTCCCAGCCAGGGGCGGCCTGTGTGGCCCCACAGGGCCGGCGCTCTGTCTGACGCTCTGCCGTCACTGTCTTGAGATGAATGCTTGTTGAGCAGTGCCCCGAGTTTTCGTTTTGCACTGGGCCCCACGTATTGCGAAGCTTGCCCTGCTTTTAACAATAGGATTCCTCACAACCGTCCATAGGATCGCCCGGCGGCACCCCCGTGTCGTCTGTGCTCGCAGGCTATTTGTGACGTAGAGGCGGGGCCGGGCGAGCGCTGCCCCGTGGGGTCAGGTGTGGTGCCCGGGGCGCACGCGGAGGCAGGCGCCAAGCGGTGCTCCAGCCGTCGCACCAGGGCTGCCAGTGCAGTGGGGAACCTGCCAAGGACAGGAAGTTGTCTGGGGGATGCCAGCGGGCGGGCAGGGCAGCATGGGGTCTGCCGAGCTGCGGCTAGACACAGCCAGGGAGACACGGGACGACTCGGGTTAGAATCGACTGAAGCTGAGCGCGTGTGAAGAGGAGGAGCAGGCGGCAGCGCCCGGCATCCAGACGCTGTGGCTGTCTGCTTCCCTCCCTCTGTCCTCCGGGAGGCAGGCCTGGACATCCCCCAGCACCCCTCCATGGGTAGAGAGGAGAGGGCCAGGGTGACAGTGCCAGGGGCTTGGCGGGCAGAGGAGGGCGCAGCAAAGGGCAGCAGCAGGGCCAGAGCAGCATCCACAGGACAGTGGGGACTTTGGGCCACCTGCACGTGCAAGGAACGGGCATCCAGGACGTGGGCGGACGGCCGGCGGGGCCAGGGATCTCTGGCTGACAAAGACAGCTCAGCAGAAAGGGAAAGAGGAAATTAAAGAAAGACAGAGAAGGAACAACTCTTGTGCCTGCGCGAGGCACGCAGGGCTCCCTGGAGGGGCCAGCGTAGAGAAGGAAGCCCGCTGCCTCCTGGCTGGGTCACCCCTGGGAGGGGCTGGGCCCCGGGGTGGGGGTGGGCAGGCGGTGTCTCCAGAGAGAAAAGGGAGTCAAGGAGAGACTCTGCCTGTAAACGTCCCGTGTCGGCCTTTGTGGGGTGACTGTCCTAGGGTGGGCCCTGTCCCCATCCCCTGCCTGCAGCACTGCTGATTGCCCCACGCTACAGGTGGGGAAACTGAGGCCCTGAGAGGCACACTGATTCGTCTCCAGGCACGCAGAAGCCAGCGGCACGCAGTCAGGGGGAGTCAGGGACTCCACAAGCCATAGGAGCCATAGAAGGGGACTGCGGGACCCAGAGGAAAGGGAAGAATTGCTTCTGGCTGAGGAAATCAGGAAAGGCCCTGGGGGGCCCCTGCTCCCTTGGATTTGGACCTGCAGAGATGGGGGGGCACCCCAGGAGGCGTGAACGGGTGTGGTGATGGGACAGCCCCTGTTGGGGACAGCTGAGGCCTGATCTCAGACTGAAGAGTGCAGGGCAGTGGGAGCCAGCTCTGCCCGAGGCGCTGGGGCTGGAGAGGTCTGAGCAGCGCGCTGAGGGTGGGGACTCAGGTAGGGGAAAGTAATGGGGAGCCACTGAAGGTTTTATAGCAAGGGAGCACCCTGAGCAGGGCTGGGAAACCCAGCTTGGAAGTGGTCGTAGAATTCCCCCGGGCGGTAACGTGGCCAGACTCTGTGGCTGTGAGGACAGCAAGGAGGGGTCTGATGAGGGAACCTTGGGTGGGGGGACCTGAGGACTTGGGGGCCTCCTCAGAGACAGGCCACAGGAGGACTGTGGCAGAGGGCAAGTTCTGTGGAGTGGAGGCGGACAGGACGCCGTGGATGTTCTGGGTCTGGGGCTCTGGAGCTGTAGAGAGGGGTTGGGATGAGGGAAGATGGGGTGGCTTTGCTCTCAGGAGGTAGCTGGGGCTCTGGGAGGAGAAAAAGTCACCCAGAAGAGAGGCCAAAGGATGGGACTGGGGAGGCAGGCATGGCCCAAGGCCAGAGGGCTTTGCTAGGCCCGCCAGGACCCAGGTGTGGACGGGTGTCTCCCCTGGGGACAGGCAGGACGAGACCTGTGATGGGGGTGATGGGAGGCCGAGGGAGTTGGTGTCAGGAGGGCCTGGGGACCAGAAGTCCTCGCCCACAGGGCCGTCCTGAGCGAGGCCTCCAGCCGAGGTCTTGTCCACCTGCTGGGGGAGGACAGCCGGTCTCTCAAAGGGCGGGAGGGCTGCCAGGCCTCAAGGACGAAGGCAGGCGGGGGCAGGGGAAGGAGCTTGTGGCTGGGAGCTTAATGGCCCCGAAAAAAAACATAAAACTGGAGAATTATGGGGAGACATAAACAGAGCTGTCAGGCATTAGCTGCAGGAAGATGGCTCAGCCCGGGAAGAGAGCCGGCGGCTGCGCCGGGATCCTTGTGTGTGCATAAAAAAGACAGAAGTTATAAAAGGAGGGAGATTAAGAAGATGCTGCCTCCACGCTTGGGCTCCCTGGCCGATTCTTTTCTCATGCCCCAGCTGAGGCCCCAGCCACACGCTGACCCTGGGGCTGGGCCTGCATGGCCTGGCTGGGGCAGGGGCAGAGGCAGGGCCTGCCAGCAATGCAGGGGTCAGTGTGTGTTGGGGGGTGGGGGGAGGGGGTCACTCAGGGCCCAGGCTGGCGGAGGGGCCGGGGAGCCAGGCCCAAGGACGGAGGCAGCGCCAGCCCTGACAATTTATGGGAGCTCACACACCCTGCCATCTTCATTTTCACTGTTGCTGCTGATGTCATTAGCCAAGCACTAATGGGCTTAAATTTCACCTTAAACCATCCCCACTGTCTTCAGCAGATGACAAACACCCTGCTCTCTCTGGCTCTGCAAAGCTGCTGGGCTGGTTCGACAGGCAGGCACCCCTCCCTCCTCACACGCCCTTCTGGCCCCCAATGAGAGGCTCCTGGGGACCCAGGGCCTGGGGACTTACAGGTCAGGGGGATTCCCAGGGGTCTCTGGGAGCCCCGAGGGGGGCAGGGGTCCGGAAAGGGTGCTTCTGGCAGAGCTTTGGAGGCCCTGGGATGACACAGCATGGGGAGGCAGAGCCCAGGGTACAGTGCCCCCTCCTTCTGCCCCTCTGAGTTCCCCGGCCCAGGTGTCATGAAGGGCAGCTGCAGAAGGGACCTGTGGGACCCCAGGAATTACCTGCCATGTTCTTAAAAGCCTTAGGAAAATCCTATTTTGCTCAGGCTAACAAAAATAGCAGTGGCTTTGCTGGAGGCTGGAATTCCATGCATCCATCCATGCATCCATCCATCCATGCATCCATGCATCCATGCATCCATCCACTCATTCATTCGACAAACACGTGGCCCGGGAGCCCCTACTTTGCTCACATCCATCAAAGGCCCTGAGGAGCTGTTCTCTTGAGCTTGAGCCCTGTGAGAGAAAACAAGTGGGTGATCTCTAAAGACGGTTTGTTTGAGAGACAGAAATCTTTCCAGTGGTGGCTCTGAGGGCGGGAGGGGAAGTGACAGAGGAGGGCAGGCGGGAGGGGCGAGGGGACCTGTTGGCCCACCCAGTCAGTGAGGGATGTGTTGGCCTGAAAAGGAGGAGACGGGAATAAAGACGGAGCCACGGCAGAAGAAACGCAGGGTCGGGCTGCTGGGGGCTTCCCCACTGATGTTTGCACGGGTCCATGGTCACCGCCCTCCGCCTTTGTCTCCCAGCGAAGGGCAGGTGCCCGAGGAGCTGCTGGGACTCATCTGCCATCAAAGCTGGCCTATAGGGGCTGGTGCGCAGAGCCACCCCTTTCCCATGGGAATCTTGTTCCCTTCCACGTCCCCAGCCCTAGGCTCTCATCACTGTGCTGGGAGCTGTGTCCCCCCCACACCCAGACAGCAGTGCCGGTCAGGCCTCGATCAGAGGGAGGCCACCGCCCCACAGGCCTCAGATGTCACACTGTCCCCACAGTGAGACAGGGAGAGAGGAGGCTGGAGACGTGGACTAGGGGGAGTAGGCTCTGAGCCACTGTGCTGCGTGGCCCCCTTGCCAGGCCTCACGCGTGGGATCTGCCATCTAAGGGCATTGACCCTGCCCGAGAGTTGTGAGCCAGGTTCACGGTGGTGGATACATCCTGGAAGCCTGGGTAAGGCTGCTCTGAAGGGCGCAGGGAGAGGCAGCACCTCTGACCCCAGGAGGGCGGTATTGCCTAATGGTTGGGAGCATGGCTCTGGAACTCCGAGGGTCGTCTCCCCTTCTCTCCCACCAGTATTTGGAATTGGCTGTTGAGTCCTGCCGATGCTCTGTTCCTGACATTTCTAGAACCTCAGCCCTCCTTTTCACCCCTCTGCCAGCACTTTATCTGGCTCCGCTTACTGCTCTCTCAGAAGCTGTCCCAGCCTCCTCGTCACTGGCCTCCTAGCCTCCACTCTTGCCCTCTTCACCAATCCATTCTCCATTGCTGCAGCACTGGGAACTTTATAACACATGTGTCTGACAGTGTCACTCACTCCCTTGCTTACCCTCTGTGGCTCCCCATTGCCCTCAGCACAAAGTCCGTGATCGTCACAGTGGCCTCCTACCATGTGGACCCTGCCCATTTCTCATCTCTTGCCCCTCATGTTCAACTTGCAAGCCATGGCCACCTTTTCCTTACCCTCACTCTCACTGTCTCCTGCCTTCCGGGGCCTTTCCTCATTCCCTCACTAATTCCTGCACATCTCTCAGCTGTCAGGTGAGGGCTTTCCTCTGGGAAGTCCCCTGTGATCCCCTGTTCCCACTCAGGCATGATCTGGGGCCCGTCCCTGTGCTTCGGCCCTTATCTGCCTTCTCCAAGAAGTCCATGACTGTCTCTGGCTGCTCAGTCTCTAGCACTTTCGTGGCACACAGTAGGTACTTAGTAACTACTTCTCAGAGGGAGTTAGGGATGGATGGGTGGATGGGCAGGTGGATGCGTGGATGGATGGGTGTGAGGATGGATGGGTAGATGGATGATGGATGGGTGGGTGGATGGGTAGATAGATGGATGGGTGGATGGATGGATGGAAGGGTGGGGTAGATGGATGGATAGATGGATGGATGGGTGGCTGGGGTATGTGTGAGGGTGGATAAAGGGGCCATGTGGTCTGTGAAGGGAGCCCATAGGCACCAGGAAGTGGGATTCTGAGCCTTGGGCCGGTCCCTGCTCCTCAGTTGGCCTCAATTTCCCTGTCTGTAAAATGGTCCACCCAGCTCCTGTGGCTAGTGAGGAGAGTCAGGGTGAGCTGGAGTGAAGGCGGAGGCCTGGAGGAAGCAGTTCATGTGCTCCAAGGATAGTGCGTGGGACAGAGTCCTTGCATTTCCCAGAATTCTCCGGGGAACTCTGACGCCCACCGTTCTTGCTTTTGCCCAGGATCCTTGCCCTCAGGAGGAGACTTGGAGCCAGATGGGCTGAGTTCAGATGTTGCTGCTCACCAAGAAACTCCATTTGCCTCCAGGCCTTAATTTTGCTCTCTGTAAAATGCGGATGCTCCTGTATGCCTTGCCCAGTTCCTCTGGGTAGATTAAAATGATGTGACAAGGAAGATGGCACTTCTCTGGATGCCCAGCACACGAGGGGCACCCAGGAAATAGGGGACTTGAAATTCCAATGCCTGAGAGAGTGCCTTCTGCCCCAGCACCTGCCACAAGGGTCATACCTAACCATAACAGTGCTCCGTCCTGGGCCTTTCTACTCTGGCCAAAGCCGCCTCCAGCAACTGAGCTTGAAGCTGGCAAATCCTAGGCCTCACAGCCATAATTATAACAATAATATCAGGCCTCACATTATCTACTTGGTATAATGCCTGTGGCCCCTTACAGGCTGTGTGACTTTGGACAAGTGGCCTAACCTCTCTGTGCCTCTATTGCCTCATCTATAAGATGAGTTAAAATATGTAGCCTGCTTCTTAGAACAGGGCCCTGCACATGTGAGCACTGTGTGAGAATTAGCTGTGAGGGCAATGATGACAAAGCGCTTTTATGTCCATTTTCTCGTTGATTCTGTGCTCAACCCCATGGGGAGGATACTTATCATGATCCCCATCTTAAGGGTGAGGAAACGGAGGCCCAGAGCAGTTGGGTGACTCACCTGAGGTCACAGAGCGAGTCAGCAGCAAGGCCTCAGGTACTTGATGTTCTTTCCAAAGACTCATGAGGCTCTGGTCTGGAAAAAGTCAGCCCTGGAGCAGGGAGAAACACAGGGGCCTTTCTGAGCCCTCTTTCCCTGGGCCTGGGGCTGCAGGGCCCTCCAGCCAGCCGGCCAAGTCTGTTCCATCTGACGTGCCAGCTAGGGAACACAGACGGCTGGGCCCTGCTCTGGCTGCTGCCCGCCGGGCCTCTGTGCCAGGACAGCATGTCCACCCACCCAAGCAGGCACCAGCTGCTCTGGAGGACAGACCCAGGCTCCTGTCACTCCAAGGAGTTCCTGCCTTCCTGGCCCCCCCTCCACAGCCAGCTAGGACCAGTCAGGGATTTTCCTGAACTTTCCCTCTGTTATAAAAAATTATATAAATATTTACCTTTTAGAAATAACAGCTCACTTATTAGGCCCTCCTCTGCCAGGCATTGCTCGGAGAACTCTGTCTGTCATCTCATTTAATCTTCATACCACCCTCTGAGGGACAGGCTCTCACTCCTGTCTCACAGATGAGGAAACTGAGGCACGGGCGCTGCAGTCGCCTGCCCAGGCCCCACAGCTCAGGAGTGTCCTAGCGGGATATGGCCCCAGACATTCCTGGACCGCTGCCTGTCAGCCATATCCTCACGGCCCAGAGTCTTGGGCCCACGGGAGCCTGGAATGTTAAGTCTTGTAACATGTGAGGCCTTCGTTCTGATGATCAGAGGAAAGCATATGGCAGAAATAGAGAGTAAGGTGACACATAAGACCAGGGGTGGTCCCTGCAAGCACTAGGCCTGCGGCTTCTCAGTGGTCCTGGTGGCACTGGCTGCCTACACAGCTGGGGCTCCAGCCAGGCCTGGCTCATGTGTCCTGCATGGCTGTGCCCCGGAAGTGAGGATACGGACCGCTTGGGATTCAGGTCTGGTTCCCCCTCCCCACTTGGGGCCTCAGTTTCCTCATAAACTGGGGAAAATGGGGGAATGATCCCTGTCCTGCTCATTGCCCACAGCAGGACACAGGGGGCTGACTCCTTTGGCAGCCAGGCCTTGTCCCATCCCGCTGATGAGAAAACTGAGGTCAACCCCTGGCCTGCAGTCAAACGGCTGGCACGTGGCCGCCTCAGACCAGCTCCCTCTTCAGTCATCTCGCAGGGCCCGAAGGTGGGTGTCTGTCCCTGCAGTACGGGTTAGAATCTTTAGTAGGTGTCACGTGCTCCAGGTAAAGGGAAAAGCAATCAGACACGCCCTCCTCTCTTGTACAGCGGGGCCTCTCCACACACTCTCCACACAGTGCTCCCTCTGCCAACGTGAAGACAGGCCCCGTTCCCCGACGAAGCCCCTCCTCACTCTCTCTGTGCTCCCCTATATGGAATCCCCCCGCGTATGTCCCTCACCCCCTCGGATGGACATTTCGGGGGTCTCCAGTCTCTTGTTGCTGCAGACGCTGCACTTTAGGCCTGTGCAGACAACCCTGGGCCTGCTGGGAGCAGGACTGCTGGTCAGAGGCACACGCAGTTTTATTTGGGTCCATATTGCCAAAAGGCTCTCCAAAGAGACTGTACGGCATACCCCACGTCCCCGACTAGACATGGGCATCTCTTTCCCGGGCCCTCACCAGTCAGGCGGATGCATGCACCATGTCCACACCTGCTCCGTGCCAAGGAAGTCAGACGGGTTGTTTCCGGGAGGAAATCCTCAAATGCCGGCACGTCTGGCGGCCAGGCCAAGAAGAACCAGAGGCCAGCCCCTGCAGGCCCTGCGGCCCCTACCAACGGTGCCACCTCGGGCAGCGGGCCTCCATGTCCTCCTCTGAAAAACAAGGGCGATAATGTCCCCACCCCATGGGGCTTGCTGAGGAGGAAGTGTGCAGGTGCACAGTGCTCACGCGGACTGCGCCCAGCACACACGGCAGCGAGCAAGCAAGAACTGGCTGCTCGTCACCGTTAGTCTGGGTGAGCCACGGATCCCAGGATGCAGCCCCGGGGGGGCGCCTGGCCCCTGGGGTTGACGCTTGGGTCTCAGGTCTGTGGTACCTCGGGAAGGGCTCAAGGAAGGGAAGAAGGTGCAGGGAGCCACCCCGGGTGAGGGTGGGATCAGTTTATCCCAGCTGTCCCGATGGGAACACTGAGGCCCAGGAGGCTTGCATCTGAAGTGACTTCGAGCTTAGCAGTGTGAAACTGCCTTTTACCTGTGTGTTGCTGCCAGGGAGCAGTCCAGGGGGTTGCCCAGGCCACTACAGGGACCCAGCTGAGACACAGGGCTCAGGCACGCAGGGCCGGAGCCTGCTCCTGGGTCGTGGAGGGCCCTCCTCGGACAGGACAGGACAGGACCTCCAGCCCCTCGCAGAGCCTGGCCTCCACGACTCAGTGGGACCTGGAGTCCCCAAGGGTTGCGATCTTGCTGCCCAGTGTGGTCCACAGCTGGCAGTGTGGCCTCGCCTGGGAGCCTGTTAGATTGCAGAATCCCAGGCAAACCCCTGGGGTATGAACGTGCACCTTACAAAAAAGTGCACGGCAGTGTGTGAGAAACGCTGCGCCGCCAGCAGGAAGATAACCCACCTGCTGTGGGGGACAGGACACGTCTGTGTCCTGACCTTAATCCTCAGTCCCAGCAGCCCTCCCCAGCTTCGGGGCGTTGTCCCTCATAAGCCTTTCTTGAAGACCTGCTCTGTCGCAGACATACGCAGCTCCCCGGGACACACAGACACTACAAGACTTGGCCCTTGCCCCGTGGACAGTGCCGAGGCGCTGGAAGTTGCCACTCTTCATTGAACCTCTACCAGGTGCCAAGCACCGTTATCTCATTCAGTCTCATGATAACCCTGTAAGTGTGCCATTAATCAGAGCAAGTTTCAGCTAAGGAACGTGAAACTCAGAGAGGTTAAGTGAATTGCCCAAGGCCACCCAGCAAATAGCGTGCAAAGCTGGGATTTGAACCCAGAGCTGTGTGGCATGGGGCCTCAGGCATTTATTGTCAGGGTTGGGGTGGGGACAGATGATGCCCCCCACACCCCAAAGCTACACAGCCAGCTGCCTGTGACTCCTCACAGTTGGCCGGCCTGGCCGTTGTGAATGACATCTCTCTAGAGCCCCCCCTCGGGAGCAGAAGATGCTTGCCACTCTCCAGGCTGTCCCCCCACCGGCAGGCAGAACCAGCCAGGAGGGACTCTGCTGCAACTTTCCAGAACAAGGCGGCTCTGGGGTCGAGCGCCAAGTTAGCTGTGTACAGCTGGAAGAGACACTCTCCCCCAGACGCTGAGTGACCCAGGCCAGAGGGGCGGGAGTTCTGGAAGGGTCTGCTGCACATGGAGGGGAGGCCCCAGGGGCTGGGCCTGAGCCTGGTAGGAAGGAACACGCCTTTAGCCGTGGGCACAGAAAACCAGCGCACAGAATATGGGCAGAAGGCATTCTGTTCACCTGGGAGAGAGCGTGCTGCTCAGAAGGGCCGGATGCTGGACTCAGACAGCTGCCCTCGCCTCGTTTTTACCCTTAAGCACCTCCACATTTCATGGTCCTGCGGAAGAGAGGAAATCAGCCAGGATGGGGCGGCAGCCGAAAACCAAAGGCAAATATTTTCCATCCTGAGGAAAGCGGTCCCAGTCCGCCTCCAGACCAGCCTCTGGAGCCGTGGCTGGTGGTTGGCTCTCCTCGGAGGTCAGTGCTTTTGGTCACCAGACCGTGTGTCTGGGGGGCTGGCCAGGACCCACCCCCACCCAGGGAGAGCTGGGGGCTTGGGCCACCCAGCCAAGCCATGCCTGGAGATGAAAGTTCCGTTCCCAGCAGTGGGGGCTTTGGGGGAGGCCAGGAGGACAAGGTGGTCCCAGCTGTTCATCTGACAGAGGTCCCCCGCCCAGAACCAGTCTTGAGATGGAGATCCCTTTAATATCAAAATAGGAGCTGTCTTGTTAGTCTGTTGTTGGTGGGAGGGGGCTATAACCACCCAAAGCAGCTAGGCCCTAAATGAGTTTGTAATTCATTCATCACAACAATAGCTACACGCTTTTGGGGAGCAGCGCTGCATGGCTGGGTGGGATTTATATTTGGGCTACAGCTGAATAAACGAGGCCCATGTGGACGCCAGGCCTCACTACAGTAACTGCAGCCCCAGGAGCCACCCCACTCGGAACTCTCCCCAGAGGGCCTGGCTCCCCCGTGGCTGGTCTGCAGGAGGGGGCGCTGGCGGTGGCGGGCAGTGTGACTTTTCTTCAGCTCCCTACCACACCACCTCCGGCCCTTTTTTTCTCTCAAGAAAACCAGGTTTTGAAATTTCCAAAGGCATAAACTAGGACCTCATTGTCATCCATCTGTATCTTGAGCCCCAGGGCACCTCCCTCACACCAAGCTGCAGAGAAGCAGAGCACACAAGCTTGGGGCCCTCCCCACAGGTCCAGGGCAGGGGCACAGGGAGGGCCCCCAGAACAGCCCCTTCCCGCTCCAGCTCACTTTCCAGGTCTGTGAAATGAGAGGTGATGTCACCTCCTAGAGGGCAGTTGGAGGCTTAGAAGTCACGTCTCTCAAAGCCCCTTTGCCCTAGGAGGGCTGTCTGCTCTCACACCTGCTCCTTCAGTCTGAGGGTTACTGGGAACTTGCTAGGTCTGAGGGAGGCCCCAGGCCCCGTGTCCAGGCTGGCTGGGGGGAGAAGCCCCTTGAGAACCCGCACTCTGCCCTGCCAGGCCCTTATGTGCTGGGGGGCCCTCTCTCTCTTCCAGGGTAGGCAGGGCACCCCAGCTCCAGCAGCCGTCCCGAGGGTGTCATCAGACAAGTCCCGTGGCGGCTGCCGTCCTCACATCTGTATTCCACGTGCATCATCCCCCCCACCCCCAGCCTGCTGCGCTTCTTACCTCTCTCTGGTAATCCAGGCCAGAGGCTGCTCCCTTGGGGTGGGGGCCCGGCCCCCCCCCCAGTTAAGCTGGGGAGAGAAATCTGTTCAGGTTCCCAAATAGGCTCTGTTCTCTCCTGCCACTAAGCCAGGCAGCTGCTTGCGGCTGGAATGCCCTTTTCCTTTCTCCTCTGCCCACCACGTCCTCCAGTTTTCCCTTCTGTTTTGCAGGATTCTCTCTTACCCCCACCTCATGCAGGAGGGAGGCGCTCAGGGCCCTGTGCCTGTGGGTCTCCAGGATTGGGCACTGAGCAGAGTCTGGAAAATGTCAAGTGACTGACCCAGTCAAAGCCTCCAGGGGGTTTCTGGGCTCAGCCAGCTCCTCTGCCGCCCCCCTCCTTTGGGGAGAAGGACAGGCTGGGGTTTGGGTGGGTGGCCTTTCGGAGAATAGGGTAATGGGAGTGAACACGAACTTCTTGCTGCCTCATTCGCCTGAGGAAGGGGGTTGGGGGTCGGAGCTGCTGGGCCTGATGGGGAAGGGGCTGGGAGGGAGGGGCGGGGGTGAGCCCGAGGAGGGGGAGGGAGCTGAGGAAAGAGCCTCCCCCACCCCCCTCTGCGCGCCCCTGGCACGGCCTGGGCACGGGTGGGGTCTGCCTTGAAGTTGTTGGTGTGCGAACCCGCTGCTGTTTAAATGGCGTGTTTGTTTGGAGTGGCTCAGGGAGGAGGCTGGAGATGGGGGAGGCAGCGCCCCTCTTGGCGCCGCCGCCGCTGCCGGAGGGTCCGTGTGTTCAAAGCTCCAGCTTGGTTATGACTGAAGAAAGGTGGGCACTGAAGAGAGCCGGCCGAAAACCAAAGAGGGGCTCGGCGCCCCGGGCCGGCCGCCCCCTGCTTGCGGAGGGAGAGCCGGAGCCGCCTCTCGCAGCCACTCTGCGCGCGGGGAGGGAGGCGAGGGGACGAGAGCGCCGGCTCCCCGCCCCCACCCCAGCCGGTTCCAATATTTCGCAGAAAGGCACGCGGCTCCTAATCGGTCCTTTCCAGGCTGAGATTTAGCTGCGCGATGCCCGCGCGGGGGCGGGGGCCGCGGGCCGGGGGAGGCGCTGAGTCCGGAGCCGCCAAGCGAGGTGAGGAGCCCGCGTCCTCGGCTGGTGGAGCGGGCGGGCGGGCGCGCAAACCCGAGAGGCAGATATAGAAAGGGGGGCAGGTTAAAAATAACCCTCTCCGGCTGGGAAGCTCGCGCGCACTCTCGCCTCGTTCGGTGCCAGAGGACTCCAGGGGAGGTGGCGTTGGGGAGGGCAGAGCGGGATTCCCCCTCCTCCGCGGGGCGGGGTGCCCGCCTGCGCGCCGCGGCTGCACGTGTGTGGGGCCGCGCGCCCGAGCCCCCTGCACCCGGCCAGGGGGCGCCCCCTCCCCAGGACCGGACGCAGCTGGCAGCGGCCCCCGCCCGCAGCCTTGCGCGGCTGGAGGGTAGTGCTCCATTATTCATTATTTACGAGCGTTAATAGGTTTGAGGCACGGGGGGGGGACAAGGGCGCTGTGGAGACCTAGGCATTAGGGGAAGGGGTGGGGGCGAAGGGGGGCGGGGCTGCGGCGCGGGCCGCGAGAAAGAGGTCTCCACCTCGGCCCGGGCGTTCGGGGCGCACCTCCGTCCGGTCCCTTATCACCGCCCGCTGCTGGGGCTGCGCACGGCTCCAGGTGGGAGGTGCGGGCCTTTGATGTTGCCTCTGGGCCTCTGTCCTCCGCGTCCTCGCCCTTCAGGAGGCGCGAGGAGAGGGCTGCGGGCCGTACGCCCCGCCCTGCGCGGCCCCCGCGGCCATCGCCGCGTCCCCGACGCGGCCCGGGCCTCATTTATCATCATCTTTGGTCAAGTGGAGTGTGCAAGGAACAGCTGCTTCACTCGGCTGACTTCCGAGGGCGGCTGCAGCGGGAATCAGGGAGATGAATGATGGGGGCTGGGGGGGCACAGACCCCCGGGGTCCCAGCGCAGGCAGGAGGGAGGCGCGGAGCGTCCAGCGCCGCCTCCGCCTCGTGGCGAGTGCAGCGCTCCTTCCTCTCTCTCCCAGCGCCTCCAATTACCGTGGATTGCGGACGGGGGCGCCCCAGGAGGGGGCTGGGCGCGGAGAGGCGCCCCTCGCCGGCGGAGGACCGGCGGGCGCACTGCTGGCTGAGCCCGAGGTCGCCGTGACCTTGCTGGGGTCAGCGGGTTGGGCCGCGGAGGAGGCGGCGCGGCGTCTTTGGTGGCGCTTGCCGGATTGGCGCAGAGGCCGGGAAACAGGGCGGGGGTGTGGGGGGCACAAATAGAAGGTGAAATTTTACCTGCCCCTGAGGGAGTCCTGCGGATTTTCTCCCGGCAGCAGCAGGCGCTCTGCCTTTGTCTTACACGGCTGAAACATCTGTTGCAGAGGGGCGGTGAGGCCGCAAACAACCCCCACACACCCTGCGCGGCTCCCCAGACCCCAGCTTGGCACTAGCCAGGCTCCCGGACTCCGGCGCCGCGTTAACCCTGCTCGCGCTGGGCGCGCGCCCGGCAGCCTCCTGCCGCAGTACGCGCCTCGGTGCGGGGCTCCCTGTCCCCGGCCCCAGAATGGGTCTCCTCGGGGCGCCGACTGGGCCACCCCCACTTTCAAAAGGTGCCGCGCTATCGATTGGAGGCGGGGGGCAGTTGCGGGAAGGGTTAATGGCCTGGTCGCAGACCCTAATTGTCAGACCTGGGCCCGCTTCGTTTCAATTACCCTAAGTAGAGACTGAATGCGCAATTAACGAAGTCAGCTTGCCAACTGGAAAGCCGTCCCCGCTTTCACGTTCAGCAGAATACTCCACCAGCTGACTTGGACCAAGCAATTTCCTCCTCTCTGTTCCTTTCTCTCTCTCTCTCTTCCAATCCCCCTCCCTCTTTTTCTCTCTCCTTAATAATAAAATTATACCAAGCAGTTTGCGGTGTGGCAGGCGGCCAGAAAAGCGTTTCTTTAAACGCCGCCGTCTCACAATTAGGCAGCAAGAGGATTTGACACGCCGTGGCGTCCTGACAGGCGGCTTCCTCCCCTGGGGGCTTGGGGGGAGGAAGGGGGCGCCAATTCCCCTGTTCCCCCAGGTGGAACAGGGCTGGCGGGGGCTGGCGTGCTGTGCCTCCCCAGCTGTCAGGATGTTGCAGAGAGAGGGTGTCAAGGCGGGGAAGCTAGGCGTGGTTCCCACCCAGGCTGGGGAAGGCAGAACATTCCGTGACTCCTCCAGGAAGCTGGGGTGTCCAGGAGGAGGACCTTGCCCCCTCTCTTTGGCCTCCAGCTCTGAGTTCGTTTTCTGGTTGACAGGCGGGCACTGTGGGTCACGGGTCTGTAGAGGGATCTCAGCCCTGCTGGGCCTCTTGGATAAGTCACTGTCTCTCTCTGGGCTTCCATTAATCCCTCTGCAAACTGAGAGAGAGGTTTGGCCTAGAATATGCTCTGCAGAGAGTGGCTTCTGGTGGCTCACTGCTCCCAGCAGTGGGCCTTGCTGGGGGGAGAGAGAGGGATGGGGTAGCACCATGTCAGAAACCAGTCAGAGACCCCACTCCAGCTTGGGCCCTACACCGTGGGCCCCAAAGGCACCCAGGAGGGTGGCTCCCCAGGCAGCAGTGATGCAGGCAGCTCACAAATGGGGGTGACTCTGCAGGTTTGCCAGGGATTGGCACCAGGAGGACACAGGGCATCTGACCATCGGCTGCAGCAGCCCGGGCGCCTGAGGTGGCGGTGGGGAGAGAGAACTGCAGTGGCCCCGCTTGCCCTATCCTGCCTCCCAGCCTCACTGAGGCCACACCTCCTGTCTGGTGGACCCTCTCCCTCCTCCCGTGGCTAAGTCCTCCTCCTTCCACCTCCCCTGACCACCTCCTCTCCCCAAACCTGCAGCCTCCTGGGAGTCACACCCTGGCGGTTTTTGTGTGTCTGTCTGTCTCAGGAGGGCAGGGGCCATCCTGCTTTTTCCTCCGTGTTCTCAGCACCCAGCTTGTTCCCCGGTTCAGACTGTAAGCTGAACAGAAGTGGTCCTGACGAGTGGGCTCAGGCACAGGAGAGGCTGTGACTCGGGGCTGTGGAGGCCAGAGCATAAGCTTCGTCTTTCCTTCCTGATTGGCTATTGCATGTGTCCTGGCCTCTGGGGCTGTCATCATCAACCCTCTCTCTGGGTGGCATCCCTTAGGGCTGTGGTAAGGGTGTAGTAATGCACCAAACCCAGAGCTGACCTCTCACTCATCTCGTCTGTCAGTCCATCTAGCGAGTATTTGATAGGCACCTGCTCCGGTCAATTTTGGGGCTTAGAGCTTAGGACCAAACAGTTGAAGGCCTTACTGTCATCAGGCTACGTTCTAGTGAAGGAGACACACGTGAAACAGCTCATTATACCTTTAACTATGTCGTTACCGCTGTGAAGAATGCCACCAAGGAGCCCTGAAGGGACCCAGCAAAGTGGGGGGCAGCAGGGCCTCATCAGTTGCCTGGGTGGAATGCTAGGAGGTTATCACCACATCTCTGGGCCCCAGGCCTCCCCGCTCTCTGCACCTCCTTCCCAGGCTGCAGAGCCCCTCCCTCCCTCTCTCGGAGCCACAGCTGCACAGGCCAGCCCTGCCTCCTCCGAGCCCTCCGTGCTCACCCTTCTGCCCCAGTGCCCGGCTGAACTGGTTCGTGCTGGTCTCAGGGCTTCTCCCGGGGGTCAGGGAGCTCTAGGTGCTCCTCTGCTCTCATTCCGTCTCACTGAGCGCCCATCGGTGCCCCAGCTCCCCACCTGCTGAGGTTCTGCCTTTGCCCCTGCAAGGCTCTGCATGCATCAGCTACGCCAGCCTTTGACCCTGGGAGCCTGTGACCGAGAGCAGCGCGTGGACGGTGTTCTGGATCTCTGGAGTGTTGAGCTTTCTACTTGGTTGGTAACATTTTTGAAAATGAGAGATTTCCCTTTATATAAAATCCTGAATTCTGGCTTTTTAAAGGAAAAAAAACTCAAAAGCTCTGGCAGCCTGGGCCCTCATTCCCAGCAGGCAGCAGGCCACTGGGCTGAGCGGGGCTCCCCGTCACTGTATCTGGGACCAGGTCCCCAGGTTGCTCCATCCCCACCTGCCCACTTCACTCAGGTGCGTGTCCTGCTGGGCCTGAGGGAGATTGTACTTTGTCGAATGAATGAGGAGGAGCTGTGGACACAAGCCCCCCATGCCCACCCAGATGTGCCCACACCTCCACCTGACTGCTGTTTCTGGATACTTGCGTACTTTTCATACTTTACTGGGACGTTTTACACATCATTCATTGCATGAATATTTCTTGTTCCGGGAAATGGGGCTATAGCTGTGAACACAACAGGGAAAAATCCCTGCTCTCATGGAACTTTTCCTTCTAAAGAGGAGAGACCACCAATAAAGCCAGCCAGCTAGCATAGGGCTTATGACAAGGGGGTGGGCGCTTTGGAGAAGAAGTAGAGGAGAGGAGTGCAAGGGATGCCAGTTCAAACACAGTGGTCAGGGAAGCTGCCTGAGAAGGTGACTTGAGCAAAAAGACTGTGAGCGCAGCCCTGCAGGTATCTGAGAATGGTATTCCATGCAGAGGAAACAGCCAGTGCAAAGGCCCTGAGGCTCAGGGAGGTGAAAATGCACGCCCAAGGCCACAGAGTCAGCAGCCAGACAAACCACCAGCTTGGTGCTTTGGTGCTTCCACTTCCCCAGGGAAGTCATGGTCCCTCTGGTCACGTGGGGTGGCGAGGACAAGGCTGGGGTGAGAGGTTGGGCTCTTTCATTTCGTTCTTTGCCTCCCCTCAAAGCCAGCAGACACACAGATCCTATCTCAGCCATATTGCGCAGTCATCAGCAAGGCCAAGACTTCTAAGGGCTTGTGGGGGGAGAATGGAACTCACTGAAAGCCCTCCGTTCATCCCTCAGATTCCCATGCCAGCCTCTGGGCCAACCCCTTGATCTTGCTTGCCCGGGGCCCTGAATGTGGGCCCAGACCCCAGCCCTCTTAGCTGTCTGCATCCCAGCTGTCAGTCCCTCCCGTTTCTTTTCCTCGTTTTGATGGAGATGGGGAGAGGTGGTGACGCTTCTTGTTGAGAGGTGAATACAATGACCCCAAAACAGTTGTTGTCCACGAGAGACTGATGAGTGTGGGGCTGATCACAGTGAGCTGTCCCGTGGCCTCCCCCAGGAGGGCTCGTCAGGGCCCATGGCACAGCCGCGGCGGGTCCCTTCTCGCGGCCCCACCCCTCACAGGGGCAGGGGGCTGGCTGGCCATCTGCCCCTCCTCCTGGACGGTGGGCCCCTCCAGCCCAGGGCTCGGGGCCTGTTGACCACGGGGCCGTGAAGAGCAGCGCGCAGTTTTAGAGGTCAGAGACCTAAGTTGAGATCTCAGCTGTGCTGTGGGTACTCTGCCCCTCCCGGAAATGGGGTGGGGGCGTCCTAACCAGGCAGGGTGCTTCAGGGGACTAGCACAGCACCAACCTCCCACCCCGCACCCACTCCCACCCCGGTGAGCAGCACTGGGTGGCTTGGACCCTGAAGGGAGGCCCTCATTCCGGGGGCTTTGTGGGTCTCGGCTGCCTCTGCAGCTGGGTCCTTGGAGGAAACAGCGTTGGTGGGCTTCAGGGGAAGGCTTTCCAAACATCTGGAGAGTCCAGAAGCCTCTGCTCCCCGTGCAAACATTCTTCAAAGAGCCCTCAGACCCCAGTCTCACCTGAGGTCCCCCGCCTCAGCGAAGGAGCCTGGCTGGGGGCCCGACAGCTGGAGAGGGTCGTCCTGCTGCTAGCCCTGCTCACCCCACCGCTTGTGTCTCCATATTCAGGACCCCAGCCCCCAGGCCCGCCCAGCCAGGCCCTACTGACGGGGTGTGCTGACCCCCATGGGGTTCTCCCATGAGCATGTGTGGGTGCCCGTGAATGAGGAGGGGTGCATACCAGGTGTGTTACTCCCACAGGGTCACAGGGTCATGCTTGGGAGTGCGGGCTGCCTTGTTCTCTGGGATTTCTTATGACTCAGGTTGGTCCCCCCAGCCCCAAGCGGCCCCTCCCAGCTGGCTCAGGTCCCTGCTTCTCCACTAGCCCCTGGCCCTGGGACCCTAACCTGGCCCTGAGTCCCCCAGGCACCCAGCTGTTTGTCCTGCGGACTCCTGGGAAGCTCAGCCCTTCCCCCGTTCAAGCCAGGCCCTTGGGACTCAGAATGGACCCCGTGAAACAGCAGTCAGTGTGGCTAATGCCGGTTTACATTTCAGTCACGTCTCATCCTTAGTGTCCTTCCCCCCCGACAGATGAGGAGAACGGAGGTGGTGCTGCCTTCTCCACTCATCCTGGACACCACCGCCCCCCCACCTCCTGACCCAAGTGACTTTCCCCTTCTTCCTGGTTCCCAGGCCTCCAGTGGGTTGGGTTTTTACATTTTTTTCCCTGCAGCTACAAATCAGGAAACTGGGTCATAAAACAACCTTGGGTAAGTGGGTGGGATGGAACCAGTGGCCTCAGAGCTGCCACGGGAACGGAAAGCTTCCTTCTCTCCCTCTCTCTCGCTTTCTCCTTCTCTGCCTCCCTTTCTCTCTCTCCCCATCTCGGTCACTCTCCCTCTCCCACCCCTGCCTCAGGAATAACGTCCACCACAGCTTCCAGCTGGGCCCACCAGGGTCCCCCATAACTGTGCCCATTCCCTGACCGGGGCCTGGCCCTGGGGACTGGAGAGGCTGTGGGCCCAGTGAGCTCTCTCTGAGGCTGCCCGGGGGACGGTATTTACCATGGTGACAGCAGGCAGCCAGTGACCACTATTGCCCATAGTGGACCTCCCTAAGGTGGGTCTGGCCCCTTGAATAAAACTGAGGCTGCAGAGGGGACTCGGGAGAGGTGAGCTGCCAGCAGCCCCTCGCCTCCCCTCGCAGCACCTCCTTGCTGTCATGCTGCACGATGCCTTCCTCTAACGTGGGCATTCTTGGTATGGGCTTCAGGTTCAGGTGAGGGGCATCCATCCTTGGTCTTGTTGCTGCTGCTGCAGGCGTCCAGCGAAAGGAGCTTCACTGGGGGGCTCTGCCCTGGGCTCACACGCAGGCCTCTTGCCTCTCTGAACCTCACCTCTCTCTAAAAATACAGAACCATCAAAGCAGTAAGTGAGCGCACCTGTGCGGAGGAGGCACGCACAGCCAGGGTGTCCCCACTCCGGCCTGTGGTTCCTTTGGGCAGAGGGCAGAGTGCTGGGGTCTTTGCCTGAAAGAAGGCCTGGGCCCTTGATCACCTGCTTTTGGTGATTTTGAGGCCTGCTGGCCCCGCACTGTGGGGA